>NC_043707.1:30579209-30610335 GCF_006229205.1 Suricata suricatta | reverse complement strand
TAAGGAGGTGAAATGATTTTCTCAAAATCCCTGTGTCTCCTGGCTCTCAGTCCGCAGCAGTTTTTCAATGCGCTATTATCTCTTCTGAGATGTGGTGGGGTGACTTTTTAAAGAAAGGAATTCTGAGGCAAAATCATCCGTTTCTGGTAAAAAGTCAGGTAGCTCAGTCATTCAAGAAGAAGAACGTTTGTGTGAGTTGGGCTCCTTGAAATGCTCCAGTCTAAAAATCATCCCCTCCCACCACTTGGACGTGTTCAGATGTGAGGAAGGATGTTCCAGAAGGCCAGCTGTGACTAAGGGCTGAATAGAGGCGGCTTCCTCTGAAACCCGAGGTCATATCAAGCTGGGCAAATCTAAGAGCCCGAGAAGGCACCGACCCTTCCTGAATGTCAGAATCGTTCAGCTATTTTTAAAACTTTTATTGATTTAACAGCCGAGAGGGGATGAAAGTGGTAGAAAAGGCCTGCAGAAATCTGTAACTTAGATAAATGTTTTATGTACTCGGAAGGGCTTTGTTGAAGCGTCTGAAACTTACTTGTGTCGCGGGGCTGACTGGTGGCCGCTGTCCCACTTCTTGTGTTGAAAGCCTAATCTCCGGTATGTCAGAATGGCTGTGTTTGGAGATCGGGTCTTTAAAAGACAATTGAGTTAAAATGAGGTCATTAAGGTAGCCCACAATCCAGTGTGGGCTTATAAAAAGAAATGAGGACACAGATACACACAGAGGAAAGACCCAACGAGGACACAAGGAGAAGATGTCCAGGAGCCAACCATGTGGACTTGACCTTGAACTTCCAAGCCTCCAGAGCTGTGAAAAAATAAATTTCTGGCTTTTAAGCTACCCAGTCTGTCGTATTTGTTACGACAGACAACATGCAAACATCATTTTGCGTGAGATGACTAACCTCTTCATATAATTCTATGGAAACGTAGGTGACGCACGATGCACTCCTCCCTTGGCTCGGTGTCTCCATTCCAGAGCTTTCTGGATCTGACACCCACACAAGTCGTGTGTGTTCCTGGCCCCTCTGCTTCTGCCATTCATTCCGAGTGTGGAATCAGACAGTTTTACAGAGTGTCGCTTAACTCCGAAAGGCAGTAAGGCAAAGGTCTCTATCTCCTTGTGATCGCAGAGGCTCTGAAGAACGCTCTCCTGGCCTCTTAGGGGTCCCCAAACCCTACTTGTGTTCTGCTGCAGGGATTTGTGGCGCCTCCCTCCTGTGGTGGGCTGGAGGGGCCGGAGAGAGGGGCACAGGGCTGGGCTTCAGCAGTGAGGAAGGAGCAAGCCTGGAGACCCGTTTTGCTCCCTGGGTGACCTGACACACTTCCTCCCTGCCCTGGCCAGCCTGGGGTCACTGCACTTCCCTTCAGCTTTCGACATCCAGAGAAGCTTCCGCAGCTAGCCATGCTATCCCTGCCAACCCGGTAGGGGGATCTGGGTGTGGTTAGGGGGGTCTCTATTCTGGCCAAACACCCTGCAGCCTCGTTGGTGGGGCAGAAGCCCCATCCCAGGGGTAATAAAGATATTTAGCCTGGGGCACCTGGGTGGCTCAGTCGGTTAAGCTTCCGACTTTGGCTCAGGTCATGATCTCACGGTTCGTGGGTTCGAGCCCCGAGTCAGGCTCTGTGCTGACAGCTAGCTCAGAGCCTGGAGCTTGTCTTCAGATTCTGTGTTTCCCTCTCTCTGTGACCCTTCCCTGCTCATGCTGTCTTTCAAAAATAAATAAAAACATAAAAAAAAATGATATTTAGGGGGTGCCTGGGTGGCTCAGTCAATTAAGTGTTGGACTCTCAGTTTCGGCTCAGAAATGGTTTTGTGAGTTTGAGCTCCTCATAGGGCTCTGCACTGACAGTGCAGAGCCTGCTTGGGATTCTCTCTCTCCCCTCCCCTTCTCTCTTACTCTCTTCCCCCTCCCTCTGCTCATGCTGTCTCTGTCTCTCTCAAAATAAATAAATAAACTTAAAAAATAGAATTAAAAAGAGATACTTAGCCTGACGGGCAGAGAGGCCAGCCTTTGTGAAGGTGTATATTACAACCTAATAACAAAGGCCACGTACTGAGCATGGGCGGTATGCCAGCCTGGAGCTACATCTCCCTTCATCCTTACAGCCACGTTCCATAGTGACTATTGTTAGACCCATTTCACAGATAAGGACACGGGTTCAGATGTGAACACTGAGGCACAAAGAGGTGACATAACTCCCCCCAGGTTTACACACGCCAGCAAGTAGCAGGGCCAGAAATTCCACCCAGCAAATCTTTATTCAGGGCCCTCCGCATGCCTGGCACTATGTTAGGTGTGCAAACTAGAGCAGTAAAGAAAAGCCCAGATGCCTGTCAACACAAACCCGCTGGGTGAGAGAAAATGGTTTAGACAAGCGATTGTGACGGTATGATGGGCCAGGTGTTTCTTATTCAGCGACGCCCATGATGGAGGCGGGTGGGGGCGGGTCTCGAGTGCGAGGCTGTGAAGCAGAGGAAAAGCTCTGAAGGTGATCGCAGAGCTGAGATTGGAACGCTGGACGCCGCTGGCCAGGCGTGGAGAGGGAGGGAGCAAGGCGCTTACTGCCAAGGTGAAGAACGGGACTTGGGGTAGCCTGATGGCTCAATCAGTTAAGTTCCGTGTCTTTTTTTTTTTTTTAATATTTACTTATTTTTGAGAGAGAGAGAGAGAGAGAGAGAGAGAGAGAGAGAGCGCGAGCGAGCCCACACAAGTGGGGGAGGGGCAGAGAGAGAGGGAAACCAGAATCCAAGGCAGGCTCCAGGCTCTGAGTGATTTCGGCTCAGGTCATGATCTCATGGTTTGTGAGTTTGAGCCCCACATTGGGCTCTGTGCTGACAGTGAGGAGCCTGCTTGGGGTCTTCTTTCTCCCTCTCTCTCTGCCCGTCCCCTGCTCATGAGTGCGTGTGCTCTTTCTCTCTCTCAAAATAAATAAATAAACCTTAAAAAAAAAGAGAGAGAGAGAAGAATGGGACCTTGGAGTTGTACTCCTGCGTCCAGGTCCGGTACCTAAGAGCAAAATGACCTTGAGCAAGTTTTTTGACCTCTCTTAGCCTCAGCTTTATCATCTATAAAATGGGAAATAACCACCTCATATTATTTTGAGGATCAAATGAAATAATGCATATTGCCTGGGGAAAAAGTAGGTGCTCAATAAATCATAAAGGGTGTCTAAAGGAATGAAACCATAGACTTGTTACCTAAATAGGGAATGGCAGGGATGGAGGCTAAAGAGGCAGCAGGGTCTGGATGATGCGGGGCCTGTCTGGTAAGTTAAAGAAGCTAGGACTTCACCCTGTAGGCTGTAGGGAGCCACTGAAAGTTGTGGGCAGAAGATCATGACCAGAGTGACATCTTAGCAATATCACTCTGGCAGCACCAGGGAGGGTGGTGGTAGGGAAAGAGGGGACGTGCATTGGTCCTGGTGAGGGCTGACGCAGGGGGAGTCTGGATGAAGGCTGGGGGCTGGGGACCAATACCAGAGACGGCCAGGACGGACACAGAGAGGCAGGGAGAAGGTTGTGTCCTGGGAGAGCAGACGCCCTCGTGTGGGGACAGACGGGCTCCGAAGTCGGGAGCCTGCCTTGCGTGGAGTGTGCGCATCTGAGAGGCATCGGAGTCAGGAGGGGCAAGAAAGCATTTGCCTCCTTGAACTGCGGAGTGAGAAAGAGGGAGCCTAGGGTTCCTTCCTCCACATCCTCACTGATGCTCGTTATCTCATCTTTTTTGATAATAACCATCCACACAGGTGTGAGGCGATGTCTCGCTGGGGTTGAGGTTTGCATTTCCCTAATGATTAGTACTGTTGAGCCTTTTTCTTTTTTAAAATTAAAAAAATTTTTTCTAATGTTTTTTTTGATTTGAGAGAGAGAAAGAGACAGTGTGAGTAGGGGAGGGTAAGAGAGAGAGGGAGACACAGAATCCAAAGCAGGCTCCAGGCTCTGAGCTGTCAGCACAGATCCTGACATGGGGCTTTAACTCATGAACTGTGAGATCATGGCTTGAGCCGAAGTCTGACGCTTAACCAACTGAGATGCCCTGAGCCCCTTTTCAATCCTGTTGGGAAAAGGGATTTTCAGGTCCCTTTGCCTTTAAAATTTTTTTAAATTTAAATCTAAATCAGTTAACATCTGTGCAATAATGATTTCAGGAGTAGATTCCTGTGATTCGTGCCCTATTTATCACACCCAGTGCTCATCCCAAGTGTCTTCCTTGCTGCCTCCCCCATTTAGCCCATCCCCCCCAGCCCGTCCAGCAACCAATGGTTTGTTCTCCGTATCTAAGAGTCTCTTATGCTTTGTCCCCCTCCTTGTTTATTTTTGCTTCCCTTCTCTTATGTTTATCTGTTTTGTATCTTAAATTCCACATACATATGAGTGAAGTCATATGATATTTGTCTCTAATTTTGCTTAGTATAATACCCTCTAGTTCCATCTATGTAGTTGCAAATCATCTCTTTGCCATTTTTCATTGGGTTATATTTTTGCTATTGAGTTTCTGGAGTTCCCGATATATTTTGGACATTAACCCCTTATCAGAACTATGATTTGCAAATCTCTCTCATTCCATAGGTTGCCTTTTCATTTTGTTGATGGCTTTCTTGGTTGTGCAGGTTTTCAGGTGGATGTATTTGCTTTTGTTTTTGGTGTATAAATAAACTCTTAGAACTGCCTTTGCCCTGAAGGCATTTGCTGCCATGAAATGGAGCCATAGTTCAGCTCACTGGCCTCGCTGCTTGGGAAGATCAGAAGTATAAGTCCAAGGGACACAGCAGTCCCCCACCCAACACATGCTCAGGGCAAGGTGACACCAGACTTAAACCCATGTTCTTATTTATTTTTTAAAATTTATTTTCCTAAACTATTTTTTCTTTTATAGTTTATTGTCAGGTTGGTTTCCATATAACACCCAGTGCTCATCCCCACAAGTGCCCTCCTCCATGCCCATCACCCCCCTTTCCCTCTCCCCCTCCCCAATCAGCCCTCAGTTTGTTCTCAGTATTTTAAGAGTCTCTCATGGTTTGCCTCCCTCCCTCTCCCCAACTATTTTCCCCCTTCCCCTGCCCCATGGTCCTCTGTTAAGCTTCTCCTGCTAGACCTATGAGTGCAAACATATGGTATCTGTCCTTTTCCGCCTGACTTATTTCGCTTAGCTGACACCCTCAAGGTCCATCCACTTTCCTACAAATGGCTAGATTTCATTCTTCCTCATTGCCATGTAGTACTCCATTGTATATATATATCACATCTTCTTGATCCACTCATCAGTTGATGGACATTAGGCTCTTTCCATGATTTGGCTATTGTAGAAAGTGCCGCTATGGACATTGGGGTACATGTGCCCTTATGCATCAGCACTTCTGTATCCCTTGGGGAAATCCCTAGCAGTGCTATTGCTGGGTCATAATGGAGTTCTATTGATAGTTTTTTGAGGAACCTCCACACTGTTTTCCAGAGTGGCTGCACCAGTTTACATTCCCACCAACAGTACAGGAGGGTGCCCGTTTCTCCACACCCTTGCCAGCATCTGTAGTCTCCTGATTTGTTCATTTTAGCCACTCTGACTGGCGTGAGGTGGTATCTCAGTGTGGTTTTGATTTGTGTTTCCCTGATGATGAGCGATGTGGAGCACCATTTCATGTGCCTGTTGGCCATCTGGATGTCCTCTTTGGAGAACTATCCATGATTTCTGCCCATTTCTTCACTGGATTATTCATTTTTCTGGTGTGGAGTATGGTAAGTTCCTTATAGATTTTGGATACTAGCCCCCTTTTAAAATTTTTTTTATGTTTTTCATTTAGTTTTTAGAGACAGAGAGAGACAGTGCGAGCAGGGGAGGGTCAGAGAGAAAGGGAGACACAGAATCTGAAGCAGGCTCCAGGCTGTCAGCTAGCTGTCACGAGGAGGCCGACGCAGGCTCGAACCCATGAACTGTGAGATCATGACCTGAGCCGAAGCCAGACGCTTAACTGACTGAGACACACAGGTGCCCCTGGACACTAGCCCTTTATCTGATAGGTCATTTGCAACTATCTTTTCCCATTCTGTCAGTTGCCTATAAGTTTTATTGTTTCCTTTGCAGATCAGAAACTTTTGATCTTGATGAGGTCCAATAGTTCATTTTTGCTCTTGATTCCCTTGCCTTTGGGGATGTGTCAAGTAAGAAATTGCTGCAGTTGAGGTCAAGGAGGTTGTTTCTTGCTTTCTCCTCTAGAAACGCATGTTCTTTTGTCACAAAGGGAAAGATTCCTGGGAGGCAATAAATCCAGCCCGGGCTTCCTGAGGCCTCAGAGGTGGTGCAGAAGTAGGAATTTGGCTGAAAGCGCTGCTGGTTTGGATGGCGCCCCAGGCATCTGGCAAAAGTGAATGTCCCTTTGGAAACACAGAACAGATCCAATTTCTCTGCATCCTTGCCAGTACTTGCTATTGCCAGTATTTTTCGTTTTGTCCAAGTCACAAATGGTTAAGTGAATTATTTGCATTTCCCTAACGGCTAAGGATGTTGAACATTTTATAACCTCTCGTGCAACACCTGCTCATGTGTTTTGCCCATTTTTGAACTGGATTATCTGGGGCGCTTTGTTTGCTTGTTTACTGCTGAGTATTTTCTAAAGTCCTTCGCCAGATATGCGCTTTACAAACGTTTTGCCCGTCTTACCCCCTCTTAAGAGGGTCTTTTGCAGAGCAAAAATTTTAATTTTGATACAATTTAAATCTATCGATTTTTTTCTTTGGTGGATCCTGCTTTCTGTGTCAGGTCGAAGAATTTTGGTTTAGACCAAGGTTCCTCAAAACTCAGCTTTCTCAATTTTAAGAATGTGAGCTAAAAGTGAACACAGCAGCTCTGTGTCACCCATTCCTCACTTATCTGTGTAACCATGGTGATGACCCTTGGGCAGACTCTGAGAACAAAACTCCTGGAACATTCGCACAGCCATGAAGATGTTATTCTATATGCCAAAGCAGGAGGTTTAGAAGAGCCAGGTTGTCAGCATGTTTAAAATAAACGTAAGGAAGGAGGCACCTGAGTGGCTCAGTCGGTTAAGTGGCCGACTTTGGCCTAGGTCATGATCTCATGATTTGTGAAGTTTGAGCCCCACATTGGGCTCTGTGCTGACAGCTCAGAGCCTGGAGCCTGCTTTAAATTCTGTATCTCCCTTTCTCTCTCTGCTCCTTCCCCACTCATTCTCTCTCCCTTTCTCTCTCTAAAAAATAAATAAATGTTAAAAAAAATTATTAAAAAGAGCTTTGGACTCCAAGACTCAGGTTCAGGCAGTATTTCCTGGGCCAGGACATGTCACATATGTTCCTGCTGTTTGCACATGGGGAAGGCGTGTCTGTGCAGCTGTCCCCGCAGAGAGATAAGAAAGCATGCATTTGACCTCTCCAGACTTTGCTTATAAATATCTTTTTCCTGCTGTTCCTGCATTGTATTCTTTGCTGTAATAAATCTTAACCTCAAGTATAACTTGATGTGAGTCCCGTGGGTCCTACCAAGGTACCACCAGGTTAGTTATGGGACACAGGTTGTTTTCTCTAAAGCCAAGAATTAAGTTAGTTTTTTTTAAATTGAAAAAATTTAGGGGTGCCTGGGTGGCTCAGTTGGTTAAGTGGCTGACTTCAGCTTAGGTTGCGATCTCACAGTCTGTGGGTTCGAGCCCCGTGTCAGGCTCTCTGTTGGCAGCTCAGAGCCTGGAGCCTGCTTCTGATTCTGTGTCTCCCTCTCTCTCTCTGCCCCTTCCCCACTCATGCTCTGTCTCTCTCTCTCTCTCTCTCTCTCAAAAATAAACATTAAACAAATTTTAAAAAATTTATTGTTTATTTACTTTTTGAGAGAGAGAGAGTGTGTGAATGGGAGAGGGGCAGAGAGAAAGGGAGACACAGAATCTGAAGCAGGCTCCGGGCACTGAGCTGTCAGCACAGAACCCGACATGGGGCTTGAACTTATAAACCTCAGAGATCATGACCTGAGCTGAAGTCCGACACCTAACTGACTGAGCCACCCAGGCACCCATAATTTTTTTAATGTTTATTTATTTTTGAGGTGGGGGGAGAGAGAGAAAGAGAGAGGGAGGGAGACACACAGAATCTGAAGCAGGCTCCAGGCTCTGAGCTGTCAGCACAGAGCCCGATGCGGGGCTCGAACTCATGAATTGCAAGATCATGCCCTGAGCAGAAGTCAGATACTTAATCTACTGGACCACGCAGGCATCCCAGTTTTTTTTTTTTAACGTTTATTTTGAAAGAGAGCAGGAGAGAGAGAGAGAACATGCACACGTGTAAGTGGAAGAAGGGAAGAGAGAGAGGGAGAGAGAGAATCTTAAGGAGGATCCATGTGTCAGCACAGAGCCCAATGCAGGGCTCCATCACACAACTGTGAGATCATGATCTGAGCTGAAATCAAGAGTTGGACGCTTAACTGAGCCACCCAGTTGCCCCAAGAATTCAGTCTTTTAAATTGTTGTAGGACTTCTAAAATCATCTATTTCATAATTGACCAATTTTGGTAGTTTGTAGCTTTCAAAGAATTGATCCATCTCATCCAAGTTGTTGAATTTATATAAGTACAGTTGTTTACATTTTCCCCTACTATCCTATTAACTCCTATTATTAGTCTGTGGGAATGGCCAATATTTTATTCTTTTTGGTGTGTTGTTTTCAGAGCATCTTCATGGAAATCATATGATGTGATTTCTAACTGTGACCCTGTGTGGCAGGCAGGGCCAGCGTTATCTTCATTTAGTTGACAGAAACATACCTGCTCAGAAGTGCCTGTTCCAGGACCATGTGGACAGAAAATGGCAAAGTTGATATTAGAGCCCAGGGCTCCTGACTCCAAGTTTCCCTTCTGGTAATAGGGTCCCAACCATCACATCCACATAATTCTGTTGCCTTCCATCCCTACCTCTTGGCTCTTTCTTAACTGGCTCCTTTACTCTCTGCCTAACTTTCCCTTGTCATGCTTTTTCTTGATTGAATCCTATCTTAAAAAAAAATTTTTTTTAAATGTTGATTTATTTTTGAAAAAAAAAAGACAGAGTGTGAGCAGGGGAGGGGCAGAGAGAGAGGGAGAAACAGAATCAGGAGCAGGCTCCAGGCTCTGAGCTGTCAGCACAGAGCCCGACATGGGGCTCGAACACACAGACCGAGAGATCACGACCTGAGCCGAAGTCAGCCACTTAACCGACTGAGCCACCCAGGTGCCCCTAGAGACATTTTCTGATTGTCACAACTAGAGGACTGCTGGTGGCATCTAGCAGGAAGAGGCCAGAGATGCTGCTAAATACCCCACCAGTGTCGAGACTGCCCTGCCCAGAACAAAGAATGATCTGGTCCAAATGTCAGTAGTGCCAGGGTTGAGAAACCCTGCTCTCATTCCATGCCCAGCAAGGCCTCCTCTGGCTCCTGACTGGCTCTGTGTATGTGACGCAGTTACGCCAGGCCACCAAGGCCGTAATGCTTTGAATTTGTGGGGGGTGACTTGCCCATCCGTGGCTTTGTGGGCTAGAGGAGGACAGCGGCTTCCTGCCACATGGCCATAAGCTAGGACTCTAGATCCGTGTGGATTTTCACATTGTATCCGTGGAGACGGAATTATTCTGCTGATGCCTCAGTGTCGGCTGTCAAGCCTCACACCCTGGCTGAGTGACGGCCTTGTCCACACTTACAGAGTGTGCTGGTCTGAGACGTCAGTGGAATGTTGGGGGTGGCAGGTGTCATGGTGCTGACGGCAGTGGCTTCTTTCCCCAAGCACTGGAAATCAATCGATTGTCCATCATCACCTCCAAGGCGCCTGTGTTCTCACAGGTCGTGTGGCTGTCATTCTCATGTGTGTTCTTTGGAATGACCTCACTGGGTACAACTTGGGTGAGGAGGTGACCTCTGGAGGTTCGGTGATGGTTTTGACCAGGGTGACAATGGCTGAAAAATCATCCACACGGATGCCCTCCTCTTCCCTCCAGACCATGGTCTGCTCTGTGCTGTGCTCAGCATGGGCACCCAGTTCCTGACCTCTGGCACCAGTGAGGTGGTGAGAATGTATCAGCGACTTCTCAAGGGGTAGAACTACATAGATCGTTTGCTCAGAAGAGGTTTGCAGATCTTTTCTTTCGAAGGTGAGGGACAGACCTAAGGGGTGGGGTGGCCCTAGGGAGGGTGAGTATATTCTATTTTAGGGTTTCTGGACAACAGAATTGGGGGAGATTGCTTTGCTGCAGGCATTGGGTCTGGAAGAAAGGGGGCCGATTCCTCCACGATGTAGCAGGAGAGGATCAGAGGAGACCCAACACAGGCTTTCTGCTGCTCCTCTACAGGCACCGTTGTGGTGGTGCCGCTGGGCATGCTCAGTGTATCATCACGAGGCCGTTGACTTGGTGACATGTTGGTGTCTGTCCCAACCTGCTGTCTATGTCTCTAGGCACTTCTACTGGTGGATAGGAGTTGAATGTTGGGTATGGAACGTCACCCTCACCACTGGTCTCTCAGACGGCTTTGGCCATGTCCATAAATGTTGAGACGTTCTGTTTTCATCCAGCGCAATGTGATTTATTCCTTTGACACTTCCTCTTGGACACGTGGATTACTGTGTGTGTCCACATGTTTGGAGAATTCCCTGCTATCTTGCTGTTACTGATTTCTAGTTTGATTCCATTGCGATCAAAGGCCATGCTCTGTATGACTTCAATTCTTTTGAATTTGCTGAAATTTGTTTTATGACCCAGGACATAGTCTATCTTTGTGAATGCCCCAGGTGCACTTGAAAAGAATGAGTATTCTGCTGTTCTTGGGTGGAGTGGTTCTATAAATATCAATTAGGTCCTATCGAAGGTCTACATTCTTGCCGGTTTTCTCACTAGTAATTCTGTCTACTGTTGAGACAGTGTTAAAAGTCCTCAACTATAGTTGTGGGTTGGTCTATTTCTCTTTTTCAGTTCTATCAACTTTGCTTCATGTATTGGAATTCTGTTTGGTCCATACTCATTTAGGACCGCTGTGCCTTCTTGGTGGATAAATCCTTTCACTGGTATGTGATGACCTTCTCTATCCTTCACAATTTTCATTGCTCTGGTTTACCTTATCTGATATTAACCTAGCCACTCCTGATTTCTACTGACTGATGTTTGCATAGTGTATCTTTATCCTTTTACTTTCAATCTATACGTATCTTTATATTTGAAATGAGCTTATCTACAGTATATAGTTGGATTGTTGTTTTTAAGTGGCCAAAAGTTGGAAGAGCCAAAGTTGGACTGAGCCACCCAGGTGCCCCTGCAAAGTTTATTTTAAAAAGAAACCTGAATCTTACACATAACTTCATGAATCTCCTAAATTCCAAAAAGGGAAACATAACTTTTGGTGTTGCATTTGTCCTTTTGACACGGAGAGGGCTATTTTCAGACTGCACAGAAAGGCAGAATGGTCTGGGCTTTGTGTTAACTTCACAGCATGTAGAGGCTTGTGACACTATCATCTGGAGTCCCCGTATGTCCACGCCATAGGACCTGAAGCACAGTGCTGCCCTTTTATATTTCTAAAGTCCACCCTAAGGTTTATGGTTTTGCTTTTATGACATATTTATCAGAACTGTAACTTGATGTTGGGTTTCTGGACATAATTAAGGGAAAATACGACTTTTGCTTACCAAATGGCTCCAAGAATCCATCGCAGAGGAAAGGGGGGTTGTCTAAGATGAGGTTATTGTTAGAATATTATCTGCATTGAGGAGGCCCTGTACTGCCCCTGACATCATGGTAATCTCTGAGTGACAATCACTGACTCCCACTTATCCACCTTAGTGGATATATGAGAGTTTTGAAAAAGAGCAATGAGGCAGTAGCCTTAGCAGATAGGAAAGCAACTTACAAAGAAAACATTGCAGCGGCTCAGTCAGCTGCGCGTCTGACTTTGGCTTAGGTCATGATCTCGTGGTTCATGAGTTCGAGCCCCGAGTCAGGCTCTGTGCTGAGAGCTCAGAGCCTGGAACCTTCTTCGGATTCCATCTTGCTCTCTTTCTATCCATCCTCCACTCACCCTTTCTCTCTCTTTCTCAAAAATAAACATTAAAAACTTTTTAATTAAAAAGAAAAAGTTAAAATGATTATGTATTGGAGGTGTAGACATAAGAGATTCAAGAAAAAGACACACATTCAGATGGGAATTGAACCCTTAACGAAGGTTGTATTTCAAAATAGCTGAGACAACGTAGTTTTGTGCTGAGAGATGATGGGGGAGAGAAGAGCCAGACCTTTATCTGGGTCAGTCCTTACCCAAGATTTTATCAAAAAACAACCAAAGTCTAAAAGCACCTGCAAGAAGGGGGGGCTGAGTCAAAATGTGCAAAAATTCAGAAGCTATAAAATAAAAATGTAGTAATCTTCACTGGGGAGTAACACAAACTCAAGAGACAAATGACCAGTGTGGAAGGATGTCGAAGGACATCTACATCACATCTGACACGCAAAGGGAGAATACCTTCAACGAACACAGGACTTTTGCAAAGGGACAAAGAGAAAGATGAACGGAATCAAATGCAGGAGGCAGTAAACACAGGGAAAGATGCCTAACCTAAGTGTCAGTCACTTCTCACCCACTAGACTGAAAAAAGTGAAAATTGCAGGGGTGAGACGTCAAGGCCGCAGGGACCAGGCACCTTCCCGAGGCTGGTGTGCCGTCTTCCGGACGTGACCCTCCTCCACACGCTCCCAGGACGCTGCTGTGCCTCCAGGATCCGAGGGAGGCGGGCAGGGAAAAGGGAAAATGTTTCTGCTCCAGGGTCCCCTTCCCCCCAGTCCTCTAACAAGTTTTTATGGACGCCAAGTCTGGCCTATGGCTCATTTGCTGGCTGCTCCGGGGTCACTTTTAACTCTTCCTCATAGAAAATGCGTGACTCCCGAGCTCACTCCTCATGGGTCTTCACACAGTGAGCACATCTATTTGGCCAGCATCCGGATCAAGGAACAGAGAGGGTACAGCCTCCTTCCAAGTCCTCATGTGCTCCCTTAGTCACCAGAGAAGCTATTATTTTTAAGTTTATTCTGAGAGAGAGAGAAAAAGAAAGAGAGCATGCACACGTGGATGTGGGGAGGGGAAGAGAGTTGGGGGGGAAGAGAGAGAGAGAGAGAGAGAGAGAGAGAGAGAGAGAGAGAGAGAGAGAGAATTCCAAGTAGGCTCCAGCTGTGATCAAGAGAGTCTGAATTGGGCTCAAACTCATGAGCCATGAGTTCATGATCTGAGCCAAAACCAAGAGTTGGATGCTTAACTCAAGTGCCACCCAAGCACCCCTAGCAGGTATTATTAATGGGTACATTCTCAGTGGGACCAAAATAGGGCTCATTAAAGGAGAGAAGGGGAATATAAGTAACCAGCTGCCTGTCACACCCATCACTTTACAAATTCACCCAAAGGCCACTTTTACCCTTCATTTTCTCCCCAGCTTCTTAGTCCAAGACGTGTTCTGGTTGAGAACGTTTGGCATTCACATTTGCTGTGACCACGAGCAAGCCTGGCCCTGACGCGGGCCTTTCTGCAGCAGCGGACTCCTAGGTGAATGCAGAGAGAGGGGCTGTGGGAGGGCGACCTGGTCCCTGAGTGCGCAGGGGCCTGTGAAGACGGAGACCTCTCAGAGGACCATCAGGGACCCCATCCCATGAGCGGGAGGAATATGGGGATAGTTTGCGATTCTGCCTGTATCTTAAAAAAATTTTTTTAATGTTTATTTTTAAGAGACAGACAGACAGAATGTGAGTGGTGGAGGGGCAGAGACAGAGGGAGACACAGCATCTAAAGCAGGCTCCAGGAGCGCCTGGGGGGCTCAGTCGGTTAAGCCTCCGGCTTCGGCTCAGGTCATGATCTCACGGTTCGTGGGTTCGAGCCCCGCGTTGGGCTCTGTGCTGACAGCTCAGAGCCTGGAGCCTGCTTCAGATTCTGTGTCTCCCTCTCTCTCTGACCCTCCCCTGCTCGTGCTCTCTATGTCTCTCAAAAATAAATGAAAAACATAAAAAAATAAAAAAAATAAAGCAGGCTTCAGCTGTCCAGCCAAATTTGGACACTTAACCGACTGAGCCACCCACGTGCCCCCACCTGTATCTTTTAGAAGTGAGAAAACCCCAAAATAAATGTGACCAGATCTTAGAACAGAGGTCAGGATTTATTCAGCATTACAGTATCTGTATTAGAAAACCTTGTTATGAATACAGGCAACGTTCACGGCTCGGGGAGTGGGAGAAGCTCCCATCCTACTACACACTGGAACATTCCTCTTGCAGAGAATCCCGATCTGGGGAGGCATCTGCCAGCATCCTAGGACCACACGGAATCGGCTTATTCACAAGCAGCAGGAACTCTACAGATGCAACAAATGTGAGGGCTTTCAGGCAGAAGAGCTCATTAAACGTCAGAGAATTCACACTGGAGAAAAGCCACACGCACGTAACGGCTGTGAAAATGCTTTGACGGTGCTCGGAGCTAATTAGACATCTGGGATCTCAGAGCAGGGAGGTGCTCGGCGAGCATAATGGGTGAGGGAGAGCCTTCAGCCCGCGTTCCACCCTTAGACGACGTCAGCTAATTTCGTGGGGACGTGAGGCGGTCACGTGTGACGCACATGGAGACTATCTAGGGGAAGTGCGGAGCGTTCTGACCACGAGATCATTCATCCTCAGGAGAAGCCCGTGAGTATCATCAATGCGGAAAATCACTTGGGGATCTGTAGCCTTTTCTCGTCACTGGAGAATTCATGGGAAAGACTCTCGGGTTGCACAGACTGGGGGAGAGCGTTTAATCCGTAATCAGGCCAATTCATACTGGAGAAAAAACCTTGATTACCCGGAGGGAAGAAAAGCCTTCGGTTCTTTTCCTTATTGGATTTCAGAGAAACCTTCGCAACGGATGGGGCAGCTGGGGGGTGTGGCGGGGGTGTCAGGGCACATCGAAGCATCGATCACATCACAGGAGGGGGTAAACTTTCTCATCCACCCCAGAGCTTTCATTCTTTTCTCTGATTATGTCAGGAATTGTGTTCTGTTTTCGTCTTTAGTGACTTATCTTCCTAAGAGCATCATTGCTTTTCTGGGCCTGGCTTATAATTCTACTAGGTATTCAGTACACTTCTGCTAAGTAAATGAAGTAACACAGTGGACAAACATCAGGGCTGGCCTGGTGTGGGCCCCTGGGTGGGGGGGTGACCCCTGCGACATGCAGGGGGCACGGGGCTTAGTGGCAGAATCTGCTGGTCACAAATTCGAATGTCATTGCAACACATCCGTGTTGGGGCCCCATTCGTCTGATGACCTTCCACGGGCCACATGTCTACTACTACTGACGGTCTGGGGGTGTCAGACGGGTGGGTGGCTTCTCTCAAGTTCTCACTGTGTGAGGACGACGCCAGTGTGTCTTTGTTGTGTGTCCGAAACTGGAAATCGAAAGAGGAAGGCCTAGAGTTCGACCTCGCATTTCATCAGGGAAGGAAGGACCACACGTTCTCTGTGGGGAGTTGAAGAGGCAAGCCCCGCCCCCGTGCCCTCGCTTGATCAAAGTCGGGGCAGCCGACAGCTTTATGCCGTTCTCAGCAGCCCAGACGAAGCTTCGATGTTTCCTAAAGGCATTGCCTCTCGGTTTCTTTACTCTCCAACTGAGGTAGAAGAGACCGGGTGCGTTTCCGGCTCCTGGCTTTGCCGAGAAGACAGGAAGAAGTGGTGGAGAAAAGGGGACAGGTGGAGAAGAGAGTGAAGAGCGTGGCGGTTGGGGGGCGCCCACACGAAGGGTGAACAGTCACAATTCAGGCCTCCTTGTTCCTCAGAGGACCTAAAATTCCACTAGGACTGGCAGGAGGCTTCACTAAAATGCCGAGTATCCCCCCAGTTTAGCTGCAGTCACCACAGCGCAACCCCCCCGCCAGGGAGTCCCCGGTCCTCAGAAAATCCTGCTGCGCACCCTGGCCTCCTACAGCAGTGACCTGACCCGCCCCACTTGCCCGTAGGCTCGCTGCTCCCTCGGCGTGCTATCCGCGGCTTTCTGGCCCATGCTTAGGCTCTCCCCCTCTCCCTCCACTGAACTGGTTCATCCACAAATTCATCACTGAGCCCCGTAATAGAAGACTCCTCTCCATGTATCTAGAACTTTCCTGAGTCTGTCTTTCCTCGTTTGTGTCCAGCAGGCCCTGGGATTTGGGACTGAGCTGGAATTGCTCTGTAGGCTGTGAGAAATCTTGGCCTGTATTTCCTACCATGGAAGTCAGATTTCCACTGGCTAAGTTTGGGCCATAGGTTTCCATTTGTATCTCAACCAAGTACAATGGGGCTCTAAGGGGTCGCTGATGGGCAGATTCAGAAGAATGATACACTGGTTACGAATGTCTCAGTTTCAAACAGCAGAAATCTGCTTTAAAAATAAGGACATTTAATTAATGTATCGGGTTCCAGGATAGGTATAGTGGCTCAACGATATCATCAAGGACTCGGGCTCTTTTTGTCTGTCCGCTAGGCCAACCTTGGTATGTTGGCTTTTTCCTTTGGTCTGGTTGCCTCTAGGTCTCAGGACGGTGGCTACGGTCCTAACTATTGTGCCCGCCGACATCCGCGTTCAAAGCGGGAGGAGGGACAGGCTCCTCCCCTCTTTAACCAAAAAGCAAAGTTCTTCCTAGAAGGTTCTCAAGCCACTTCCTCATAATTTTCATTCATGGAGCCAGGTCACACGCCCAGTTCAACGCCACCTGACAGTCTAGGGAATAAGTAACGGGCCAGCTGCCATGACACATGTGGCCAGGCCGGGCCCGGGGGCCAGAGGGCACTCGGGTGGCCCTGGGACTGGCTTCCCCCTCGGCCTCTCACAGGTCTCTGCTCTGCGCTCGCCATTCCCTCCTTTCTCCCGTCGCCAGAACAGCCTCGTGGCTCCCTCCACACTCAGTGCGTTCTCTCGTGTCACAGCCGGTTTTCTCTTCTATCTCCAGCATTCCTTCTTCAGCTTAATCCTGGCCAGCACACTGGCCCACCAGGGCCCTATTGGCCCTCATGACATCCTGTCAGGCACTGTGCTGATACTGTCTGATTTTTTGATTCAAATGTCCCCAAAGGGGAACTCTGACTGGTCTGACTGGCATTCCTCAAATTTTTGAGCCAGCCAGGGGACTTCAAAAGTCATTGGGCAGCTTCTACTGGGTCCTGGTCCTCCTGGGGGGGGAGGGGCTAAGAAGCACGGTCGCAGGCCCGGGCGGTGGCGCCCCTGCAGAAGGGGCTTGGGGCAAGGCACGTTCTGTGGCACCAAAGAGCAGATATTATATTTAGTCACTCTGAAGAGAGAAACCACAAGGGAGAACACAGAAGCACTGAACACGAGTGAAAAAGCAATTTTGGGCATTTTGGCCCCATTTCGGCAGATGCCCCATGAAGAGGAGGAAGGCAGGGAAGGCAGCTGGCACACAGAACCAAGGCCTCTGAACTCCGGCCACAATCCAACCATCTTAGCAACCCAGCCCCTGGGCCACTCTGGCTGAGGCCCGGATCAGACCTAACTCTCTCCTGCTCTGCTCGGCCCACTTTCCTGACTCGCAGGATCTTGAGCAGAATCCTAGGTTTCTGCATCTGCTGCGATTCGAGCGGTTCCCTGAGCTGCCACAGCAGAAATCCCAGGGGCTGCTGGCAGGAAGCCGGAGGCCTCTCTCGACCGCGGCTGTCACCGGCACCGGGAGGTTCTTCCTGCTAGACTTGGTCTCTTAGAAACCATTTTGTGGCTCTGACAGGCTGCAGAAGGCGCTGTGGACGGAGACCACTTCAGCACAGCCACACATCAGAGGCAAAGTGGGCTGGCGATTCCGGCAACACAAGGAACAGTCCCATGAGGGGTGCGTGGAAACTTCTGGCACTGAGCCCCTGCATGTCCACTTAGCAGCTGCATGCTATTGGCTGAGTGATGTAACTTGAGTTCCTTTCCTCGTTCTAGCGCCAGGGCAGGAACAGCCTAGTTCCCAGGGCTGTAGGGGGTCACGAGAGACCCGAAGCCCTCGGCAGTGTGGGCACTGCAGGCAGGGCCGCCGCCGCCGCCGCCATGAGGGCGTCACACACGGGCCGAGAGGCTCAGAGGCCCAGTGCGGCTGGCCAGTGCTGAGCGGGCAACAGAGAGCCTGGCTCGGCCTTTCCGGAAGCAGGGCTCTCCTGGTGTCCTGCACGGGCTGGGGGGCGGTGGGGATGGGGAGGGGGGGCTTTACATATCACGAAGCCCTTTACGGCTTTCCTTCTAGACTTGGTTTCTCAAGCAGTTTTCTAGAAGCCTCTGGAGCAGCTTTGCCAGCTGCCTAGGAGCACCAAGCTCAGAGGCACTTGCCCCTCCAGCGCCCTGCTCCCCCAACGCCTTCACTTGGTTAGCCATCTCCACGCCCCTACCTGTCTGCATGAATTTCTCTTCAGTGGGTGTTGGGAAGGTCATCAGGGGAGTACTTTGAGAGAGTATTCCAGACACCCATCGTCAATACTGGAAATGACATTCCAGCTAAAAGCTTCCAAGCCTGGAGCAGAGCCCCCTGGCGGCAGCTGTGCTCCTGCCCAGAGACCTTCCCGTGAGCCCAGAGGCCCCGGTGAGCAGATACGGAGGCGACCGCCAAGGGCCCTCCCTTTCTTTTGCTTTCCCTCCTTAACCCTCAGCAAAGTGCTCGCATCTCCACTGGCTTCAGGGTTTGGCTGTTTAGAAGCAGCCCAGGCTCCCAGGAGACGCGGGTGCCAGGGGCGCTGCCAGCATCCGGGCCTAGCTCTTGCGAATCTGGTCAACAACATTTCCAACTTACTAGCTTTAAAGGAAAGCAGAGGAGTCCTCCCTGGCGATTCAAAACCCTGCACGTATACACGGGGTTTGTCCCTTGTTCGTGGGGGACACGGGGACTCCGCGGCTAATGAAAGACAAGGGGTGCCGTGCGCGTTCTGTGCTTGGGACCCCAGGCATTCGTCACGCGCGGAGGGGAGGATGGACTCACTGGGGGTTAGGGGGCGAGGGGGCTCACCTCGGGTGGTCACGAACACCTGTCCCCCCCCCCCCCCGGGCTCCATGAACTCCCTGGCTGCCGGGAGCCACGGGAGCCCCCCGCTCCACGCCAGGTGCTCAGCCAGGTGTCGTGAGCACAGAGATGTTTCAGGCACAGGCTACAAGTTCATGGGGAGGGCGATCCCCATGCCAGCCAGCACATGCGCGGACAGCTCTGCAGCGGTACCCAGTCCTTCTTGACCCTGCCGTAGCCCCCCGCCCCCCCAGGGCACTGCCAGGCGGC
Organism: Suricata suricatta; assembly: GCF_006229205.1. NCBI lineage: Eukaryota > Metazoa > Chordata > Mammalia > Carnivora > Herpestidae > Suricata > Suricata suricatta. The sequence continues at coordinate 30,591,085 of NC_043707.1, read as the reverse complement.
AGCAGACGCAGTGGGGAGGAGGCCCCTGCCAACCTCTGGGTATCAGGGTGAACCTGGAGAGGCTGCCTGGGTTGGGGGGGCATCCGGGGGAAGGAGTGACAGCAAGGACGGGGTCACCTTCCTCTTACATGAGCTGGAAGTCGTCCCAGGGAAGGCAGGCCCGTCTTCAGTCAGGGGCGCATCTCCGCCCACGACCGCGCAGAAGCGCTGGTCCGTCCGCCTGGACCACAGTGTCCGCAGCCATGGCCAGCCTCCACCCCAAGTCCCACGGCGCTCAGAGGAGGATGGGACGTGCTTCTTCCTCACGGAGCCTCCGTCCGGTCTGAGAAGGAGAAGGCGGCGAGAGGTCATGAAGGCCTAGAACACTGCGGGACTGTGGGCCGGGGGTTCTCACGGAAGCACGGAGCGGGGACTCTTAACAGCAGGCCTGCAGAGTCCTGGGAAGGCTTCAGGGAAGAGGCGGCTTTGGGCCAGGCCAGGAGGGTAGGCAAATTCCGAGCAGTGGGGGGCCTGCCTTCCTGGGGGGCCTGTGACATGGGCAGTGACCACGGGTGCTCAGGACAGGCTCATCACCCCCCTGTGACAGAAAGGCTTCAACCTGTAGTGCCTTCTCCCCCCCCTCCCGCTCAGCTGTCACCAGAGGCGCAGCCGGGCCAGGATGTTGGTGCAGTCACAGAGTGTCGTTTCTTGGAAATGGGGACTTGGTGGGTTTTGTTTTTGTTTTGAAGTTTATTTTGAGAGGGACAGAGACAGCACGAGTGGGGCAGGGGCAGAGAGAGGGAGAGAGAACCCCAGTGCGGCGCTCTCACAAGACGGTGAGCTCACCACCTGTGCTGAAACCGAGAGTCAGATGCTTAATTGACTGAGCCACCCAGGTGCCTGCCACACGGAAATGGTGACTTGTGACAGTTGCATTTCCTATGATGTCATCACAGTGACACCAACACCTGTTGACACCAACACTCAGCCTTCCGCCCAGAGCAGAACCATGGGGCCACCCTCGAAGATGGTGGGGGCTGCTCCTTAGAGGCCCGGATTGGGACACTTTATGCTGATAAAGGCATCGATTTGGGAAACCACAGACTCAAAGCCCAAACCTCGCTCTGCTGGGAAGGATACATGTGGCTGCGTGTCTGGGCAGAATTCTGGCAGAACAGCGAAGTCCAGAGGAGATCTTTGATTATTATTATGGATAAGAGAAATTTTCCATTCGTTTCCTAATCCATCCTAGAGAGAGTCCCTGTGAATGGCAGCGACGAAGGAAAACCCTCAGGAGGCAACAAGCTGCTCTCAGAGCTGAGAAAGTGAAAGGGGAGGGGCACGCGGGGCACAGAGAGCCCCAGCCACGTCAGCCCGAACTTCGAGACCATCACGCGGGAGAAACTGACGTCCTCTGTGAGCCCGGTGCGATGCTCTGAGAAAGCACAGACCCCGCCCTACAGCAGATGAGTCATTCAGGAGCCAAATCTTCCAAGTGCAGTGAACGAGGGCCATGATCACCGGAGGAGAAATCAGCCCTCATTTACCCCCTAACATCCTGACTGGGAAGACGGCGGGCGCTCCTGGGAAGGAGGGAGCTCACGGGGGCCCGCAGGGGGCTGCCGCACGGAAGACATTCATATCAGAGAAAAGCTCCATGAAAGGAATCTAGAGGGGCGCCTGGGGGGCTCATTCGGTTGAGCGTCTGACTTCGGCTCAGGTCATGATCTTACAGTTCGTGGGTTCAAGCCCTGCGTCGGGCTCTGTGCTGACAGCTCAGAGCCTGGAGCTGCTTCTGATTCTGTGTCTCCCTCTCTTTCTCTGCTTCTTCCCCTGCTTGTGGTTTTTCTCCAAAATAAACAAACATTAAAAAGAAAGAAAGAGAGAAAGAAAGAAAGAGAAAGAAAGAAACCTAGAGAAGGATTTGGCTGGAACTTGAACTTTCAGCCCCAGAGCTGGGGGCAGAGACTGCTGCATTTCTGTGCTGCACCGGGCGCTATTATCCGTGCCGGGGACAAAGGACGGAGGAGGAGTAGGAGGTGTCAGTGACAAGCAGAGTGGGTGACCGCGGGGAAAGGAGAAGGGAATCAGGAAAACAGTAGCGTCTCTGAGACCACAGGGGAGTCCGTGTCCCACGGCTTTGGGCGGGGGGCTCGGGAGAGCGTGCTGGGGACAGACGGAGGCAGACTTGCAAGCCCAGTACCGCCCCGGCTCTGCCCTGTGAATAAGGAAACTGAGGCGCTGGCGCAGCTAGGAAGTGGCAGAGCCAGGGCCTGACACTAGGGCTGTCCCGCTCCTCAGGCCTGTTTCCCCACCGCCACACGCAGACAACTGCCTTCAGCACTGTCTCCTCCTGGGGCTGCGTTTCCAGAGCCTGGGGACAGTGAGAGGCACCTGTGACCGGGGGAGGGGGTTGGAAGGCTGGCAGGGACTGGCTCTGCAGGCTCCACTTCAGGAAGGGGGACAGGCACACTCACTCACCCCTTCATCCATCCAGCAAATCTGGACGGAGCCCTGCGGAGCACAGTGCTGGCATTCGAGTGACACTGAGGGCCCTGCCCTCACGGAGTGTCCATTCTGGGCTGCAGAGGCGCAGGCACGCTGTGGGTTATGCACAGCCGACAGTCATGTAGCCCAGACTTGCCGGGCTGAGAGTGACTTCTGGGGAAGGGTGATGGGCCAGCTAAGACCTGAAGGAGAAGCACCAGCTTGGGGCGCAGGGAGGAAGGTGCGGGAAGGTGTGCCCAGCCATGGCGAGGAGGGAGAGGGGTGCGAAGACGGCCAGAGCAAGCCAACAGCGCGGGCGGGGAGGCGGGTGGTTCAGAATGGAGACCCTGAAGAGGGTTGAGCCTGGAGGGGACCCCAGCAGGGGGCGGTTCACCCCTTCCTGGGAAGCCCCAAGCTGCAACAGCGAGGAGGGAGGTGTCCAAGGATTCCTCAGATTCAGACAGACGTGGGGAAATGCCGATTTCTGCCTTTTCCCCGCTTGAGAACCAAGAAGGTTTCCAAGGGAGGCACTGAGCAGGGGGGCTGACCAAGGGGTCTTTGGTGGGAGCTGGGAGCCGCCAGTTCGGGCCCAGCGGGAAGCGCAGGACGTGCGTGAGCAAGCACCCCCCTCTTGTGGCCGAGAGAGGTATTGCATACGGGGCCCCATCTCGGTTCCCACCGGGAAAGGCCGGTAAGATGGGGTCTGCGTGGGAGGTGGCCATAGGCCCTAGGGGGTTCTGAACACTGGACAAAATGTGTGGGGGAGGGGGGGGGGCTTAGGAAAATGCTAGATGGGTAGTCAACGTTGAAGATGACTTTTTTTTCTTCATTTTGTTCAGACATATTTAAAATTTTCTGTCACAGAGGCACCTGTTGGTTGAGCATCGGACTTCAGCTCAAGTCATGACCTCATGGTTTGTGGGTTCGAGCCCGAGCCGGGCTCTGTGCTGACAGCTCAGAGCCTGAAGCCTGCTTCAGATTCTGTGTCTCCCCCTCTCTCTGTCCCTCACCTGCCCACACTCTCTCTCTCAAAAATAAACATTAAAATCATAAAAAAATAAAATAAAATTTTCTGTTACAGACATGTATTACTTTTGTTGATAAGCGAGTAAATGTATTACCATGTTTTAAAGAGGTAGAATGACAGAAAAGTGGCCCAAGAGGGGACTGAGGTGGAGACCGGGTGGCCGGGGTGACAGCGCTGCCAGGCCAGCTCCCTGTGCCCTTCCACGCCCAGCGAGCACGAACCGGCCAGCTGCAGGGCCACAGAGGGGCCCGTGTTTGGGGACGGGGCCTCCTGAAGGAGCTGTCCCTGCTGTCTGGCCTGCCAGGTTCTAAGCGACCTCGAGTGGTCGGGGACCCTGTCCCGTGTGGGCTGATGGCGAATGAGGGCTGGGTCTGCCGCAAAACTGTGGCCTCGTGTGTTCCATGTGCACGGGGGCTGTGTGCATGTTTCCGACTTGGAACACGGCACTCACCCGGCCTGCGGTTTGGGCCACTTTCATTGCCGTCGTGCCTTCTGCTTCCCTCTCCTGCTTGAAACTCTTCTCTGGGGCAGGGCAGCCGCTTGGCCTTCCATCTGGAGGTTCTCTAATGCTGGTCTAAGGTACTGGAACATTCTGAGGCATCTCCCAGCTCTGGCATCTCTGAAGAGTCACCTGTGGGATCTTCTTTCAGCAAGTTCTTGACCTGAGCTGGACGCCTCATCCTTACTTCTCGGGCCACCGTCTGTAATCATATGTGGGAAATCCAAATATTACCCGTTAGCTCTGCAAAGAAAGGCTGTGGGGGTAAAACATACACCTGCCAGGGGGGGTGGACCTAATAAACGATGACATATAATAAAATTACTGACCAATTATTTTTCTTCCAAATTATTTAAATTCTAGTTAATGATCATAATTTTTATATTTTAAATTTAAAAATTTAATGTTTATTTTTGAGAGAGAGGGAGGGATAAAGCACAAGTGGGGAAGGGGCAGAGAGAGAAGGAGACACAGAATCTGAAGCAGGCTGCAGGCTCTGAGCTGTCAGCACAGAGCCTATGCCGGGCTTGAACCTGTGAACTGCGAGATCATGACCTGAGCCAAAATTGGATGCTTAACCAACTGAGTCACCCAGGTACCCCTATATTTTTAATTTAATGTTTTATTTATTTTTGAGAGAGAGTGTGAGCAGGGGAGGGGCAGAGAGGGGAACAGAGGATTCGAAGGGGACTCTGTGCTGACAGCAGAGTGCCCTATGTGGGGCTCGAACTCACAAACCGTGAGATCATAAACTGGGCCAAAGTCAGATGCTCAACTGAGCCATCCAGGGGCCATAATCATGCATTTTTAAAAAAGCACATTATAAAGGGCGCCTGGGTGGCTCAGTCAGTTAAGTGTCTGGCTTCAGCTCAGGTCATGATCTCATCTGGAGATGCTGGTCACATCTGAGATGCAGGGGTCTCTTGTATGACCAGGTGATAACCATTAGATCCTGGACCCTAGAAAGGTCCCGAGGGTCAGAGAGGAGTCACTGGGGTGGCGAAGGAGGCTGGGAGGTCACTTGGGGACACATAGCAGCAGCTGCTTACCAACCAGTCCAGAAGCATTTCAATACTTTAACAACCCATCCATCCATTCCGGCAGGCACCAGATGAATGTCATGTTGGCATCTGGCCTCCCCTAATTCTGTGTCCCACAGATCCCAATGGGGACGGGAGACTCTAGAAGCTGTCCAGTTGTGTCACTTATTTCAGTGTGGGAGCTTTTCAGTCAAACCACACTTCCCCAGAAGGGGCGTGATGTTCTCCTGATGTGGGCGTCCACGGATGTGTCCAAATCTATGAAGTCCGCTCTTGGTTTCTCAAACTCAGGCAAAAAGCAGGGGGCACGGCTGCCCCCTGGTGGCGGCATTTGGCTTTACCATGAGCCCTTACAGTCCTTTTACAGAGCAATGAACTTGAGTTCTGAGAATTTAGGGCAAATGAACAGTGGTGTAATGACTCTTCTCTGAAGTAAGAGAAGGGAGGGCGTCCAGTCCCCCCACCCCACCTGCTTCTCCTTCAGGCTGGGATGGATGCTTTGTTGGGTTGTGCTCTTTGATTTCCAACTGCCTGCCTTTCCCCAGAGCAGGCTCCCCTCCGTATACCCAGGGTGCCGGGGTCTCCGGGGTTCCGTTCTAATGCGGAGTAGAGGCTGCGTGATGGGAAGAAGAAAGGCGCTATTACCGTCAGTACAGGTCTCCGTGAGCCGCACCGTGGAGTGCAGGGCAGCGACAAAGGTACCACACCGAGATTCACGACAGCCCGACAGTGTGATCCACGTCACTCTTCGGGGAATGAAGGACACTCAGCCATTGTTGGGGGGCTGGTGGATGACCTGACAGTCTTCTCTGCTCCAATGACCTCGGGACCTCGCTGAGTACTAGACGCTGTATGGTCCGTCCTCTTTTTAACACAGGAGCACCCAGGAAAAGGATCGAAGGCCCTGACCTGCTCCCCAGGGCGAGCCGCATCCGACCGCCGGCACGGAGCTCCCAAGACCCATGCCTGAACTGCGGCTCAAGTGGCTGAAGCGGGTGACGTGTGGTGATTCCTCTGTGGAGGTGGGGAGCTGCCTCCCCCCAGCCATCTTCCTGTTCTGGAGACCAGTAAAAATATTGGGAGCTCTAGACGAGATCAAGGTAGTGACTGGCTCTTTTTTTTTTTTTTAAGAGAATGTCATTAGACCTTTTCCTCCAATGTATTTTTTTTAAGCTTTTTTTAAAATTTATTTTTGAGAGACAGAGAGAGACAGCACGAGTAGGGGAGGGTCAGAGAGAGAAGACGACACAGAATCCGAAGACAGGCTCCAGGCTCTGAGCTGTCAGCACAGAGCCCAACCCAGGGCTCGAACCCATGAACCATAAGATCATGACCTGAGCCGAAGTCGGATGCTCAACTGACTGAGCCACCCAGGTGCCCCTCCTCCAGTGTATTTTTCAAAAAAGATCTTATATAAGTAATCTCCATGCCCAATGTAGGGCTCGAACTTACAACGTTGGAGAGTCACATGAACTTCTGACTGAACCAGCCAGGCGTCCCTTCCCCCCAAGTGTATTTCTTTAAAAATTAGCTTTTCCTGACCACAAATATCTATTCATTGCAAAAAATGAAATGTTACATACCTAATAAAAACGTTCAGAGAAAATCCTTCATAGTCTTATTTCTCTGAGATACTGTACGTTTTTAAAATTTTGTTTTATTAAAAAAATCCCCCAGCTATACCAAGGTATAGTTGAGAATTTAAAAAATGTATACATGTACGGTGCACAACTTGGGTGATTTTGATTCAAGTTGTTTTTGTTTTTAAGTTTCTTTGAGAGAGAGAGAGAGAGACAGAGACAGAGAGACAGAGAGACAGAGAAAGAGAAAGAGAGAGAGAGAGAGAGAGAGAGAGAGGGAGAGAGAATGCCAAGCAGGCTTCCGAGCTCTCAGCACAGAGCCTGACTCAGGGCTCAATCACATGAACCTTGACATCATGACCTAAGCCGAAATGAAGAGTTGGATGCCTAACCAACTTAGCCCCCCAGGTGTGTCCCGATTTTGATTCAAGTTTTGATAAGTTATTTGAAAAATTAAATAACTCATTTATGTTAAGGATAACTTATATCTACTGATATGATGTTATGAATGTATTTCTGGAACTTTCCCCTAAATGTTCTAGTTTCAAATATTCTGTCTAGTTGCCCTCCAAAGCCTTCAGAACAGCCCAAAAGTTCCAGTTTTTCTTTCTTTAAAAAAATTTTTTAATGTTTATTTTTGAGAGAGAGAGAGAGAGAGAGAGAAGGCAAGGGACAGAGAAAGGGAAACACAGAATCTGAAGCAGACTCCAGGCTCTGAGCTGTCAGCACAGACCCCGACGTGGGGCTCGAACTCACGAACCGCAAGATCATGCCCTGAGCCAAAGCTGGACACTTAACCACTGAGCCACCCAGGCACCCTCCCGCCCCCGCCAGAAGTTCCAGTTTTCCTGAATCCAGCCTAACTCCTCCCCAGTGGCTTCCAGCTAAGCTGGGCAGTTCTCACCCAGAGTCTCTTACGTGGGTGAGGCCAAGGCATCTGCTGAGCCGGAGAATTTTTCCAAACTTTGCATTTGTTGTCTCCAGAGATAACAAGTTTTCTAAAAACAGTCTCCGCTGGCCTTTCAGCAAGAAGGGATACGGTGAAGCCCTTCCTTTGAAGTTTCAAGAACACAGTGGCTAAAGAGCTCCGAGACTGGGCAGCTTAGCCAGAAACTTGAAACCGGCACGTGACCGTGTGCTGTGATAAAAGAATGTGTGTTTCAGTTTCCATAGAGAATGATTTAAATTTCAGTGGCTTAAATAATGACCTAAATGAAGCACATCCTGGTAAAACTGAGAATCAGAAGGTCAGGAAACCAACCAACCAACCTAGGAAATGATCCTGTGTTTCATCTCATCAAATGATCATTTTGATCCCCAAAGGCATGAGGGAAGAGAGAACATGAGGGAAGAGAGAAGAGGAACACAGAGACACGGTATTGGGTCAAAACCAACATGGACTTCATTTTCTTTGGAAGATCTACCCCTTCCTGTCTCCACAAGTTAGTTCTCTCTTCTACCTGCTGGCCTGGTTCATTTTCTCACGCGAGCCCTCCAGCACAACTCCTACCTCCTCTCCATCGCCCAGGGGTGCCCTCCCAGCCCCAGCCCTACCACCTCTGGGCAGGATGGCCAACCAAGAACTGCTCGAGCACCAGCAGCTCAGGATGGGCAACTTGCAAACTGTCCCTGTGCCCTCAGCCACTGGCGGGGGCTCCCAGAGCCAGCTCAGAACCTGGTGGGGTCCCTGGCCTCCTGGTCCTAGAACTCTCTGAAGTGCGGACGGGCTGGCTCCTGGCTGGGAGGCTGATTACCTGGCAGCATGGTCTCTTTCCCCTACGATCGGTCCTCTGCTTCCATGTTCATGGTCAGAATCCTATCCTGCTTCTGAAGGATCCCAGGGCACTGGGACACAGCCTTCCTCACTGCTGTGGTCATTCTTGCCTGGAGAAGTCCCCAAGGAGGCTCGCTTGTGCCCTGGGAGGATTCGTTTCAGAGAAGCTCTTCCTTTAATGTCTTATTCAGAAACCTTCTGAAACACAACAGAATGAACTAAAACCCCTTGATTATGGCCCTTTTCAATACCACTACAGAAAATAAAAGAGTACAATGCACTGTCTGGTGTCCCTGACCCGGTTTTCATAGCTCTTCACTTTCTGCCATGCTTTCTTCCCCTCGCTAACCACACTGGGTATTTTTCAAGCGAATCTCAGACATCATTTCACCCACAAAATCTGTAGTAGGTGTCTCTAAGACACTTTTCCTTTTTAAAGCAGAACTCTAACAGCCTTACCACAACTAAACTTTCTTAAACAGTAACTGGTATCACCCATCAATGTTCCTATTTCCCTGATTTTTAAAAATTGCACAGTTGGGTGTTAGACCCATGATCCGAATAAAGTTTACAGGTTGCATTTGGCTGATGAGTCTCATCTATAGGTCCACTTCCGTCTTTAAAAAAAAAAAATTAAAAAAAATCTTGTAATTTGTTAAAAGTGTTTCAACTGCCTATTAGAACAAAGTGACACTTCACAGACATTTGGGTGCCGGTTCCGTGCCAGGCACGGTGCTCCGTGCTGGGAAGAGAGGCGTGAGCACACAGACAAGGGCCTGACTGTCGCTCTGGGGTAAATCGTGGACTCTCTCTGGGCTTCGGTACCCCCCTCTCTAGCAGAGGAGACGGCACTAACCGCTCCCCCGAGGCCACGCTCTGAAGCAGCTCTCATCGCTACGACCCGCTGTGCTAGCCTTCGCCCCACGCCTGCCAGCTACCTTCCCCGGAGCCGGGGCCGACACCCCGCCTTTCCCGGTGGCCGCCCTCCTGCCCGGGCTCTCGAAAGCCGAGGCAAAGCCATCTCTGTCGGAAAGGCGGGTCCGGCTACGACCACCGAGCTCTCTCCGACCGCGGCGGCGAGTAACCGTCGCAGCTCGGACCTTGACGCACTCGCCCGGCTTCCGCCCAACTACAATTCCCAGAGGTCTCTTCGGCGAACCGGTCGCCGTGGAGACGGGTCGGGCTCGTGGGCTCTGCAACCGTCAGTGGCCTGGGCCTGAGTCCCCACAGTGCCAAACGGACAGGTCACGTGTCCCTCCCACCCAGGCCTTGGTTCTGGGGTCCGAGGAGACGGAACCCTTACGCCGAAGAGAGGCCGTGGGAAGATGGAACTACATTTCCCAGAGGTCCCCGGGCGCACTCCGCTTCCGGTCGCTCGGCACAGAACCGCTAACACCGAACTGTTTCTGAAAGATACAAGTCCCGAGTATTTGGGCTCCTGAAACCCGTGAACAGAAGAGCGAGAGACAGAAAAGAGGTTTAGAGGAGGAAAGGAGAGTGAGAAATTTGGTTACGAAGTAACGGGAAGGAGCACATCCCCACCTGTTTACCTTTTCCACGGACTCTCATGGCCGCAGCGATCATCGCACAGCCCTCCGGGAAATTCAGACGACGCTGCCCTAAGGACTATGGGAAATGTAGTCATTGATTAACTGTCACTACCTTGAGCACCTGTGAAAAACCAGGCACCCTGAAGATAGGGGATTAAACTCCTTCTTCTCTCTTGTTCACCCAAACACAAATTTTACCCCCTACATTGTTACAGAACTTGTTCCGTTTTCGATGGTGTATTTCATACACCCTGCGTTTCCTAGACAACCTGCCCCCAGTCATGTTCCCCCATGTCTACTCTACATGGCCACCAAAGTAATTATCCCTGTTCTGTTTAGGGCTCTTCAGCAGGTACTAGAATCAAGTCCAGGTCCACTCTCCTTGACCGACATATGTATTTGACCTAACTTACTGCCTTGTGCTAGTTTCCTCATACATTAGAACCATTCTTTTTAGGGGGCGCCTGGGTGGCTCAGTTCATTGAGCCTCCAATTCTTGATTTCAGTTCAGGTCAGGATCCCAGGATCATAGGATCGAGCCCCAATGTGGGAGCCTGCTTAAGATTCTCTCTCCTTCCGGTCTCCCCTGCTCTCTCTCTCTCTCTCTCTCTCTCTCTCTCTCTCAAAAAAAAACACCATTCTTTTTAGATTGTTCATCTCATTTGTGATGGATGCCTTAAAACCATTGCTACTGTTTTTTTTTTTTTTTAAGTTTATATGTTTTGAGAGAGAGAGGGAGAGAGAATCCCAAGCATGGTCTGACCTGTTACCATGGAGCTGGACTGGACTCAAGGTGCGAACCCACGAACCATTAGGTCATGACTTCAGCTGAAACCAAGAATTGGAGGTTTAACAGACTGAGCCACCCAGGTACCCCATCACTATATTTTTAATGCAAAGCACAACTTCCTGCTTTTAACAGTTGCATCCCCCCCAAAAGGTGATATATTCCACATGTAGTTAGATTTGCAAAATATTCTTGAAATGTACTTGAAATAGGTTTATATAAGTAGAAACCAAGTCACTAAATACTCTGGTAAAATTATAATTGCATTCCTCCGGACAAAATAGTTCATTACATGATATGGGTAACACACACGTAGGTGTTTTCCAGGCCTTGTAAATTCACACAAAAGAGGGAAGAAGGGATGGTTCCTGTATAAAGTGCTTATCACAAAACTCCAGTTAGACAATAATGCAAAATAGGTGAGTTATTTTTATTTTGCACTTTGAATGTCTAAGAGCTAAAATTATGCTCCCATCCAAAGACCTGAGTCTTTGGGGGTGACTCTGCACTGAGGCTTTCGAGAAAGGAGGCATACTTTTAAAAGCTATCATAAGGTCTAGATAGGAATGAACTGCAGAGTGCAGGAAGACAGATGAGGTGTTGCTCATTTCAAAGCACTGACAACTTTCCTTTTGAAGCGGGAACACTTGGCAGGCACAGCATTTCCATTGGCTTTTAACTTTGGTAGGAAGAACGGCCAGTATCATAAATGTAGAGAATTATCTCACTGATAAAGCAGTTTCGAAGTCACATCAAAAATATGTAACCTGTTACCATTTCAAAAACAGTTTCCTCCCTTCTCACTAATTTAATGTCTTTGGGTTTGGGTTTTAAAACGGGGACCCTTCACTTGTTTGAGGAAAGAACACATTTGTTGAGACAGCACCAGCCAGGGCCTAGATAGTCTCAAGCATCAGGTGGGGAAGGCTAAGGTCAAGACCTAGAAGACACAGTTCAGCATAATTTTCTTTAAGACATTTTATTTATTTATTTATTTATTTATTTATTTATTTATTTATTTATTTATCTTTGAGAGAGAGAGAGAGAGAGAGAGAGCAAGCAGGGGAGCAGCAGAGAGAAAGGGAGACACAGAGGGGGCGCTTGGGTGGCTCAGTCAGTTGAGCATCTGACTTCAGCTCAGGTCACGATCTCA
>NC_043707.1:30541162-30579109 GCF_006229205.1 Suricata suricatta | reverse complement strand
GAGAAAGAGAGCATGTGAATAGAGAGGGAGGGGCAAAGAGACAGAATCTCAATCAGGCTCCATCTCAGTGTGGAGCCGATGTCAGGATTGATCTACCACTCTGCAGTCATGACCTGAGCAGAAATCAAGAGTCGGACAGTCAACCAACTGAGCCATCCAGGTGCTCCTGGACACTTCTGGACCTTATTTAATATATGTTGTTGATTCATTCGCATTGAACTTACAGCCAACAGCCTTATAACTCACGCTGGAAGGATGCTTATCCAAAGTACTTATTTTCTCCATAAGGCACATCACAACCTTTCTGCGCTTGGGAACACTAGCCAGTACTTCAGCACCACGTTTGGGGGTCATTTTAAAGTGAAACCACTAACGAAAAGCACAACTATGTGGCACAGCGCCAAATAGGCTGTGACAGGGACACTTGTTTATAGTATGGCAGCTGGAACAAGAAGGCAGAGCGTGGCCTTGCTCAGCCTCAGCTGGAAATGCGTGTCCGGGGGTTCACATTTTTTGCCACGGCGAAAGCACTTTGAGTGTTGGTCTGGGGGTTACAAATACGTTTCAGCCAGTAGGCAAGTTTGCAAATGCAGAACCCATGAATGAGGATCAACTGTAGCTTTATTTAGCATCACGTGTGGTCCAGGTCTCCCCATTATCTAGGAGGATGGGAGCATGGGAGTTAGACCAATTATAGGAAATGCAGAATCCATAATTTCCTCCCGTATCTAAGGTGTAAAACTTAATTTTGGAACTCAGTCTCACTCTTATGTAGAGGAATAGAAGGGCAGTTCCATGAGGGCAGAGATTTTTATGTTTCGTTCATATTGTACATCGTCGGTGGCTAGAACAGTGTAACATGACATGTTGGTATTTGTTGAGTGAATTAAGGATTGTTATCATTTGGCTCGGACAGTTAACAATTCCACAATTTTTATAACTTGACATCTATGAAGAGGAAAGATAAACACCTCAGTTTTCCAGCTGTTGGAGAGGTTTGGGGCAAAGGAATCTGAATTCTTTTTTTTAATGTCTTTATTATTTTATATTGAGAGACAGAGAGAGAGAGTGGGGGAGGGGCAGAGAGAGAGGGAGACACAGAATCTAAAGCAGGCTCCAGGCTCTGAGCTGTCGGCACAGAGCCCCAAGTGGAGCTCAAACCCATGGACTGTGAGATCATGACCTGAGCCGAAGTCAGTCACTTAAGTGACTAAGCCACCCAGGAACCCCCAGAAATCAATAACGATTTTTTCAACAGAACAAAGGACAGAGAACAAACGGTAGGACTCAACTCCCTGGCTGACGGTACCTTAGAGCAGGCAAAGAAAATCTCTTCCACTGCCATGGGGAGGCACGTCAGTAGCCGGACAAGATTAAAGATCTGCCCTGGGAAATGAGCTGACCCCATACGTGACGCGGAAGAGTCCGGATAGAGGCTGGTCAGTTGATAATCGACATCTCCTCCCGGTCTCTGCTTTCAGACACTGAGTTGATTACGCTTTTTAAATACTTTATGAACTCCATCCTGATCTCCTCGGGGTCATCCTCAAGGTTCGAGTGCACCAGCTTCAGCTTGTTCAAGTGGGGAGCTTAAAAAGGGAAACAATGTAATTTGGCATGAGCATTTAACCAGCGGCCATTTCTAGTTCCTGCCGACCCGAATCTTACAGAAGCCGATTGGTTTAACTTTCTAGGGTCCAAAAATAAAGTTGTGTCTTGCCTGACATGATTTAACAGGGGAAGGTTCTACCACGGCCACTGCCAATGCACTCAGCATAGTGCTTGGCGTACAGTGGTGCTCAATAAATAGTGCCACCACACTGCCACCTGGTGACGGAGCTAACAGCTCCACCAGCCACTTTAGGTCCTCTTTGTTCTTACACCAGAAAGGAAGAGATTTCTGAATATTGTGAGTTATTTTTCATGAGCACTTTGTCACCTCTGTGATGGGGTGTGTTACATGCTAATGGGAGTTTGGAGAAAAGACCAATCAGGAAAGAATGTCCCGACTAGTACCGAGGAGTGGCTAAAACCAGGTTTCCCCCCTCTTGGTGTCTGCCTGCTTTCACAGTGTCTCTTTCCTGGCATGGATGCTATGGCAGACAGGTCTTCCAACCTGGTGATTCCAACTTACACAGCAGGCAAAACACATGCCTGGGACACAGTAGGTGCTCAATCATCGCATGCAGCGAGCGGCTGGTTTCAAATGACCAGAACACTCATGACAAGCGGGGGAAAGAGAATTCCGGGCTGCTTACACAGAGACAGGTTTCCTTTATCACTTCCGGAGCCTGGTTTGTGGTGTGCGATTAACAGACACTGAGCGTCCTGTAGGAGCTGCTGCTGGACGAAGCAGGAATACCACATGTCAATTTCCTTCAGGTGGCTTGGCGTGTCGGCGTTGAAGACGATCACCACTCCGTGCGAGTCCTTCATCAGGGCTGGCCAGCAAGATTCGAACCTGCAAGGGAGTCCGAGTGGATGCCAGGTGCTTCTGGTTTCTAACGTTTCTGATGTTCCTGGTTGGACTTTAAAAATAACGTCTAGGGGCGCCTGGGTGGCTCAGTCTGGTTAAGTGCCCAAATTCAGCTCAGGACATGATCTCACAATTCGTGAGTGTGAGCATCGCATCGGGCTCTGTGCTGACAGCTAGGAGCCTGGAGCCTGCTTCTGATTCTGTGTCTCCCTCTCTCTCTGCCCCTCCCCTGCTCACACTCTGTCTCTCAAAAATAAATAAACATGAAAACAATTTATAAAAAAATGTCTTAGTGTTCATTGATGGATGACCTCTTGTTGTGTCATAACCCAATCCTTAAAGTTTTCAAGAGCAGTGCATGTCCCCAAATGATGGATCGAGCCCCTAATCCATGCTAGGAAGTGTGCTGGGCCCGGGTCCAAGGTGCCTGGCAGGCAGCTGGGGTTTTGAGTCACTTGATGAAGCAGACCCTCTACGTACTTGGGGTCACCGCCGCAATCCCATAGCTCGAATTCGCACGCCGTGCCTTTGTTGTTGCTGGTAACGTGCGGGTTCTCAAATTCCAGGATCCTAAGAAATAAAAACAAAGGCAGCACCTCTACCTCGGATACATTAGGATACATTATACTCACGAATACTCGAGGACCGTTGGCATCACCCAGAGCAGGGCGGGGGCGCTCCCGGGGAGACAGATTTGTCAGGGCTCACCTTACTCCCTGGGTCGGGCTGTATTCGGTGATGTCAGAAGATTCTGTCAGGAAGTTGGCCAAAACGGTTTTTCCACTCTGTGGAAATGAAGATAAGAAAAGGGCCCCGCTGAAGAGCAGAGAAGTAAACCATAAGCAAGCCCTCCAGTAGCCGGCTTGGAGCCCGGCGTGATGGCCGCCATGGCATTGCCAAGGAAGAGGGCTCTCTCTGGTGGGGAGGACCTCGCTGCCCTACTGGATGTGGTGGGCGCGGCCTGGTCTGGAACCCGGGGTGCGGGGGGGTGTCTAGCGCTATGTGTGCCACCGGGTGCCCTTACCCACACTGGTTTCCTGGCTAGCTCTCCGTTAACTTGTCTCAGAACAGAGAGTAACTGTTAGTGTGAGTCTCTCTCCTGCCCTGTCAAGAAACCTGTCCGCCACAGAGAGAAGCCACGGAGGCCCAGAAAGGGGAAGGGAGTTCCTCAAGGTCACAGAGAAGTTCAGGGTCAGAACTGCGTCCCACAGTGGCTGGCCCTCCCACACTCTCAAACAAGGCTGTTTCTCCTTCTAGGTGATACAAGTTCTACACATTCCTAGTAACAAGACAGCCCTCCTGGGCCTCCACCTCGAATACCCACCCATCCGTCCATTCCCTTCCCTCCCCAAAGGTAATGACTATGATCTGTTTTCAGGTGTTTTCAGTACATTTGTGCCATTCATTTGACAAATATTATATGTGCTTAGATATAAGATAAGGGGTTTTCTTCCCCCCAAATTATTCCTCAGAAGGGAATCTCTTATACTTGAGTCCTTGTAAAAATCTCTGAAATTATGCCCTGCTCTCTTGAGTGTTGTATTTTGAACAACTGCCATACTGGAACAATTTCAATCAATGCCAGTTTTGGGGGCTTGTAGAGGTCACTTGAAAGAGAGAAAGGCGGGGGCAGGAGGCTTAATACTGTGCTTGTAATTCTTCCTGAGCCTTCGGACTTCTGAATTAAATGTCACTTAAAAATAACACGGTTGAGTGGTTATGTTTGGGGAGGTCATGAATATTTATGGGATGAACACATTAAGTAAATGGCCTGATGTTATAGGAATGGTTCTTCGGGCTCGAATACATTTCCAGGAACCGGGTCCTACTTAGATTCAAAAGTATTTGTATCCTAAACTGCTCAGATGATGTGATTTGTCCTGTGGTTTAAAAGTGGCTCTAGTTATAAAATCAACTGGGGCATCAAAGGTGCAGGAGAGGGGCTTGAATTTTAAAACTGTGTCATGAGGGGCACCTGGATGGCTCAGTTCGCTAAGCATCCAACTCTTGGTTTTGGCTCAGGTCTGTCTCATGGTTCATGAGTTTGAAAAGTGGGGCTCTACGCTTGGGATTCTCTCTCTCTGCCCCTCCCCTGCTCACGTGAATGCTCTCTCTCTCTCTCTCTCTCAAAATGAATAAATAGGGGCACCTGGGTGGCTCAGTCGGTTAAGCGTCTGACTTCAGCTCAGATCATGATCTCACAGTTCGTGGGATCTAGCTCTGCGTTGGGCTCTGTGCTGACAGCTAGCTCAGAGCCTGGAGCCTCTTTGGATTCTGTGTGTGTGTGTGTGTGTGTGTGTGTGTGTGTGAGTCTCTCTCTCTGCCCCTCTCCTGCTTACGCTGTCTCTCTCAGAGTTTGTGGGTTTGAGCCCCACATCAGGCACCATGCTGGCAGCCTGCCTAGGATTCTCTCTCATTCCCTCTCTCTGCCCCTCCCCACTTGCTCTCTCAAAATAAATAAGCTTTGAAAAAAAATTAAAAATCAAACAGGATAATGCCATAGGGCCTTTGAACTGGGTGGCCAAGGAAGGCTGAATGGGTGAAGTTTATTTTTTTATTTATTATATTTTTAAATGTTCATTTATTTTATTAAAAATTTTTTTAATGTTTATTTTTGAGAGTCAGAGAGAGACAGAGCACAAGCAGGTGAGGGGCAGAGAGAGAAGGAGACACAGAATCAGAAGCAGGTTCCAGGCTCTGAGCTGTCAGCACAGAGCCCGATGTGGGGCCCCAACCCACAGACCGTGGGGTCATATCCTGAGCCAAAGTCAGATGCTCAACTGACAAGCCACCCAGGCGTCCCAAAATGTTCATTTATTTTTGAGAGAGAGACAGAGTGTGAGCAGAGCAGGGGCAGAGAGAGACACAGAATCCAAAGCAGGCTCCAGGCTCCGAGGTGTCAGCACAGAGCTCGATGCAGGGCTCAAACAAACGAACCGAGGGATCATGACCTGAGCTGAAGTCAGAGTCCTAGAGCCACCCAGGCAGCCCTGAATAGGTAAAGTTTAAACTGCGATTTGAATTACAAACAGTCAACCAAGGCTTTCAAGCAGAGAAAATAACTAGTTGGATGGCACCAGGCCACGAATGGGCGCAGTGTGTTAAAGGAATAGAAAGGTTCACAAATCTGCAGAGTATTGGGGTAGAGAGGGGTGTGCATATATGGATAGATACTTTATTGTTGAAGCTGGGTGATGAGTACCAGGAGCTCCTTGGTTTTCCTTCCTTTGTATATATTTGAGAATTTCCATTAAAAAAAGAAGATATATAAGCTTGGTTTACTTTTCATAATTCTGTGCATATTGTTACTACTTGTCTATTTCACTTACTAGCTTATGTCTTGGAGGCTTCTCCATGTCACTCCACACAGACTTGCCTCCTTTTAACTGCTGGAGTCTTTTCCAGTAAGAACGTCCCTTAGTTTACTTAGAACTAAATAGGGACCTAGGGTGTTTCCAACTGTTCAATACTGTACATGGCCTCTGAGGAACATAGGTAGGTAGGGAGCATAGCTACTGTAGATTTTGAGAGATGTAATTGCTACACTAAAAACTATGCTCATTTATTTTAAATGCTTTTGTTTTTGAGAGAGAGACAGAGTGTGAGCGGGGGAGAGGCAAAGAGAGAGGGAGACAGAATTTGAAGAAGGCTCCAGCTGACAGCACAGAGCCCCCACGTGGGGCTCGAACCCACAAACCAGGAGATCATGACCTTAGCCAAAGTCGGACGTTTAACCAACTAAGCCACTAAGGTGCCCCGCCAGCTATGCACATTTTAAAGTTTAATAATTGGATTGCCAAAAAAGCTATTATCAATGCCCCGTCAACAGAATCCTAAAGTACTCATTTCCCTACAAGCATCCTCTTGCTTCATGTTACCAGTGTTCTAACCTTTTTGCATCCGCTCCGATGGGCAAATTAGGGTCAGCTGGTTTTAATTTGTGTTCTTGTTGACCATGAGGCTCTTATACTTATTGGCCAGCTGTACCTGTATGCACAGACTTTGCTCGATTTTCTATTGTGTTTGCTCTACTGATTTGGAAATTTCCTTCGTGCTTTCTACCTAGTCTTTCTCTGTAATGTAGTTTGCAGATACCTTCCCCAGGCTTATCTTCGCTGTCATGTCTTTTAAGGCTTCCTTGTTTTTGTGTTGTGCTTGAGGTGACTTTCCCTGTCTCAAGATGAATAACATCTCTCCGTATACGCATATATTACAGTGATTTTCAACGTGGGGTCCCTGGACCAACGGCCTCAGTAAAAGGCAGATTCTGAGACCCCTCCCACACCCACTGAATCAAAACTCTGGGACAGGACTGGCATGTCGTCTTTCTAACAAGCCAATTGTGATGCGTGCAGGAGCTGGCGAATATCCACTATTTTAACGTTGTTGTTGTTTTCCACATGTAGCTTTAATTCAAGGTAATCTTATTCCAGTGTATGACGTCCACACGGAGATTTAATTCCAGCTACACCACCCTACACACAGTAAGAGCGAACGGTTCGAAGGCCATGTAATAGTCTTTCCTCTTTGCTTTTCTTGTCATGTTCATTAGGGCCAACCCCACGGGCAAAGGAGAGTCGTGGGACCTAGACTTCGCTTCCAAAATGCCACTACAACTTTCAGGCTCACGAAAACGGGGTCAAGGTCTGGGGGCGCCGAGTTCCCGCCGAGGCCAGCGGCACCCACCAGGTGGGCGCAGTGGGACAGGGTTCCCGCCTCCTGGGGGGCTCCCGGCTCCAGGCACAGACCCGGGTCGCCCCCGCGCCCGCCGGAGCCCTGCCTGCCGCCCCCGCCGGCCCAGCCTTACCTCGCAGGGCCCCACGAACAGGATCTTGGCCTTCAGCATCGCGGTCGGCCGGAGCCCTCGGCGGCGCGGAGGAGCGGAATCCGCCGCGCCGATTGGCTGGCTTCGTTGCCACGGCGACGGGCGGCCCGCGGGGGCCGACGGGAGTGGGCGGGTCCGCGGCGCCAGACGCCGGCCGCGCGGAAGGGCAGGTTGATGGGCTCGCGCTTCGGCCCTGGGGGTTGCGGCTCTGAACCGAAAGTAGACGTGCAAGGATGGAAAGGAAGCAAAAAACTCGGATCTAGATTCGCTTCTGAGCCGGGAGGACCGCAGAGCTCTCACGTCCCGACTCATCTTTATAGGGAAGGGGCTGGTTTCAGGTCCCCGATGGGTGTCCCTCCCTGAGACCCCGCAAGCTGACTGGCCATGTAACTGGTGAACCGGAGTTGAGACCAGGCCTCCTGACGCCTTTATCATTTGGCATGACTGCCCACATTGTGATCATGGCCCTGGCCCAATCTAGAAAAAGTTTGAGAAAAAAACCCGAGTCTTTGGTCTCTGAATGGATTCACCAACTCACCGTTCTTTGGGTGATCTGGGAGAATCCAAAAGGACAATGGCCGGCGTTGTTCAGTGTCCGTGCAGATGTCTGGACGCCCTACTGCAAAATTCAGTCATTAGATCAGCCTTAAATTGCGGAGCTGGTCCAGAATTTCAGGTGAGGCCATGAAATTGAGTGTCTATGTGTCCAGAGTGCCAATTCAAAATTTGCTAGCTCGAAAAATTGCTGGCATGACCAAAATACTGAAAGTAAACCCAACATGCGTCTTTAGCTTTTAATAGGATAGTACATAGTCTTTTTATTACAAAGAACTGCTGAGTGAAGTGTAGGGTAGAGTGCATCTCAGTTGCAGGATGTCATAAATTGATTGATTGATTTAACAAATACCTTTTGAATGCCTACTTCATACTAGGCACTCTTCCAGGAACTGGGGATGTGCCTGTACCCCTTGAAGCTTTAATTCCGGTAGAATAGACAGGCGTTAAGTAAGTGAGAAGATAAATAACATACTCTCAGGCAGAGACAATTTTAGTCAGTGTTAAGTACTATGAGTAAAAACAAATTATTAAAGAGTTAAGGAGTATGAAGGAACCAATTTTGGATGGAGTAGTCAAGGCAAGACCTTGGTCCAGAGCTGACTTTATAGCAGAAAGCTGAATGAGAGAGGAGGGGAGAGGCTCAAGGAAGCCATGCAACAGATATCGGGGAAGAGCATGGCAGCAGAAGAGCAAGGGCAAAGACGCTGAGGTAGCAATGAACTTGGCATGTACCAAGAACAGCCCAGAGGGTCTATGAGGCTGGTGTAGGAAGAATAAGAGAGAATGGTAGGGTATGCTGTTGGCGAGATCATGTAAGACTTTGGGAAGTTTTTCTAAGAACGATGAGAAGTTTGTGCCAGAAATTGTATCTGGCTACATTCAATAGAAACTCTATCATAGTGATTTGATCAAGTAATGAATTTATATATTTTTTCTCACGTAACAAGAAGTCTAGGGATGGCCATTCAAAGGCTGATGGGACTGTGGAAGGAGCGAGATCCCTTTTCCCTTCCTGTCCTGGTGTCTTTGACATGGCTGCTCTAACTTTGGGTACTTGCTTTCCAGGCAGGAACACAGGAAAACAGGGTCAATAGACCTATGGCTTTACACTCTTCCTTTTTCTCAGGAAAACAGTGGCTTTCTCAGAATCCCTAGCCAGTGATTTCTCCTTATGTCTCATTGGTTAGAACTGGATCACATGGCCTCCCTAACTGCCTTCCCAGGGAATCTTGGAAATGTAGATTCTAGCTTTGCACATCACTTTTCCCAAGAAGCAGGCGTGGGGGAGGGGACGGTCGACATTGGCCAGGAAACGGGCTAGTTGAAGTCAGTACAGAGGGTTTTGAGCAGGGGATTGGCCTGATCTGACTTGATTTTAAAAGTGAGCTGTCGCTGCAGAGCAGCTGGAACAAGGGGACAAAAGTGGGCCTACAGACGTCAACTTGGGGGGGTGTCGGGTGGCTCGAGAGAGGGATGCTGGTGGCAGCAGTTGAAGCTAGATCAGAGACATACACAGTCTGAAGGTGGGGCCCGTAGCAGTTGCTCATGGATCGCATGCCCACGGTGAGGGCAAGAGGTAAGGATGACTCCCAGGATGTTGGCTTCTATGGTTTTGTGAATGTTTTGCTATTTCCAGACTTGAGAAGGCTGGGGGAGGAACAGGGTTAGGGGTGGGAGATAAAGAGTCCTGTTTTGGTTATGTTAGTTATGAGAGGCCTGTTTGATGTTAAGGGCGAAATGGGATAAGATTCTGTACCTGATGGGAGAGGTCAGGACTATAAACTGGAGGAGATACCAGTCCACATATGAGGCACCATTAAAGCCACGGACTGGATGGGAACGAGTAAGGATAAGTACAGGCAGAGAAGATGAGGGCAGGCAGAGAGTGCCCGGGACCCTGCTGTTTAGAGGAGAATCTAGGGAGGAAAGCAGCAACGGAACATCCAGTGAGGCAGGAGGAAAACCAGCAGAGCGTGGCATTGTGCGAGCCAAGTGAGGACAGTGTTGCAAGAGAGCAGGTGACCGTTTTGGTGAAACACTTCTACGAGATCCCGTGAGGTCAAGGTGAAGACACCATTGGATCTGGTAAGGTGGGAGGTCATTGATCACTTTCAAAAAAATACTTTCAACTTACTGTCTTTGAATATGATCTTTTTTAATGTTTACTTATTTTGAGAGAGAGAGGGAGGGGCAGAGAGAGAGGGAGAGCGAGAATCCCCAGCGGGCCCTGCACTGTCAGCGCTGAGTCCACTGTGGGGCTGGGTCTCTCACAGACCGTGAGATCATGACCTGAGCCGAAATCAAGAGTCGAACACTCAATTGACTGAGCCATCCATGCGCCCCTTAACTTAGTATCTTTAAACCTATGTCCATGCATATATGTAGTTTTGTAACAATGGCTAAGTATGATCATGCACTTGTTCTCTTTTGGTGCATTCTCTCTCTCTTCTCTTCATTTGGCTTGGCGCCCTTACCTCACCCTTGATCTCTCCTCTTCCCTCTTTATCACTTGTAGTTTTTGTTTCAGTGAAGAGATAATGAGTAAACTCCCAGCAAGGAGTCCATGATAACAACCTGGGGCGTGTCCTTCAATATTTTTCTTCTTCACACGTTTAAAATCTCCCATTCAGCATAGCTCTATTTGCATACTGATCTATAACAGGTTGCTAAAAACATGACTATCCCAGTTTTGGCTGAGGCTGTAAAGGCTGACAGTTGGTGTTAAGTGTGTTCCAGAGTTTAGTCCATTTTTGGAGAACTTAGCACATCACCTGGAAATTATCAAAGAGCCGGGGGAGAGAGAGAGAGAGAGAGAGAGAGAGAGAGAGAGAGAGAGAGAGGGAGAGAGAGAGAGAGAGAGAGAATTTCTTTGGAGAGCATGCTATTGCTTACCTTGGCCAAGTGACAGATGGAGCTTCAGAGAACCTGTGTCCCCTGGAATTGGGGTGTGGGGAACCATGGGAAGATCTGGTCCGAGGCAAGAGGGTAGGGAAAGAAAGAGGACGCATTGGGAGTTGCAAAAGCTACAGGAGATTTTCCTGGGGACCTGAGGTGGGAAAGAGTTGGCCTCGAGTCATTTTGTATCTTGCCTGTGAGAACCCCCTGGGAGGTGGGCTACCCGTGGGCCCAGGGAAGACACACTACATCACGATGAGAACCCTTAGACATCCAGTTCTCTTTTTAACCTACTCCAGTCCTGTTTTCTTCTTCTTCTCACTGGGCTTCATTCAAGATAGTGGCTGGAGCTGCTGCCACCTCAAGGCTCGATGCGGGTGTGAGTGGAGATTCACTTCCAAGATCACTCCTTTGGCTGTTGGCAGGATCCGGTGCCTGCGGACTGTTGATCTTAGAGCCTCGGCCTTTTGTTGGCTGTCAGCCAGGGACCTCCTCTCTTACCTGTTACGCGGGCCTCTCCGCTGGGTGGCTTCGGATATGGCAGCTGGCTGCTCTGGGAGTGAGCCAGTGAGAGAATAAAAGAGAGTGGGCAAGAGGGAAGCCACAGCCTCTTTATAACTTAAGCCTATACCTGATTTGCTGTCACATTTGCTGTATTCTGTTCCTTAGAAGCAAATCACCAGGTCCAGCCTACACTCACACGGAAGGAATTACATAAGGGCATGAATACGAAGCGGTGTGTGTAATCCGGGGCCATCTTGGAGGCTGCCCGGGGCAGGAGGCAGCTGTAAGATGCTGATTCTAAAATGCCATCCACTTAATAATAGCTTTCCTAAAGAAATCCTGCCATCTTAAATGTATTTATTTATTTAATGTATTTACTGATTATAAGGAGACCTTTGTGCCTTCCAGTAAAGCCAGTCTAGAAAATTTGGAGCAATTCTTCCACTGTGGAATAAATTAAAAAGTTCAAAGAATAGAAAATCATTTGCCTGGGGGTACCAGGAAAAGAACAGGCTAGTGAAGAATTCCCAGGATCAGAGGAGGATGGAGGCCCGTGGAGATGAGCCCCATGCTTGGGGCTGGACTTCCCCTCCATGTGTTTGCATATTTCAGAGGGAACAGCCAGCGCTTGAAAGCCCTGCAGAAATTGGCTTCCGCTGCCCATCCAGTCTCTTCCCATCCCATCTCCAATGGGTTCTTCCCTCCATCTTCTCGTGTCTCTTAAGACTTCTGTGCTGTTTTTGGCCTGTTTTCCCAATTCCTTTTGACCCCTTTGAATGCTGCAGGATGCCTCTGGCCATAATCAACTGTGTATCTGCCATTTTCAAAATGTACAGATTATGTGCTTGCATTCTTGGTTTGGGGTTCTGAAAGAGCAGGTGGAGGAGGGATGCATTCTCAGTTGCTGAAAAATGAAGGTGGAGTGGGAATAATTTGGATGGAGAGACTTTGTATTTTGGTTGGGAATTAATTTCACTGAAATAGCAAAACTCTTACAGTGACAAGAAGGTCTGGAGGTTAACAGTCTAGGCAGGGCTTGGCAACTAAAATATGGCCTCGGGCACCAGCTTCTTTTTGCCTTTTTTCTCTGCTGTCTTTCGTTTAATTTACCTCATAGTCACAAAGTAGCTGTCTTGTCTCCAGGCATCAGGCCTGAAATTAAGGAAAGACTAAGGAACAACGAAAACTTTGCCTTGAAGTCCTTTTTTTTTTTTTTAAAGTAGTCTCCATGCCAATGTGGGTCTTGAACGCACAACCCTGAGGTCAAGAGTCACATGCTCTAAGGTCTGAGCCAGCCAGGCACCCCTTCTAGAGTCTGTCCTTTAAGAAAAAAATCAGTATTATTTAGTTGATTACTAAATTTAAATGTAAATTTAAACATACACGTATATTAAAGTGTACCTATTTTAAGTATCTTCTAATTTTGAAAAATGCATAGACCATCATCTTACCTAAGACACAGAGTATTTCCATCCCCCACAAAGTTCCCTCACGTTCCTTTGCAGTCAGCTCCCTCCGCTCTCCCCCGAACCCAGGAAACCTCTGTTGTACTTTTTTTTTAATGTTTATTTATTTTTGAGAGAGAGAGAGCAAGAGAGCGCGAGTGAGCGGGGGAAGGGCAGAGAGAGACACAGAATCCAAAGCAAATTCCAGGCTCTGAGCTGTCAGCACAGAGCCCTACACGGGGCTTGAACTCACGACCCATGCGAGATCATGACTTGAGCTGAAGTCGGACGCTTAACCAACTTAGCCACCCAGATGCCTCTGTACTTTCTGTCATTAGATACTAGTTTTGCCTGTTGCAGAATTGCATATAAATAGAATCCCACAATATTTACTCTTTTGTGTCTGGCTTCCTTCACTCAGGATAATATTTTTATACTTACGCATGTTGAGTGTATCAATAGTTTATTCCTTTTTATTGCTGAGTCATAGTCCATGTATGAATATACAGTTACTTGTTTATCTGCCTACCTGCTGATGGTCTTGTGGGCTGGGCTGTCTATAGTTGTGTGGATGATGAACACAACGGCTAGAAATAAAGCTTCGTGTGGACATGGTTTCATTTCTCCTGGGTAAATACCTGGGAGTGGAATTGCTGGGTCATGTGATTATCTACATCTTTATGTATCAGTGCCAATACTTGCATCTATATCACACACACACACACACACACACACACACACACACACTCCTGGTTCCTGATTTCCTGTTTTATTCACTTGGTTATAATCTATCACCATCACTGTTTATTTCATGCTTAAATAGTCCTCGATTTGGCCATTGGGAGCCCCCTCAAGCTGGTTCTGTGTCCTTTTGAAATCTTCCTTTCTGGGAGCTCTTTACTTTGTGTCATTGTTACATGTTCTCAGGTGGTGGGTTTTTTTTTTTTTTAAGTTTATTTATTTTGAGAGACAGAGTGCAAGCAGAGGAGGGACAGAGAGAGAGGGAGACAGAGGATCTGAAGCAGGCTCCATGCTGCCAGCAGAGAGCCCGATGCGGGGATTGAACTCACAAACTGTGAGATCATAACCTGACCCGAAGTTGAACGCTTAACCAAGTGAGCCGCCCACACACCACTGGTTATTTTATTAGTATCACTTCATAACTGTCAAATAGTATACACATTCTTATGTATTTATTTTAAAAATTAGAAGTTTCAAAAATCTAAGGAACTTCAAACAACATTATTTCTTTCACACGTGGAAAAATGGAGGGGGGCACATGGGTGGCTCAGTCACTTGGGGGTCCAACTTCTGCTCAGGTCATGATTGCTTGTGGTTCAAGCCCCACATCGGGCTCTGTGCTGACAGCTCAAAGCCTGGAGCCTGCTTTGAATTCTGTATCTCTCTCTCTCTCTCTCTCTCTCTTTCTCTCTCTCTCTCTCTCTCTCTCTCTCTCTCTCTCTCTCTCTCTCTCTGCCCCTCCCCTATTTGCACTCTGTCTCTCTTTTTCTCTCTCTCAAAAATAAATAAACATTAAACATTTTTTATGTTTTTTTCTATTATTGAGACAGAGAGAAACAGAGCATGAACAAGGGAGGGGCAGAAAGAAGGGGAAACACAGAATCTGAAGCAGGCTCCAGGCTCTGAGCTGTCAGCACAGAGCCCGATGCAGGGCTCGAACCCATGGGCTGTGAGATCATGACCTGAGCTGGAGTTGGACGCTCAACCGACTGAGCCACCCAGGCACCCCTAAACATTAAAAACAAACAAAAAAAAGAAATATTGGGAGGATTTCACATCCCCCCTGCCTCCCACTGCTGCTTTTTGAAAAAGAATTTTGTCTTAGTAATTTTTATTTTACTTATTTTTGAGAGAGAGAGAGAGAGAGAGAGAGAGAGAGAGAGTGCAAGTGGTGTAAGGGCAGAGACAGGGCGACAGAGGATCCAAAGCGGGCTTCTTGCAGACAGCACAGAGCCTGATGAGGGGCTTGAACTCACGGACTGCAAGACTATGGCCCTGTCAGAAGTTGGATGCTCAACCCGCTGAGCCTCCCAGGAGCCCGTACTCCTGCGTTTTTTGGGCATGAAACACTTTCAATCTCTGGCTGGGGCTTTGGAAGAGTTGGTCCCAGGAACTTGCTTTCTAGGAATCAGTCTGCCTAGACCCTGCCCACAGGTGGTCCCTAGTCTAGGTGGGGAGACCAAACCTGTATAAGGCTTTTCGTCTTGTCAAGTGCTTTGTCGTATATAATCTTATTATATTATGTTATGTTATATCATATCATATCATATCATATCATATTATATTACTTTTTTTGAGAAAGAGTGTGTGTGAGAGAGAGGAGCAGAGGGAGAGAGAGAGACAGACAGACAGACAGAGAATCTTAAACAGATTTCACACCCAGCATGGAGCCCAACATGGGGCTCGATCCCATGGCCGAGAGATCACGACCCCAGCCAAAATCCAGAGTCGGGTGCTCAACCAACTGCGCCACCCAGGCGCTCTTATGCTATAAATATTTAAGTTAATGAACGTTCCCTTACACTTGCCTTGGGGCTTCAGTTTTTGTTTCCAGGTGAGAGAAATAAAAAATGTGGACTGCTTTACATTTCTTGGATATATGCACTGTTTAAATTTGCAATTATTATTACTGCAGATTATTGAAATAGTTTGCTTTATGACTTTCATTTTAATTAGAAGAGGTTGACCTCAGATGGCTTAATATCCAGCCTGTGGTTCAGAAGGGAGCAATATGCCACGGGCAGGGCCAGGACTGGATGATCTAAGAGTAATTTCTCTCCCGACTCTGTGACTTGATGCAATAAAATCTTTCCCTTGAAAAAACATAAAGGAACACGTTTGACATATTTCAAATCCTTTCTATAAATTGTTGAAAAGATTTAATATAACCGCGAGTCATAAAATCTTTAATTTGAGTTGAACCTTCATGGTCACAATTCTTACACATGCAGTTTTTATTATCGAAGAATAAATGGTGGATTTCCTGTTATTCCAGGGAATAAAAATGCCCTTCAATCACCTCCTCATACAACACAGAGATCTGAGCGTGTACTGCGTTCGACTCTCAAAGACAGGAATGATCACACCCTGGTTTGTAACCTGGAAATCTTCTGTTCTCTATTATTGCAGCCATCCCTTATTATTGTTATTTTAAAGCTCTAGCCAGGGATGAGGTTCAGCAAGTTAGGTTTAGGGCAAAATCAGTAAAGTAAAAATTATTTTTCATCAATTCCCGTTAGAAAGCCTGAGCTATGTTCTAACATAAAAAACAAAAATTCCAGTGAATTGAAGATAAAACTTTTGGCAAAAACAACAAAACAGGGATGTGGCTTAACCAGGATCCTCTGTCTTCATTCGGGGGTGTCCTGCCTGTGGGCTTTGGAGAGGAGATTGTGTGGTAGAAAGAGTGCTGATTTTGGAGTAAGGTAGACTTTGAAATGAACTCAGTGAGTGATCTTAAGAATCACTTCAAGGGGGTGCCTGGGTGCCTCAGTTGGGTAAGCCTGTGACTTCAGCTCAGGTCATGATCTCACCATTCGTGGGTTTGAGCCCCGCGTCGGGCTCTGTGCTGACAGCTCAGAGTCTGGAGCTTGGTTTAGATCCTGTGTCTCCCTCTCTCTGTCTCTGTCTCTCTCAAAAATAAATAAACATTTTAAAAAAGAAGAAAGGAAAAGAAAATCACTTATACTGATGGGTCCAGTGGAAACCCATATCCAAAATGGCAACTGCGCTGCTGACCTCCTGGCACATGAGCTCTTGCCTGGCCCCCTCTTGCCCTGAATAGGGTTGACCCGTGTGACCAGTTATGTCGGGATGTGTGACTTCTGGGTCATATCAATACATTGTAGCTTCTGCCTTCCACCCTCTTTGGTCACTCACTCTGGGGCAAGCCAGCTGATCTGTCTCGAGGACACAGCAGTCTGTGGAGAGCTGTGTGTCGTGAACAGCCGCCTCCTGCCTCCACACTGGCATCTTCTGACGGCCATGTGAGTGAGCCGCCTTGGAAACGGGCCCCCCAGGCCTGGTCAAGCCTTCAGATGACCGCAGCCCCGGGCCAACGCCTCGACTACAATCTCATGCGAGATCCTGAGCCCAGCTTCGCCCACATTCCTGACCCATAGAAACTACGGGAGAGCAGTTGTTTTCTGTGTGTAAGTTGCTGAGTTCGGGGCGGGGGGGGGGTTGTTACGGGTAGCGATAGATAACTAACACAGAGCCTTAGTCTCCCACCCACTGACAAGGGACGCACACCCATCCCATACGGTTGTTGGAAATTTGCAACAGGATGAGACGTAGGGGTGATCAGTG
This sequence comes from Suricata suricatta, assembly GCF_006229205.1. NCBI lineage: Eukaryota > Metazoa > Chordata > Mammalia > Carnivora > Herpestidae > Suricata > Suricata suricatta. The sequence continues at coordinate 30,562,077 of NC_043707.1, read as the reverse complement.
CCATTCTTGGCGCACAGTGGGCGGCAGATTCCTAGTGGCTAACTCTGCTGCTGACTCTCAGTCTCCGTGACTCTTCTGTGATGCTTTGGACCGGCCCCCACCATGCTACTGACCACAAGGGTATTTTCCCGCTACACCCAGTGTGCCTTTTGAGCACTAAAGCTTTGCAAGTCTTCCTCCCCGCCCCCCACCCCCAAGGAAGGGTCACTTAGATGTTTACTCTATCACAGATACGTAACACCTCTGACTGACCCACCACGTTTTCCTACCCTAACTTCTTTATGCACGGCTATTTCACTCCTGCTCAAGTTAGCTCCTTCCCTGCTTTTTCGACTTGGTTCGCTCCAAATTCTGAACAGTATGTTATAGTTTCTTAAAATGAAGGCTGCTGTACGTGCAAACAGCAGCTGCAAATTCCAACTGCCTTTACCACTCAAGGAGGCCTTCGTTGGCACCCCTTCTACACGGTGTTCTGTTCAAAAGCAAATCAGATCATGGAGGCGTGTGACACGGTAAAGGACGATGACTGAGGGTGACCATGACTCACCCGTGGACACCTTAAAACATTAAAAGAAAAACTTTTTTTTAAACATCTACTCGTTTGTGAGAGACAGAGAGCGAGCAGGGGAGGGGCAGAAGGGGAGGGAGACACAGAATCCGAAGCAGGCTCCAGGCTCTGAGCTGTGAACACAGAGCCCGACACGGGGCTCAAACTCACGAGCAGTGAGATCATGACCTGAGCCAAAGTCAGATGCTTAACCGACTGAGCCACCCAGGTGCACCACACCTGTGGGCCCCTTCAAAGGTCTGCATGTGGTCTGTGCAAATGTTATGCCCTCACGGAAAGACTTTCCTACTGCAGTTTCAAATTGGGTGCATTCTCTTTTCTTGGGCCAGGCTTTACTTTGAAATTTAATCAAGATGATTCTGAATAAATGCCACCCTCATGTAAAGAAAGCTTTATTATTACTCACGTATGGTGAAGCCAACAGATCAGAAGAGGACTGTCATTGAAAAGATGGTTCATGGGCGCCTGGGTAGCTCAATTGGTTAAGCATCTGAGTTTGGCTCAGGTCATGATCTTGCAGTTTGTGGGTTCGAGCCCCGCATCGGGCTCTGTGCTCACAGCTCTCTCTGTCCCTCCCCCACTCATGCTCTGTTTCTCTCTGTATCAATAATAAATAAACATCAAAAAATTAAAAGAAAAAAAAGAAAAGATGGTTCATTGGGTGCCTGGGTGGCTCAGTTGGTTGAGCATCTGACTCTTGATTTCTGCTCTGGTCATGATCCCAGGGTCGTGGGATCAAGCCCCGCTTCTGGTTTCATACTGAACGTGGAGCCTGCTTGAGAATCTCTCTCTCAATCTCTCTCTCTCCCTCTAAAAAATTAAAATTAAATAAAAGGTAAAGACGGCTTGTTACAGTGCATATCTGTCCCCAAGGTGGGTGGGCCACAGGGAAGCCCCAGGATGTAAGCAGTAGCTATGTGGCAGAGGGAGCGAGGGGACAAGAATCTTTATCGTGGTTTCTGCAGGAATGAACGCGAATGCATATGGCAAGATAAAGGGGATTAGGCTGGCTAGTCTGAATAACTTCAGCAGGCTTTGGGGTGTAGGGGTTTGTGAGTGGTCTGGCACTTAGCCCTGGGGTGATTGGGGCAGTGGGGGGGATAGTGGTTCAGAGTGTGAGTGTCCAATAAAGGGGGTGGCTGGGATACGGGCTCTGGATTCATTGGCTTGGATATGAAAGGCACGCGCAGCTGACTGATGGTGTCCTGTTTCTAGGAATTAGCCAGCGCTGACAGGGCCAGTCTCTCCAGGGTCAGCGAGGCCTTAGAGGTCAAAACATCTGAAACACACCATTAGGGGCACCTGGGTGGCTCAGTCGATTAAGCATCCGATTTTGGCTCAGGTCGTGATCTCATGGATCCTAAGTTCAAGCCATGCATTCGGCTCCCCGCTTTGGATCTTCTGTCTCCTTTTTCTCTGTCCCTCCCCTGTGTACTCTCGCTCTCTCACTTTCTCAAAAAAACTTAAAAAAAATAAATAAATAAAAAGAAACAGTTCATAAAAAGGCCCGTCACTTAGTATTAGCTGACATAAAAATTTTTGATTTTCAAGAAAGGTAATTATTTTTCTGGGCTTCGTTTTTATAGCTTGGTATGGATTGAAGGTTTTGTTATTGTTTTTTGATACCATATACTTGAGCCTTTGCTCATGGCTTGTATTTGGAGAAGGACTTAGGACGCAGTGGAGTGCGGGAGAACCCAGCCCTTCTTACATGGGAGGCATAGACCTGGAAGACCCTGGTTGGAGGGTGCTGCCTGGCACCGACCTGCATGGGGAAGAGGAGCCATGAGACTAGGTCATGGTGTCTTCTGAAACAATGGCTGTTGGACTTGGAGAGATGCACTTGCTTCTTGGATAATGCAGGGGGGTGGGGTAGGGTGGGGATGGAAATCAGCCACAACGCTTCTTCAGTCCTGGACCAAAGCCCAGCCCTCCCCTCACACTTGATGCTTCAGCAGCCCGTGGACAAGGCCGAGGCCCTGGAGACTGCAAGACCCAAGAGGAAGAAGAAGGTCCCTCTTGTGGGAGGGCCAGAAGGTTCCATGACAGGAGCGGACCGCGGAGCTGGAAGGCTGGATGATGGGGGGCAGTGGAGGAGAGAAAGCGCAAGAGGCCTTTCACGGAATCCTTCCGTATCTGCTCATTCACTTCTACAAAACGCAAGACTAAATGTTGTTGTGTGTTTATTTGTGTGCGTATGGATGTGTGTTTAAATAGGTAGCACATCTCTGTGGTTCAAAATAAGAACGTTAGGAAAAGATAAATCCCAGGGGATTTATGATCTTGTATGATCTTATTTCTCTATCGCACAAAGGAATCATACTCTCTAGAGAGCCCGCTAGACCCCTTCCTCTTCTCCACTGAGCAGGGGAGCCCAGGGAGAGCTCTCTGCTCCTTTTGTACTGCTGTCCAGCGTTCCACTGTGTGGATGTACCACACTTTAATCAACCACATCCGTTTTGATGGGGCTCTGGCGGCTTCCCACATACTCTTGCAAACCGTGCTGCCATGAAGAACACGGTGTGGATCTCATTTCCGATTTGTTCTGGCACCTCTGTAGGGTCAGTTCCCAGCAACGGGACTGCTGGATCAAAGGGCATATGCACTTAAAAAAAAATGTCTTACTTATTTTTGAGAGGCAGAGTGTGAGCAGGGGAGAGGCAGCGAGAGAGGGGAACAGAAGCTCTGAAGCAGGCTCCAGGCTGACAGCAGTGAGCCCAGATGTGGGGCTCGAACTCACGAACTGTGAACTCAGGACCTGAACCGAAGTTGGAAGCTCTACTGACTGACCCAGGCACCCCAGGGCATATGCATTTTTTTCTATGAATAAGTAGAGCTAACCTTCCCTCTGTTTTGGCTGTGCTATCTTGTACTTCCGGGGATGCATGAAAGTTCCGTGTGCTTACAGTGTCATCAGCAGTGTATGTCATAAAATCAACTTTCAAAGTTGTTCCCAAACCAACGCCTATGGCTTGGGATAGGGATGTTGATGCTGAAAAGGTTGGCTAACCTCTATGATGTGATTCTACTCTTACTCATCAGCTGGTAATTCACACAGAGCCTGACCAGCAGGCAGTGTTGAGACATCGGCTGGAGATCACTCAACCTCCTTAGGAAAATAGTCTGGGAGAGGAGGCATAGACGTGACCATGGATGGGGCCGGACAAAATGCCCTGGGAGGTTGCTTCCATCCTGATCGTCTGGTTTGATGATAGGTTCGTCTATTACTCTCACTTTCTTCTTCCCTCTCGATACAACTTACATACCGGAATCATGTTCTAAAACGTTTGGTAATTGGTTTTGCCCAAAGGCACACGTTGATGTCTAAGTACGTGTCCACATTTCACGCACCAGTCTGATGGACCTGACCTGTACCCTGGGTGACCGGCCAGACTGAAGGAGGACGTGCTTGGGTGTGGAGCAGAGCTGAGTGGTTTTGACAGCCCCTCTGTTTTGGGAAACAATTCCATTCTCACACAAAGCAGCCCAGCGACCCAAGGAGACCCATTCGATGGCCCTAATCTCTTCTGAAGTCCCCTGGCGAATTCATCTAAACGCAAACACAGGCTGTTTCCCACGTCGCCTCTTCAAAGCACTTTACCACAATTGTCTAATCAAACATCACGGCTTGTTTGGGAAGAGCAAATGGTTTTCTTCATGTCGCAGCGCCTGCAAGTCAGGACAGCGCGAGGCAAGGAGACAAGAGCACAGGCGGAGGGCCCGTGGCTTTCTTCCCATCGGCCGCCTCTGCGAGAGCCCTGCTCGCTTTGGTCCCCGTCTTCTGTCTTTGAATCTCTCGGTGGATACCTGGGGCCTGTAGTCATGTTTCCTATGTCTGTGCCAAAGGCTTCGTCTGCAGCCATTGGCAACCTAGGCTTTCTGGACTCTGCCTAAACCTTAGATATGTGACTGTGGGTAAGCACGAGTCTTGTCTGAAACTTTCTAAAATAGGAATCGTAATCTGATGTCATGGGATTACTGGAAAGATAAAATGAGATCATGAACGTGAAGATGCTTGACATTAATTCACAGTCAGACTTCATAGTTGGACATGAATTTATTCAGGCCGAACAACCAACCCACCAACCGACAGACCGAGGAGCAGATCAACAAACCTGACAAGCAAACCAAACAGCATCATCCTTATCAACAGCAACAGTGTGATTGGATGCCGTCGGTTCAGTGGCCATCGGGAAAATATCCCGAGAAGTCAGACTGGCGCCTTGCTGTCCCCGGCTGTCCTCGGGTGGGTAGTGGGCAAGGCAGAGAGTGTTGTGCAGGAAGTTTGTGGTCTACAGCCAGACGGCCTGAGTTCAGAGCTCAGCTCCCCTGCTTCCTGGATGGGTGACTTTGGGCCAATTACTGAACTGCTTTGTGCCTCAGTTTTCTTGCCCATTAAATGGCCACAGTAATAGCACCTGCACTGTAGGTGTGTTATGAGGACAGACGTGCTGACTCACCTAAGGAGCTCCGCTCAGTCCCTGCCATCCGGGCGGGGCTCCGTCCCCGTCAGACTTAGTAACTGGCCAACCCTGGCCCAACTCCAGCATAGCACAGGTTCAGGGCCCTGTCTTTCTCCATGGGCATGCCAGATTGCAGAGAAGGGTGCTAAGAGCACTACAGATCAGAGCCACGGGGGAGCCGAGAAGCGCCGTCACATGTGAACCGATCCGCTCAATACCTGTCCCGCAGAAACCAAGTGCGTGTGTGAGGATTACTGTGTCAGGTAACCATCCCTTTAAGTGTCCCCCACGAGGTTCGGGTGTGGAGGACCAGGGCTGCAGTGTGGACGGGACGCTGGGCCTCAGGACAGCGGAGCGGATCTCAGTCAAACACGTGCTCTCTCTTACGTGGGCAACAGGAGAAACCTCCCAGGGCCACAGGACGGACAGACGTGAGGTCCCTGGGAAACGAGGCATGAAGGGTCACCTCCACAGCTCCCCTGTTGTCAGCCAGTTACTAGGAAAAGGCCGGAGACGTTTGGCGAATTCTGATTTGAAAAGAGATTTTTTTGGGGGACCTGGGTGGCTCAGTTGGTTAACTGTTGGACTCTTGATTTCACCTTAGGTCATGATCTCATGTTCTCTCTTTCCCTGTCCCTTCCCTGCATGTGCACGCGTGCATGAGGGCACACTCTCTCTCAAACACGTATACACATGCATATTTATGATATGATATATTATGATATATATATATATAAACCTAATTGGTAGGAACCCTTAACAACCATCATTTCTACTTTTTAGGGAAGGTAGAGCCAAGGCACAGAGGCTAACCTGTTTGAGGCCCTCCAGGATTTGAACGGAGGCTGAGTGATGCCCGGGCGCAACTCTGAACCGCTGCTTTGGTGGGCCATTGTGAAGGTGAAAATCTGTCACTTGGTGACTAGCCAGTGAATCTGGGTCAGGAAAACAAGGCAAGCTGGTTCCATCCCAGAGCAGAGCCTCTAAACCCTTGAACAGAGAAGGAAATACACAGACTTCATCCTCCTCCTCCCCTTCCTCCTCCCCTCCTCCTTCTCCCCTTCTCCTCCCCTTCCTCCTCCCCCTCCTCCTTCTCCCCCTTTCTCTTTTCCTCCTTCCTCTCCCTTCTTCTTAAGTTGTTAATATGGACAGTTTAAAATATATACCCATAATTGGCTTCATCAATTATCAGCCATTTTGAATCTCATTTTATCTACCATCATTTTCTTCTTCTGGAGTATTTTAAAGGAAATGCCAGACATCATGTCATCTCACCAGTACGTACATGTGTTTAACAGACCAGGGACGAGAAAAAACCTCACATAACTGCCATGTCATTATCATACCTCATAAAATGAGCAACGGTTCCTTGATATGGTCCACTATCCAGTCCATTTTCAAATTTCCCTGATGGGTTTAAAAATCTTTTTACAATGGATGTGTTCAAACCAGGATCCAGAGAAGGGCCACTCGTTGTGTTTGGCTGTATTTTTTTAAGTCTCTCTCTTTAAAAACAAAACAAAACCACTCTTTTAATTTTGGAGCAACTTCAGATTCAAAGAAAAGTTATAAAGTGAGTATATGGTTCCCCAGCACCCTTCATTCAATTTCACTCATGTTAATATCTTCTACAACCAAAATACATTTAAAAGTAAGGAAATTGACATCAATACATTACTATTTAAAAAAAATTTTAGTGCTTTTGATTTGAGAGAGAGAGACAGACAGACAGACAGACAGAATCCAAAACAGGTTCTAGGCTCCTCTCTGTCAGCACAAAGCCCACTGAGGGGCTTGAACCCATGAGCTGTGAGGTCATGGCCTGAGCTGAAGCCTGACACTTCACCAACTGAGCCACCTGGGTGCCCCAGGAGTGAGAGAATCCTAAGCAGTCTCCACGATCAGTGTGGAGCCCGATGCAGGGCTTGATCTCATGACCCTGGTCTCATGAACCGAAATCAAGAGTCGGACGCTCAACCGACTGAACCACCCAGGTGCCCTGGAGGATCTTTTTAAACCCACATGACATGTTTGTTCTATCTACTGTTGCACTTTTGGGAAAAAAAAAAACAAGCTTTTTTCTCTTTAGATGATTAGTATTTTTTTAGTATTAGACAGATTTCCTTTTTGAGAGGTCTGGTATTTCCAATCACCTCTTAACCAGGGCCGACGTATTGATTGATGCTAGTCATTTTACCCTTAAAATAGGACCCACTCAAAGCTCATCATTATCAATGGTAAGAAGTCTGCAGAACAGGATGCAAGACGACCTTTGTCCTATTCTTCAGGAGGCTCTGTGAGTACGGAAATGCCAGGGGTGAGCTGTCCCCGAAATGCAGGAGATGAAATGGACTTTGTAGCCTCATAGAACTCATCTCACAGGAGGTATGGGAGAGTGGAGAGCCACCTTGCATGGTATTAACAGCCATAGGACACAGATCAGCACCCTGCTGCAAGTGCAAGGAGCTGGTTGACCTTGGGCAAATTAGGGGTTCTGGGTTCAGCTCTGCAGAGTGTGTGCTGCATAAATCTGGGGCAAATCATTCCCATGGATTGTGAAGTAAAAGGCAGCCTCTGCAGTTGTGCAGTCTACAACCTACACAAATGTACATGGCCATCCTGAAAAGTTACGCAGCGCTCTGTGGGTCTGTTTTCTCTTCTACGAACCGGCTGCACCAGAGTCCTGGCAGGAAGCAGAATGGATCCTGAGTGGTTCAAATATTCAAATGAAGAGGCTTCAATGAAGGAGCCCTTATAGACATATGGATGGGGAAGCATGTTGCCACAGATGCTGTTGGGGCCTACTGGGAATGGGAGCCTGGAAGGGGCCTCTGGAAGCAGCTGGAGCCCTGGAAGGACAGGTCATTGTCACGAACTTGGGCACGGAAGCTGGGAGGGAGCAGGGCACATGTACACCAGCTCTCACTCTCCCTCCGGCTTCCACTCTTGCCGATTCCTCCCAGTGGCTGGACCGAAGGAACTAGGTGATGCAGTCTGAGCTTCGGCCTTCCAGGCTCAGAACCCGGCCGAAAGGGGAGGCAAACAGAGAAAAGGCAGTACTGCAGGCCTCCTGGGATTCGGTATTAGATCTAAGACCTTTCACTCCTCCCCGTTCCTTCATCCCGTGTGCAACATTTAAAAAATATCGGGCTCCATTTTCCCCCTAAACCATGTTGGACTGATGGGGAAGTAAATAGGGACAGGGTCAGTGTCTGAAAGGCATGGAGGTAGCCATGTGACAGGACGAGGGTCAGGACTCTGGGTCCCCAGGCACCTACTCAGAATGGAACACCTGTCTTGGCCCTGGGGACCCAGAGACTCCTCAGTCCAAGCCCACAGCCCCAGCCTCCCTCTCCCACCCTAGGACAGTGCTGCCCCCACCTCTCGCACTGTTTCCAGCTTCTACTTTTGACCTTCTGGCTTCTCCTGAAGCCAGCCATACTGGCCCCTTTGATCCTCCTCGAACTTGTGACATTCTAACATCTCATGCTCCTCCTTCCCATCATTAAGGTCTCTGAGGGGCACCTGGGGGGCTCAGTCAGTTGAGCATCTGACTTCGGCTCAGGTCATGATCTCATGATTCATGGGTTCAAGCCCCGTGTTGGGCTCTGTGCTGACAGCTCAGAGCCTGGAACCTGTCTTCAGATTCTGTGTCTCCTTCTGTCTCTGCCCCTCCCCTGCTTGTGCTCTGTCTCTCCCTGTCTCAAAAACAAATAAACATAAGGAAAAAAAAAAGTCTCTGCTTCAGTAGCACCTCCTCGTAGAGGCCACACCCGCCTCTCCATCTAAAGCAGTGTCCTTGGGCGCCTGGGTGCCGACTCTTGGTTCCTGTCAGGACCTGATCTCACCGATCATGGGTTGGAGCCTTGCATCGAGCTCTGCGCTCATGGCGTGGGGCCTGCTTGGGATTCTCCCTCTGCCCCTTCCCTGCTCTCACACACTTATTCTCTCGCTCACACACAATAAATAAATAAACGTAAAAAAAATGGAATCCCCTTGTTGTTTTCTTGTTTATTGCGGAGCCCCTGAGCAGAGTGTGCGTATCTTGATGTCAGGGCCTCGGTTTGTCTTATTCACCAGATACAAGGGTGGATATCTTCCCAGTGGTTCTATAGGACACAGACAACCCTCTCTTCCTCCCGTTAAGTTATTCTGTTGGTTTTGTTAAGGGTATTCTTTCAAACGATTCTGCTGTTGCAAAGAAAAAAAAAATCTCAGTTAAGTGCTGGCATGTCATAGGCACTCAACAAATATTTGTTAAATGAAGCAATGAATCGGTGATCCCATATATGTTGGGGGTGCCTCAGAGGGTGGAAGAGGGGTGTAGGGCAGGCTCAGTGGAGAGCAGTCCTGGCTTCTCTCCTGGGCTCCTCACGCTCTGTCCCATGACTTTACTTTCCCCGTCTCTGTGGATCCGCCTCCAGTTCTAGGTCTGTCTCTCCTGTGAAACAGCCTCCTTGGATACCCTAGAGGCACATCTGCATTCAGTACATCCCCAAAGGGATTCTCTTCTGTCACCCCCAGCAGGCCGCCCCTCCCTTCCCAGGCTCAGTTCATGGTCCTCCCAGAAGGAGGAGGAGTCCCAGATGCCTGGGTCCTAATCACAGCTCTTCGTGCCTTAGGTTTTCCATCTGGAAAATGGAGATAATAATGATACCTTCCTAACTTGTTGGGACGAATCAAAGAGTATATAGGATTTCAGGTACTCGGGACAGTACCTGCATCCGGGAAGCTGGAACTGTGTTCCGTTATCACCATGGTCACGGGCTCTTTCTCCTGGGCGGGGACCCAGAGTCAGATACCTGATTCCCCCTTTGTGCTTCCTCGAACCCAGCACTGCCCGACAGAAAGACAACTGAAGTTTTGTATGTGGTTTTGAATTTCCTAATAGCTACCTTCAAAACATGTAAAAGAAAGAAGGGAAATTAATTTTAACAATTTCATCGAGCCCACTGTATTTAAAATACGATCATTTCAACATAGAACTAATAGAAAATTTCCTGGTGAGACATTTTATATTCTTTTTATATGTATTTATCTATTTATTAAAGATTTAAAAATTTTTTAAAAAAACATTTCTTTATTTTTGAGGGAGAGAGATACACAGTGTGGGCGTGGGAGGGACAGAGAGAGAGGGAGACACAGAATCTGAAGCAGGCTCCAGGCTCCGAGCTGTCAGCACAGAGCCTGATGCAGGGCTCAAATCCATGGACTGTGAGATCATGACCTGAGCCCAAATCTGCCACTCAACCGACTGAGCCTCCCAGGCGCCCCTCCTGGTTTCCAGTCTTCCCTGTTCCTGTTTGCTTTATCTTCTGCAGGCAGGGAAAGCTTCCTAAATGCAACCGAATCATTTCCGGCCTCTGTTTAATCTCCTTCAGGGGTGCTCTATCCCCTGCGAGTGGGGCAACTTTAGCCCCCTGGGGTGTGTCCCTGCTGTCACAGCGGGACTGGCCTTCTCTCTGGTAGTTTGGGGCCAAGTTGCAAAGGACATTGAATGCCAGATCAAGGAGTGTTCAGACTCCCTTCTGTAGGTAATGGGGAGCCATTGTGAATGTTTGAGAGAGAGCAGCTAAGGCAAGGGGTGGCTCCAAGAGGTTCATGGCTAGGAAAGTGGTCCACAGCACCCGGCAGTCAGTGCCTGAGTTCGGGTCCTGTTGGGCCTCCTGCTGGAGGGCCTGAAGGCGGCAGGACAGCAGGTGCACCCCTGACTGTGAGGCTGCTTCCCCACGGCCAAGTCTCTCTGGGCGGCTCTGTGAGGGCGTGCAGACCAGATGGAAACCGCCTCTGAGTGGAGTCAGATGGCAGCGCAGGGCTTGGAAACAAAACGGTTACGTACTTTGACTCCCTTGCTCCCCTGTAAGATTTAATCTTTTCTTTCTTAACTTGGAGTTCAGTTAACATACAATATTACATTGATTTCAGGCATACCGCAGCAATTTGACAATTACATACATTACAAAATAGTTACCCTCTGTCACCCTGCAAAGTTATTACAGTATTAGGGACTATATTCCCCGTGCTGTACTTTTTCATCCGCCGTGACTTATTTGTTTTATAACTGGAAGTCTGTGGCTCTTAATCCCCTTCACCTATTTGGCCCACCCCCCACTCACTCCCTTCTGGCAATCTCCAGTTGCTCTCTCTCTCTTTCTCCTCTCATAAGACTCTGATTACATTGACACGGTCTTCTGATTACAAGCAATGCCCTAGCTTTAATAATGCCTTAATTTTAAAATCCCAGAATTAATTTCTGGCTCTCTTCGGCATGCAAAGATCTTCTCCAAAGCCCGTAGTCAACGAATTCTGTAGTCCACTATTCCTCCAATCAAAGAAAATTCCACCGGACGTTCATGGTCTTAATTAATGACTGTCTAATCAGAGTTCCACTCTGACTGCTTTATCTCCCCTTCCCCTTTTTTTTCTGGTTTCTCAATAAAGGGCTTATCTAGAACTTGTTTTGACTTCAAACAGACACTTCTGTAATAGTAAATTGCAATACGAGTTTTATCAAGTGGAATGAACTTTTCATTCTCTTTCTTCTGGGTCTTAATATCAAAGCCGCCCTTAGGGAATATGGCCTTCCTTCCTGTCTGGTTTTCAGCAAAACACGCCTTCCGAGAAGCCCGGGGAAGGTGTTTTAGATTATGTGCAACAAAGACCTCCAGGGTAAATCTTGGTTTTTTTTTTGTTTGTTTGTTTATTTCATTTTTGAGAGAGACAGAGACAGCGTGAGTGGGGGCGAGGCAGAGAGAGAGGGAGAGAGCAAGAATCCCAAGCAAGCTCCTTACTGTCAACGTGGAGCCCAACTCATGAGATCATGCCCGGAGCCGGAACCCAGAGTCTGATGCTTAACCAACTGAGCCACCCAGATGTCCCTGGGGTAAATTTTTCTAAAGTGACGTTGGGCTGATATTCATGAGGCTATCTGGAGGTTTTTGGTTTGATGATCCAACCTGGCTTGCTTATGTAGTAAACGCAATAATTTTGGATAGAGATGTGAGCGGGGCACGTGCTGGGTCTCTCTGGAAATGAATGGCAATTTCCTTCTTGTGGTCCCGTCATCTACGGAGCCCACCTGCCATTTTCATTTGTGGCTCTCTCTTTTTCTTTGTCTCGTACAAAGAAATAAGGAACACACAGTAAAACAGTTGTGGTCCGGGGACCCCAATCCTGCATGAATGTCCCCTGACGCCACCCCCTAGGAGGGCAGCTTGGCCCCCAGCTCTCTTCTTCCTGGAGGATTGGGGGAACTAACCAAATGATGCACTGATATACTCAGATAACGAGCTAATATTGACTGAGCTTTGACTCGGCGGCCGTGAGCCGATCAGGCTCAGCAGGGCTACAGAGAAGAGTGGGAAATGACCTTTGGTTTCGGAGTGTGAAGCGCTGCAGGGGAGAGAGCTGATGTGTGAAGAAGTACGATGGCCAGGGGAAATGGGTGTGGGCAGAGGATGTTGTGGAAGGATATCTGGAGGCACCGAATGGGCATCAAGCCTAGTTGGAGAGATCAGGGAGGCACTGGATCCTGGAGGAGACTCTCAGGGGAGAAGTGGGGTGCGGACGCAGATGGAGGGTAGAAGGGCGTCTTAGCCCATTAGGGCTGCTGAAAAAGAACACCACTGGCTGGGGTGGAGGGGGAGCCTTTAAACAACAGGCATTTACTTTTCACTGTTCTGGAGGCCGGGAAGTCCAAGACCAAGGTGCCGGCAGATTCTGTGTCGTGATAGCCTGTTTCCTGGGTTCACAGACATGTCTCCTCACATGGCAGAAGGGGCAAGGGAGCTCTCTGGGGTCTCTTTTAGCAGGGCACTCACGGGGCGCATGGGCGGCTCACTTGATTAAGCATCGACTTTGACTCAGGTCATGATCTCTGCATCGGGCTCTGGGCTGACAGCTCAGAGCCTGGAGCCTGCTTCGGATTCTGTGTCTCCTCTCTCTGCCTCTTGCCTTCTCTCTCTCTCTCTCTCAAAAATAAATAAACATTAAAAAAAAAAAGGCAGGGCACTCATCCCCATTCAGGAGGCTCCACCTTCATAACCTAATCACCTCCCAAAGGCCCTCCCCCTTCTAATACCATTGCCTTGGGGGTTAGGATTTCAACATGTGAATTTGCAGGGGGAGACAGAAGCATTCAGGCTGTAGCAAAGCACAGACAGAGGGGAGCGTCTGGACAGTCACGGTGATGGATGGAGAAGACCCTAGCCCGCTGAGGGATTACAGGTGTCTCGCTGGAGCATGCAGAGGGGGTGTGCAGGTGGGGGAGGACACGCAGAGAATGGAGGGAAGAGGCATCTAGAATAGACCAGATGTGAGACCCCATCAGATATGGGGCAGGGGACCAGATTTCGGTCTGGGTGGTGTGTACCTGGTGGAGGAGCCCCAGGGGGTGTGGGTTGGCCCACAGGGCTGTGGAGGGGCAGGTAGGGGCTGATGTCCATCCTGGGCTCTGTGGGCCAAGCCTGAGTAGGGGTGTATGCACCCCCAAAATAGGGGCCACCTTTCCCTAATTCACACGAACATGGACAGGCAGTGACCCTAGAGAGTAGAGTTCAACTTTTACGCCGCTGAGTTTGAGGGCCCCTGGGAGATGGGGGTGCAGATGTCGGAGGCAGGGGTGGTCCGTGGCAGCCAGAGGACCGGGCATTCAGAGCGATTGGACTGAGTGGCAGCAGCATCACCCTGTCGATGGTCATCCGTGTCCAGGGCTTGCCTTCTGTTGTGCCAGGCTTTTGCACACAGCATTGATTTGCTCCCCCCGCGCCCCCCCCACCCCGTCTGCAGTCCCCACCCCTCTTCAGCCCTCTGACTTTGGACCTGCTTGGAAGATCTTGGCTCCCTGCTGTCACCCCTCTGTCTGAGCCTGTCCCCCTCCTTGTGGGTGGTCCGGAGGTGAGGATGGATCCTGGAGTTGGGGTGCGGGAGTAGGAGAGAAGGGTGTGGGGGGACAGACCACAGAGCAGCATAGAGCCCTCACTCATCCCGACAGCCTTTGTGGGGGGGGTGGTGTCTCTCCAGCTCTCAAGAGGTCTGGGTGTGCATCAGGTGTGGAACCTGCTGGGTGCTCTGGTGGGTGTGGCTGGGCAGGCACGGTCCGCTCCATCCCAGGCTCTCCGCCCCACCTCCCGCCCTGCTCCTGCTCCCTATGCCCTCCCTGCCTCTCAGCTCTGTTCAAATCTCTCCTCTTGCTTTAAGGCCTCTCCGGAGTTCCAACGAATTTCCCTGCCCCCAGAACCCCCAGGCTCCTCTGGGCTGCTAACCCTGGATCACATGGGATCGGTGACGTTTCTTTATTTGCATCCTCCCTGAGGGTCCTGTAAGTCCAGTTGTGGGTGAAACTGACATCTAGTCTGGTCGGGCACCTCCAGGGACTGGCACAGAGCCTCACCTGTGCTGTTTGGTTTGCTGCAGATGTGCTTAGTGAGAGTGACAGACACGTCTCGGAAAGCAAAAGAAGGGGCGTGACCCAGACCTTGCACAGATGCGCATGGACAGGCACCGAGAGGGGCAATCTTGTCTGAGATCATTTTCCGACCGCTTCTGCAGGGCAAAAAGCCCCTTTGCACCAAATCACCAAAGCACACGTACATCCTTAATGTTTTAGTCAGAAAAGGCCAGGCAATGCTGCAGTAATAAACTGTCCCTGACATGTGCATCGCTGACCACCTGAAGGCTCTCCAGTGCTAGTTAGAGGGTGGGCTGGGTGGGGGAAGGTCTTCTGTACACAGGGGTCCAGGTTGACTCAGGCCCAGCCCAGGGAACATCTGGGGGACAGGGAGGGCTTGGAGAAGTCATACCTCCTCCGTTCTCTTTGCTCAAAAGTGGGCGTGGTCCCTTCTGCTCATACCCAGCGGCCAGAGGTGGCCACAAAGCCCTGGCCTGCTGCAAGGGGGGCTGGAGGGGGCCGCTGATCCAGATGCTGGTGAACCCCAGTGAGACAGCTCATTTGGGGGAAAGGCTTCCATTGATGAGATGCCTTTCTTGCCCCAAGGGCCTGGAACCCCGGTCTTGGGCCCTTGGCTCGAACTTTCCACTTACCTGACTCACGAAGTTCTCTTCCTGTTCCACTGACATCCTCATGCACTGAGCTCCAATTTGTCCTTGGGGCTTCAAAGAGCAGGTTTCATTCCTTTTCCCTGCATGACTTGGGAGGTCTGGATCACTCCAGGCCAGTCCTCCCTGTGTAAGTCCAGCCTCTCTCCGTGGCCACTCCTGCCTGCCCCCCCGCCTCAGTCACTCACCGTTGGCTTCTTTTATCATCTTCTCATGGTAGGAGCCCGAGAGGGTGAACTGCAGCACTGGGCCGTGCAAGGGCTGAGGAGCCCCCCCCCCCCCCCCCCCCCCCGGAGGGACTGCCTATTCACAGACCCTCAGCTCGGGCAGGGGCGGGAGGGCCATGGTGATGTGGGATCACTGCGTCTAAACACCCCAGTCTTCATGCCTGTCCCAGGGTAACACTGGTAAGGCCAACAATCTCCTGGGCATTGCCTCTTCTTTACTTTAGAACTTTAGCCCCCTTGCAATGGACTGAATGTTTGTGCCCCGCCCCCCATCCATCCCATGACATCCTAACCCCGCCCCCTCCCCCTGGTGTGATGGTATTTGGAGGCAGGGCCTTTGGGAGGTGCTTAGCTCACAGGACTAATGGGACTGGTGCCCTCATAT
The DNA here is from genome assembly GCF_006229205.1 of Suricata suricatta. Lineage (NCBI taxonomy): Eukaryota > Metazoa > Chordata > Mammalia > Carnivora > Herpestidae > Suricata > Suricata suricatta. Next base: position 30,546,378 of record NC_043707.1, on the reverse strand, counting down.
AAGAGACCCTAGCAGGCTCCCTTGCCCCTTCTGACCTGTGAGGACACAGCCAGAAGATGACCTTCCATGAACCAGGAAGCGGGCCCTCACCTTGATCTTGGACTTCCAGCTCCCAGAACTGTCAGAAATAAGTTTCTATTGTTTATACGCCCCCTAGTCTAGGTATCCTGTCATAGCAGAGGACAGAGCACACGAAAACATGTCCTTTCTTTATCACTGCACCATCTCGTTACCCACTTTGGACAGCATTTGCTTGGCTGTGGTGACATTAGGGAACAAACTTATCACCACACGAGTTGGGCTTTAGGGTGGGTGATCGGGCACACTCCTTATTTTTTTAGTGCTTTTTAGGTTTTGTTTTTGACATTCCCCCACCCCCCATTTCAAACTTCTGTTTAAGATCATCAAATTCACCGTCTTCTGAATGTCAGTTTCACTGCCACCGTTTGGGGCAAACAGGTAGGCTTACGCTTGCAGGTGTGCTGGGCAAAGACGTGTTCCCGTTCATAGGGTCTGGGGGAGGGGGACACCTGTGGGGGGTGCGGGGGAAAGAAGACCAATTCAGGGTTCGCATCTTCTGGAGTATCCGCGTTGGGCTGCCGTTCTGCTCTGGCCCAAGGACAGAAAGCTTGGAACAGAACAAAACCCTTTCTGTTGTGACAGTCCCGCTACCTGGAGTCAACCTGCCCATTTTCTGTGCCGTCCTGGGGTCTGGAACAGCTGCGACTCTGGGCCCCTGGAAAAATTGGGGTGAAACCTCTCTGTTCCTACACGGCCTCCCTGAACTTCTTGGGGGGAACCGGAGAATCCATGTCCAATAGGGCACTCGGCGGGGGGGAGGGGAAGATTTCTGTTTTAGATTAACGGGAGGATTTATCATGCCAGAAGGTCAATATTTACCTTGGCTTCAGCTTGATGAGTATTACTTCTCTCTTCAGTGGCTCTCTCTGCTGACTTCAGCAGAATATAAGATCTGCTTTTTGTCTGCAATAGAGGATGCTGACTGATAGCTTCTTATCAGAAAGGCCTGCTAGCGGAGTGGTGGAGGGGCCGCTATTCTGGTGTGTGTGTGTGTGTGTGTGTGTGTGTGTGTGTGTGTGTGTGTGCGCACGCGCACGTGTACGTGTGGTGGGGGGAGGCTGTCTCCTTCCATCAAGAAATCTGATCCCTCTTTGTACAAACAACCCGTTTTTAAGGCACTTTTGAACTTACAAAAGGAGGGGAGAGTACAGGGTCCTGGACCAATCACTTGTCTCCCCACTCCCTGTCTGAAAAGGAATTCTGAGACCCCCCGCCTGTCCATGTCAGCCTGCTGGCCAACAGCAGAGGTCATGACGGCCTCGCCAGCCTCCTCATTCAGCCGGTTTTCATTATATTAGGTTGGGAGACAGGAGGTTATGTGAGCGCCCAAGGTCATCAAGGAAGAGAGGAGGACGGAGCCAGCCCTGCAGTCAGGGTCCCAGCTCCAAGCCCTTGCGGCTCAATGTCTTGGGCTCTTGGGGACAGTGGCATCCCCCTCTCCTGAAGTGTTAACATGTATTTGTGGGATGCCGCAGGCACCGGTGCGGAATATAGACAAAAGTACTTGTGTGGAGCTCTGATGTGGCCAGCCAGTCAGTTCTAGTGATTGAGGGCCCCTAGACTTTCTGAGGGTCCTGCCTGACCCTTTATTTTGGGGTCCTCAAACATTCCCACTTTTGCCATCCACCACAAGTAAGTTTTATCTTTAAAAACCCCATGCAGGGACGCCTGGGTGGCTCAGTTGGTTACGTGTCCGACTTTGGCTCAGGTCATGATCTCACAGTTCAGGAGTTTGAGCCCCTCGTCGGGCTCTGTGCCGACAACTTGGAGCCTGGAGCCTGCACTGGATTCTGTGTCTCCCTCTCTCTCTCTGTTCCTCCCCACTCATGCTCTATCTCTCTTTCAAAAATAAAATAAACATTAAAAAAATTTAAAAAATAAGGTTTTATTTTAAATTGTTGACCATGGAATACTGGGTTGGTCCTGGGGGCCCTAAGAGTCTCATCTGAGAAAGCTCTGCACACTCCGGGGTATGGTCAGCCCCACCTAGGGGGTCTGAGAAGCATGGTGTTCTTCAAGTCTATCCTTCACCAGAACCTTGCAAATGATCATAATTAACATATATTGAGTATTATAAGGTGTTGCCAGCACCAAATTCAAGCACTTCATGTGAAGAAGTCACTGAATTCTTTTAACAAACCCATACATTAGGTGCTGTGATTATTATTCTGATTTTATAGACGAGGATGCTCAGAGAGGTTAGGGAACTGGTCCAAAGTCACACAGCTGGCACTTGTTGAAGTTGGATTCTACTCACTGGTATTCTCTGGGGGGAGCTTGGAGCGTGTTGCTACCGAACACTTCACCCTTCTTTTTGGCTCCCATGGCCCTGTTTTGGGGGTGGGGTTGCAGCAGCTGAAAATCTTACCTACAGGAGTGACAGCTTCATAAGGTTGGGTATATCCACAGTTACCTTGGATGATGAAGAGAAGAGGGAATGACTGAAGGCCAGTCTCTGGAAAGATCTTCAGAGACAAGCCAATACACTTTTTGCTTTACAAATGAAGACGCGACGAAGGACCAGAGACGGGAGTTTACGCCGGATTATCAGCAAGGGAGTGGGGGACCCAGGAACAGACCTGGGGCTTCTGGGTCTGGGTGGTGTGGGCGATATATTTCTTTTCCTGATCTTATGCATCTTTGTCTTTTTATCCCTTACCCTCTGAACAGAACTGCCTCTTGTTTGCAGAACTTTTGTCCCAACTGCTGGCTGCCTTTTGCCAATTTATTTTATTTAATTTATTTATTTAGAGAGAGAGCGCATGAGGGGGGGGCAGAGAAAGAGAGGGAGGAGAGAATCCCAAACAGGCTCCGTGCTGTCACTGCACAGCCCCTACGTGAGGTTCGATCTCACAAACCTTCAGATCATGACCTGAGCCAAAATCTAGAGTTGAACGCTTGGCCGACTGAGCCAGCCAGGTTTCCCTGCCTTTTGCCATTTTAATGCCTTCATGAAGAAGAGTGCAGGCACCCTGAGGGTGACAACCATATTATTTGCTTCTCTACCAGCCTTCACTGTGCACGGCACGGCCCTGGGCACACAGAAGTTTCCTGGCACACATTCATGGAGCCAGAATGAACTTGTTGTTCTAGATAAGAAGCAAAGGACCAAACTCAGACAACTGTCTCAGTCCTGAGGTTGCCGAGATGAATTAGTTCTTCTCCGGAAGCTTTCATTTTAAAAGAATCCTGTGTTGCACAGAGCTGTGTGATCCCCTCTTTTCTCGGCCCCTCTTGCTTGGGTGTATCCTGTAGCACTAGAAAAATAACTTTGAGATAAAAATGAAATTCTTAAGAAAAAAAATCTTGTTCCCTTACCGTCACGCCTGCAGCATAAAGCTAATTTATAGCTCCATGGAATTTCTCTGGTCTTTAAGGTCTCATTATGCAAGCAAAGGAGAGGAAGGAAGAAGACAGAATGCTTACAAATTCCTGGGGGGCGGGGAATGACCTCACACTTACTGGATGTTAGCCAACTGCCCAGGGACCATAGTTCAGATTCCTTTTGGGGAGGCCTTGAAAATCGCCTGATAACCCAAACTCACCAAAGCTTTTAGGTCTTGAGAGAGGGGTGGAGGGCAAGATGAAGGAAGCAGTTCTAGGTCCAAGTGACATTTCCCATGATGCGCTGCCCACTCTTGAGATGGGTTATATCCGTCCTATTCAGAGACTCAGGACTTGAGAAGTCCACTGAAGAGGTCTCGGCAGGATGGGAGGGAGTTGAGTGGAGAAGGATGGGTAGTTTGGGGAGAAGGTGAAGCGGGTTGGATAGATTTTGGGATAGGTACTCAAGAGGGTACATATAGGATATAAACAAGAGGACAAAAGCCACAGGAGTGGGCCTTTCCATCCACATCTCCAACAGCATTTTCGTCTTCCCCTAGAAAGTTCCAGAATGCTCTTACAAAATGTACTGCAGCCCATTAAGCACTTCCATATTGGATGGCTTCTCTCCAGACTTACGGGCATTTTACATACTAGGAGCTCCCCACTGTCAGAGGGGCCAAGACGCAGCCTCAGGGCCCGAGTGAGCCCCTCGCTCGGATGGGCGTTGGGGGAGAACTAGAAAGACTCTCAATCTGGGGGGGTGGTGCACAGCCCAGATTTCAGGCTCCACCTGTTCCTTGCCTGAGGCACAGCGCTCTGGAGATCTCCAAGCCCAGAAAAGATCAACTGGAGGCCAGGCAGCCAGCTGGTGGCCTCAGTGTGTGATCTGGGTCTCCCCTCTCCCATCTGTAAAAGGTGGGACTGAAATTCGATCTCCCCTCCCCCGCAGCTACTTTCCAGATCCGATGCCTCATGATTCCAAGGACAACTTCTCACCCCAAGTCCAGTGCTTTCCTCATTCCTGGCTACAGCTCACCTTGGAGAGAGAGTTGGCAAGGTGGAGGGTGGAGGTGACAAGGGAGAGGATTCTAGCGAAGGCTGGGTGTGCCAATAGTTTTGTCCAAAGGGCCCTAGACCAGGAGCGTTCTATTTTTCTGGCTTAACTCTTTGGGGCCTCTGTTTCCCCCTCTGAAAAATGGGAATGGCGCCACCGGATACAGAGGGCAATGTGGGGATTGAAGTCGCCCAGGTGAAATAGCCAGGCATGGAGTGGGTGCCCACGAGCGTTTGAGGCCCCGAAGAGGGCTTGGTTGGGAAGGTTCTAGAGTGTGTGCGCGAGGACGCAGGGGCGAGGTCTGGCTTTCCGGGCACGCGGCTCCCTCGGACCCCCAGTTCTGCAGCCGCTGCAGCCTCCTCGGCCCCGGACCGCCGAGGGTTAATGAAAAAGCCCCACGCCCCCTTTGACGGCGCAGAGCCCACCTCGCCGAATTTGAAAAGGCGGCCCAGGAGAGGCGTGGGCGCCCCCCAGAAACTCCCAGCTCCTACCCGGGCTCCGCTCGCTCGCCGGCCGGCTCGCTCGCTCTGCTCCTGGCGGGGGCCGCGGGTTCGGTCCGGCCTGTCCTGCCGCCCGGGCTCCGGGTCCCCGCGGGCGGCCGCGCAAGATGAAGCTGGCTCTCCTTCTGCCCTGGGCGTGCTGCTGCCTCTGCGGGTCGGCGCTGGCCACCGGCTTCCTGTACCCCTTCCCGGCCGCAGCCCTGCAGCAGCACGGCTACCCCGAGCCGGGCGCCGGCTCCCCGGGCAGCGGCTAC
>NC_043707.1:30451457-30541062 GCF_006229205.1 Suricata suricatta | reverse complement strand
GGCGGTGGGGGGTGGTGGTGGCGGGGCGGGACGGAGCGCTGGGCGCTGGGGCTGGGGACTCGGACGGCCTGGGTTGGGGGTGCGGGGTCGGGACTGCGAAGGTCTCTGGCCGCGCCCACCTTCCCTCTTCTTTTCTTTGCTCCCCCAACCTTCGCCCCTTCGGCTCCCGGCTCCGAGTGGAGGTGGCCCAAACCTGCGGGGGGTGGGGGGACCGCGCGGAAGGGGCGACCGGGGCCCGCGGGGCCCTCGCGGCTCAGTCCCTGGATGTTTACCAGCTCACGTGGCTCCGCCGAGCTCACCTGCGCGGCCGCGGCTTTGTGTTGGGGAGCAGGTTCCCGGGTTGCCGGCGCCGAGCGTCCGGGGGTCCCGCCTCTCTTGCTTGCGCCCCGGGATACCCTGGGGTGGGGGTGGGGGGACGATTCCGTCCCGGCCTGGAGGTGCCCCCAGAGTCTGCTGCGGCCCCTGCCCCACCACCTGGGGACGTGGAACCGGGCTCGGATTCGAAGGATCCGCTGTGGGGCCGGCGAAGGAGCGAGGTCACTGAGCCCGAGGTGCCGGGACGCTCCGGGGGCCTCCTCCTCTGCCGGCAGGTGGCGCTCTGGCCACCCCCGGGACTGTTAGGGCTGCGTCTGCTCACCGCGAGGTTGAATTCCCCCAGAAAACGCGTAAGCACACAAATAAAAGTTGCCAAACGCCTTCGTTTGCGCAGGTCGGCCGATTTCAGCATTTCCTCGATTAATATTTACAGCCCACAGAGCTGTGATAGCTCTCGTACGTGCATTCATACCTTCCGTGTCTTATCATCCTAAAACCCCTCCAGGGGTACCTATTTCAGCGTTATCTTTCCTTCGAGTGAGGAAATTGAGCCCAGAGGTAGGCCCCCAAGTTAGTGGCAACTCAGACTGACCTTCTGTCTGCTTTCTCCGAATCCAGCCCTTTCTTCCCGCACCACTCTGTTTATTGTTAAGAAGGAAGGCAAGAGACGGTCCCAGCGACTTCTCATTGATATTTATTTATTGATCTTTATTTACCAAACCCCAGATCAATCCTGGAAACGAATGTCTTATAGTCCTAGGGAAGCAGGGATGTTTTGTGCCGGGCAGGCTGTTAAGAAAGGGCTGGGTAAGGCGAGACTCAAGAAAGCAAAAAAAAAAAAAAAAAGCTTCGGAAATTTTTGCATACGATTTTATTTCCCTCATTTTGTTTGGAAATACTTACCCATGGGTTCTGTTAGGATTATTCTCCAGACACCCACGGTGGTGTGGGCTCTGCACACTTCCATATGAGGATAGTCTGAAAAAAAACTAAACTTTTCAAGTTGTGGAGTCATCTGTATAACATGATCTCATTTATGAAAAAACGTTGTGGCTTAGGGGGATGTAAATGTCCAGAAAAAAGCCGGTGGGCAACCACGTCCTGCAGGTACCTGTAGGGAGAGTGCAGAGAGGGAGGGCACAGGTTCGAAGCAGGTGGATTTCCATTTTCTCCCTCGGTTTCCTGGTGTCTTGTTTGCATCTTTCACGAGGAGCTACATATTCCTGTATTATTTTTGTAATTAAAAAGTGTGGGAAGGAAAAGAAAAAAAGAAAGAAAGAAAGACTCCTGCATGGTGGAACACGTGTGCTAAGAGCCCGAGGTGAGGTCCCTGCAGGGAGTGAGTGGATCGGGACGGGTGTTCTGGTGTTTGGTGGGGTGCGACTTGGGGACCGCCACAGAAGCTTGGAAGGGACTGTTTTAGGGTAAATAAAAAGAGGCCCAGACAACTGTGGTAGACTTCCAGAACTCTTCCTACCAGGATGAGAACCGGGAGAAGGTGTAATTAGGTCCAGGAAGGATCCGGATGAAGCCGTGGAAAATAGATTCCTCAATAGGATACTAGGAGGTGTGAAGGAGGCGAGGGGCAGGCTCCAGGTGCTAGAAGTCCTGCTCCAGAGTGCCACTGAGCCCTGCTAGGCAAAGTCCAGCGTGGGCAGGGCAGGCTTGGGCTGGCCTGGTGTCACTCGTTCCTGGGTCTCATGAGCGATCAGTCACAGGTGGCCTGTGTCCTTGAAATTCAAGAGCCCCAGAAGCAGAGGGCTTGGAGACCACGTTTGGCGTGGCGCCTTTCGCTGCCCCGGCCTCTGCCTTGGCTCCATAAGTGTGTTTACAGTGGCTTGGTCTCAGTCTACGGGCCAAGTGACAGCACTGTTTCTGACAAACGGTCTTCCTTTATTTCATGTTATTGCTCCTGTTGGCATCTGGTTTTTGGATGTGGTCTGTGTTCTCCAGCTTGGGTGCGTGCACTCGTGCCTGTGCCCGTCCGCGCCTGGGCCTGTTTGGGTCTGACGTGTGCTGGGAACACTCTCCTCTGGTCACCTCTGCCAGGAGCCCAGGGTGGACCCCTCTCTTGAGGCAATTTTTGCAAAACGAAGAGGACCCCACTTCCTCAGGGGGCTGTTCCTGGAAGAATCTAGCAACCTTGCATACGGGCCACTAATTTGCTGGTCATAGAGCTGCTCAGGTGCCAAATAAAAGCTGAAGGGAAGTGTGGCATTAGTGGACGTGCAGGGCTGCACTAAGAACTGAGCCTCAGGGCGCCCGGGTGGCTCAGTGGGTTAAGCATCGGACTTTGGCTAAGGTCCTAATCTCCCAGCTTATGAGTTCGAGCCCCTCATTGTGCTCTCCACTCTTGGTGCAGAGCCTGCTTTGGATCTCTGTGTCACTCTCACTCTGTCCCTCCCCCCACAATTAAAAATAAAATGAGGTGCCTGGATGGTTCAGTCGGTTAAGCATCTGACTCTCGATTTTAGCTCAGGTCACGATCTCATGGTTCGTGAGTTCAAGCCCTGCATCCGGACTCTGTGCTGGCAAGTGCAGAGCCTGCTTGGGATTCTTTCTCTTTGCCTCTCCCTGGCTCATGCTCTCTCTCTCTCTCTCTCTCTCTCTCTCAAAATAAATAAAATAAAATAAAATAAAATAAAAAGACTTAAAACACTTAACAATAAAAGAACTGAGCCCCCAATGCCCCCCTTCAGGTTTCCATTCTACCCTAGTAAGTATAATACATTTGTGAAACTCTTTTAAAGTATGCAAATTTCACTCCCTCCCTCTTTTTTCCCTTCCTTCCTGCCTCCTCTGCCACAGATGTTTACTGGGGGTGGGGGGGGGTCTTGTCTGTTGTCTCCTCCTCCCCTGTGTGTCCGACCCTAAAGGGGCCAGAGCAGCTGTGAGTGCTCAGGGCACAAGGATGAGACCGGAGAAGGGGTCCCACGGCCTACCTGTGTAGAAGTTTTAATCTGGATAAAAGATAAAAAAAACTTTAATATGAATTCTTGGTGTAGATGTGTTCTTCTGACTAGGAGAGACCAGAGGAGATGTGGGACCCGCTCAGGTTTCAGCAGAGGAAGGACTAAATACATCCAGAGAATGGAGCATGAGGCAGGGGACAAAAGGCAAAGTTGGTTTTCGCTTCTCCCCTGAAGAACGCTCTTTCCAGAAACCACTTACCCGTGTGTGGGGCCCGAGGCATGAGAACCGATGGAGCCCACACACCGTAAGTCCAAATGCCTACATGCTAGGACTCAGGCTAACAGATGGCTAAATAAGTGGGTTCCGTCCCCCAACCCCGATGAGTGTACCTTCTCAATGACCTGGAAAGCCAGGTCAATGAGGAATTCATAGATGCGAAAGAATTCGGTTCTGGAAAATGGGGCGAGGGGCTTTATGCACAGGCTTATGGGCCCCTCAAGTGGCATGGTCAAGTTCATTCCACACCCCGTGGCCTAGAAGTGGGCATACTGGCTACGGGGTGTGCCTCGGAGGATGGCCTGGATGGTCACACCTTCTTGGTCCCACAGCCTTGTCATCTGGCGGGAGGGGCACGGCCAGAGGAGGCCAGAGCAGGGTCCTGTCAAGTAAAGCCCAGGGCAGGGCCAGGTCTAGGGGGCCGCTGCTCCTCCCACCTCAGCGTGGTGGGGGCTTCAGGCTCTGCCCCTAATTCACGACATGGACTAGTGCGTGTTACCGACCCTCCGTGAGCCGGTTTCCTGGTCTGCACGGGGAGGGCAGCATGGAAGCCAGGACGCAGGGTGTAAGGCTCTGGCAGGTCGTCCAGGGTGCGGGTGCCCTTGACCCGGTCACACCTTTAATGACGCGGGTACGAGGTGGCAGCCTGTTCCATTCTCGTGGCTTTACCTGCGTGAGCCTGTCATCCTCCCCACGCCCCTTGAGGCCGCCCGCTCCCCTCCCCTCCCCCGTTCTGCCATAATTCTAGGCACGTGATGTCCAAGTGTGACTCATCAGTGCCCGTGTACCTCTAGGCCTCTCCTGCCCCTCCCCTTCCCCTTGGCCTTGCCGGGCTCTTAATTCCTCCTAGGAATGTCACACCTCAGGGTCTCGGTATCATAAACCCTGGACCCAGGCTCTTCCATCCCACCGCTCACGAGGCTGACCCCTCCTTTGCTCACTCCGTCTTCTCTTAGCCTAGCCACTTGTCCCGTCTTTGTGGCCTTCTGACCTTCAACATCCTGTCCCCTTGTCCTTCCCTCCCAGCTGCCTAGAAAGGCACACTCCTCCCAGCTCAGAGGACCCTCCTTCCAGCCTTCTGGAGGGTCACGAGGACTGTCGATCGGCTTTAGTAGGTTATTGCGCATCGGTCGTGGTGAAGGGGTCTGGCATCCTGTCTCTCTGCCCAGGTACCTGGCTGTGTGTAGCCAGCCCTGTGGCGATGAGGCTGTGTACCATGGTCCGTGACCAAGTTAGCCACTGTCTGGTGGGGCCCGTCTTCCTTCTACAAGGATCTGTCTTCCTCTTCTGCGCTGCTGCCGGATAGACCTTTCTCTCGCCCTGCTCTGGGTAGAGCCCTTCAGTCGCCCACCATCTCCTGCCTCAGCTTGGCAGACAGGTTTCAGTTCTTAGGTCAACGCTTAGTGACCTGCAGCAGCTGCCCAGGCCAGTGGGTTGAGAAGGATTCTGAGGTGGAGTCCAGGCTCCGTGAAGACGACCGTGACAACTGAGGGATGCCACTGTGGCTGTGGGGCAGGAAAGTGGAGGCACGTGTGATGCAGTTGCAGCCTTGAGCTTTATGATGACACCCAGTGTCTCCAGTGTCACATAGAGAGGCTGCCTTAGAAAAGCGTTTTTTAAAGTTTATTTATTTGTTTTGAGAGAAAAAGAATGAGCAAGGGAAGGAGAGAGAGAGAGAGAGAGAGAGAGAGAGAGAGAGAATCTCCTCAGCCCAGAGCCCGATGGGGGGGCTTGACCGGTGAGGTCATGGCCTGAGCTGGAACCAAGAGGGGGACGCTTAACTGAATGAGCCCCGCAGGTGCCCCTAAAGTCTGCCTTTCTACAGCCCGTCTTTTGTCCTCAGCAGCAGCTGTGTTATCTTAGTTATTTCTGTTTCTTTGCATCTGCTGTTTGATTTGCTTGCAGTGCCTTCCCATGAGCACCTCTGTCTCAAGGTTTTCCAACCTTGTTGTCCTTGACCTTGTGGACTGGGTAATCCGTTGTCAGGCAGCCACCCTGTGTGTTGCAGGATGTTCACCAATATCCCTGGCCACTCTCCCCACAAATACCAGAGCGCACCCTTGCCACAACTCTAACACCCACACCACGGCTCTGGACCCTGCCAGATATCCCCGTGGGGACAAAGTCACACCCAGCTGGAACCACTGTTCTCTACACTTGAACATTTGATTTGGGGAGCACTTAACAATACCATATTTAGGGGTGCCTGGGTGGCTCAGTCGGTTGAGCGTCTGACTCTTGATTCTGGCTCAGGCCGTGATCTGAGCGTTGTGGGATTGAGCCCTGAGTCGGGCTCTGCACTGAGCCTGGAGCTTGCTTAAGATTCTCTCTCGCTCTCTCTCTCTCTCTCTCTCCTTCTGCCCCTCTCCCCTACTCTCTCTCTGAAAAATAAAAAAAACATATAAAATAAAAATATAGTATCTAAATTTTTTTCTGTGGAAACTGTCAAACCTATACACAGGTAGAGAGCAAAGTAAGCCCCCTGACCCGCCCCCTCGCCCGTACCCTCACTGGGCTTTGTTAACTATTGCATTTTGCCACACTTATCCTATTCCCTTCTTCCTGCCCAACACACACACATTCTGTTTGCGTGTGTGCAGCATTTCACAGTTTCTTGGTTTTTCTTAACGTAGCCTCCATGCCTAACGTGTGGCTTGAACTCACGATCCTGAGATCAAGAATTACATGTTTTACCAACTGAGCCAGTCAGGTGCCCTCGTGTGGAGCATTTTAAAGCAAATCCCAGACTCATATTCATTTTCCTTGTAATATTCAGTACATACCGCCATGCCAATGTCTAACAGACTTATAGTCATTACCTGTTCATATTATTGTTCCTTACTACTTCTTGTTGGACCTAAAATGCAGTCCTCATTCAGGTTTTCTCCAATTGTCCAAAAAGTTTCTTTATTGTTAGCTTGTTCAGCTCTGGGTCTGCCTGTTGTCTACTTTGGTTCTTGTGCCTTTTTAGTCTCTCGCTGTAGGAAAGTCCTCTCTCTTTTACAAGAATGCTCTTCCCCCTGAAGCCATGGACACGTAAGAAGGCCAGTTGTCCTGTAGACTGCCCATGTTCCGATATGGCTGGTTGCTTCCAAGTGGTGTCATTGATTTGGTCCCTTACCACCTGTATTTGTTCTATATTAGAGATGAGATGTAAAGGTTTGATTGTATTTATGATCTCTTTTTGGAGGGAGGGCACAAGTGCATCACAGTTGGCCCAGTAATATCATATCATATCATATCAATCAGGAGGTGTTATGAACTGAATATTTTTGTCCCCTCAAAATTTCTATGTTGAAGCCCTATCCTCCATGTGATGGCATTTGGAGATGGGCCTTCAGGAACTAATTAGGTTTAGATGAAGTCATGAGGTTGGGGCCCCCATGATGGCACTCCTGTCCTTATAAGAAAGGGAAGAGAGGGATGCCTGGGTGGCTCAGTCGGTTGAGTGTCTGACTTTGGCTCAGGTCTTGATCTCGCGGTTCATGGATTTGAGCCCTGAGTTGGGCTCCGTGCTGACAGCTCAGAGCCTGGAGTCTGCTTCCGATTCTGTGTCTCACCCTCTCTCTGACACTCCACTGCTCACACTCTACCTCTCTCTGAAATAAACAAACTTAAAAAACTTCTTTTAAAAAAGAAAGAAAGGGAAGAGAGACCAGAGCACACACACACATGCACATTCTCTCTGTGCCACGTTGAAGACACAGCAAGTAGGCGGCCCTCCTGCAGGCCTGGACGAGGGCTCGCAGCAGGAACTGAATCTGCCGGCACTTTCATCTTGGACTTTGCAGCCTCTGTATCTGTGAGAAATAAATACTTAAACCACCCCTCCTTGTGCAGGATTTTGTTGATTATATCCTCATGGTGCCTGTTAACTTGTCCCTCTGTCCCCAGGATGTCCAGAATATTGGAAATTAAATAGAGGCTTGAGTAGATTTTGGTTCTGTCTTATTCTCTTCCTTATTATTATTATTTTGGCAGAATTACCTCTTTGGTTGTGTAGTGTTCTTCCATTAACAATTGTATTAGGAATCACATAATGTCTGGTTGTTTCTTTTCCTCTTGTGATGTTAGCAGGTTTTGATAACCGTTGCCTCCATCCATATTTCATTAAGGGCTGCAAAATTGTCCTATTTTATTGTATTTTGTTATTTTTATTATTTTTATTTTGAGAGACAGAGTGTGCATGCATGTGAGTGGGGGAGGTGCAAAGACAGTGAGGGTGACAGAGGATCCAAAGCAGGCTCTGCACTGAGAGTGGAGAGCCTGATGAGGGGGCTCGAACTCACGAACTGTGAGATCAGGACCTGAGCCAAAGTCAGATGCTTAAGTGACTGAACCATGCAGGCACCCCCCCCCCCAAACTTATCCTATTTTAATGCTGATGTTGCTTTTTCGTTGAATTCCTGGAATACTTGTATGATTTCCCCCTTGTCTACTATTTTGAATTGTTATTTTGTAAATTTTTTTAATGTTTATTTATTTTTGAGAGAGAAAGACAGGGACCGAGTTGGGGAGGGCCCGTGAGAGAGAGGGAGACTCGGAATGTGATGCAGGGCTCAAACTCACAAACCGTGAGATCATGAGCAGAGCTGAAGTTGGATGCTTAACCGACTGAGCCACCCGGGTGTCCCTTGAATTGTTTTTTTCAAAAAATATTTATTTATTTATTTATTTTGAGAGAGAGAGAGAGAGAGAGAGAGAGAGAGCAAGTGCATGAGGAGGGGAAGAGCTTAGAGAGGTGGAGATAGAGAATCCCAAGCAGGCCTCATGCTGTTAACTCAAAGCCCAGCTCGAGGCTCGATCCTACGAACTGCAAGATCATGACCTGAGCAAAAATCAAGAGTCAGATGCTTAACTGACCCTGGCGCCCCATTGAACTGGGTTTTTGGTTTATCTTTCCAATGCTCCTTTTTGCAGGTGTGAGCATTTGTGGGCGTGCACGTGTGTCACTCCCCCTCCCTTCTTCTGCAGGGATGGTGTCCCAGTTCCTCTGTTCTGCACTTGGCGTTTCTCTGCTTCATGGTGGGCTCTGGTGATTGCTCCACAGCACAGATACTTTCCAGGCAGAGATACCGTCAGTGTTCATTTTTCACCCAGTTTAAGAAACTGTGGTAAAATACGCATAACATAAAATTTACCATCGTGACCATACTGAAGTGTGTGGTTTAGTGGTATGAAATCCGATCCAAAATTGTGTAACCATCGCCACCATCCATCTTAGAATTTTGCATTTCTCCTGTGTTCATTTTTTTAATGTTTATTTTTATTTTTGAGAGAGAGAGAGAGAGAGAGAGACAGAGCGTGAGCAGGGGAGGGACAGAAAGAGAGCAGACACAGAATCTGAAGCAGGCTCCAGGCTCTGAGCTGTCAGCACAGAGCCCAATGTGGGGCTGAAACCCACGAACTGTGAGATCATGACCTGAGCCGAAGTCGGACGCTCAACCAACTGAGCCACCCAGGCGCCCCCTTTGGGGTACATTTTGAAGAGCCAATTAGTGATGCTGGGACAAAGTGGCCTGGCAGGGTTGAGCGGAGACTTCCCTGGCCCACTCCACCTGCCAGCCCGCCCACCACTCCCATCTGCGGGGTGCAGGTGGAAGCCTTCACACCGTGTGTCTAAATATTTAAAAATCATAAGTCAAGCTTACAGACTGTTACGTAAAATCTATTGTGTTATCGACCTTGACAAACCTACCCTCCCAATGACCTGGGGCCGCAGCGCGGCGCATATTTAGAACTCTGAGCCTTGAGTTTTATGCTGGAAATCAATGGTTCGGGGAGATCCACCCTTCACTTCTCTTCTCGTTCTGCCCGACACTTGTCCCAGGTGGGCCCAGGACCTCTCACCTTGCCCTACCAACTGCCCCTTGGCCGTACCTCATGCCCAAGTGTGTCCAGCTGTCAGGGAGGGGATCCCAGGCCCCAAGAATCTGGCTGTGGTTTTGGGGACGATGTCTTCTTGGCCCCACAGCCTCCTTGCCCTCTGGGTAGGGGTGTGGCCAGAGGGAGGCCAGATGCAGGTCCTGGAAAGCACAGTGCCCAGGGCGGGGCTTCCATTGAGGTTTAAGACTGGTCTGTGTAGGGACACCTGGGTGGCTCAGTCAGTTGAGCGTCCAACTTCGGCTCAGGTCATGATCTCACGGTTCATGGGTTTGAGTCCCACATGGAGCTCTGTGTTGACAGCTTGGAGCCTGAAGCCTGCTTCAGATTCTGTGTCACTTTCTCTCTCTGCCCCTTCCCCTGTTCACGCTCTGTCTCTCTCTGTCTCTCAAAAATAAATAAATGTAAAAAAAAAGATTAAAAAAGAAAAAGACTGGTCTGTGTAAACATGACTTCTGGCGAGATGGAGAGTGACTTTCCACATGTACATCCTCAGCCCTCGAAATTAGATGGCCTTTCCCCACATGTCCCCATTCCGGAAGGCTCCATCACAGTGACGGAGTTGAGCTGTCTGTGTCCAAATGTTCCCTTCTAGGGTCTTCCCTGCCAGACCTGTTCACCCCCCGTTAGACCGTAGGCACCGAAGGGGACGTCAACCCACCGGTGGCAGAGGCCTCAGAAGAAAGAGAAAAAGCTTTGTCATCCCGTCCCTTTCCTGGCGTGCGTTCCCGGTGGTTTGCAATGCGGGGTCCCACATTTTCCTCCTGCGCCGTGCTCCACAATTACGGAGCCGGCCTTGCTCCCCTGTCTGGGTGCAGCGTCCCATAAACAGCAGGGCGCTGACGGGGTGCTCAAGAAGAAAAGCATAGGCGGTCCACTTATCTGAGGCAATCGGGGGGCCTGGGGATCTGGATTTCAGCGGCCTCCCCAGGTGGTTTCCAGTGCGGCCAGGTTTAGGAAGCCCTGCGTGGAGGAGAGTGTTTTGAGATTCTTTCATCATGCCCCATAGTAGGAAATATCCTTCCGATGCTGACCGAGCACCAGCGCTTATGCACGCGCATGCGCTCTTGCACCCATCCATCTGAAACTAGTTTCGAAAAACAATGCTTACCGTTACCATATGTGAGACTCTATTTTTTATTGTAGTCTATCGAGTTCATAAAAAAAAAAAAAAAAGTGCTTGCCAAGACTCAGAAAATTGATTCCACAGCCCCTCTGCGTTAAGACCTGCCTGGGAGACCCATGCCCTGGGGGAATGTGGGAGTCTCTTTGCTTCCTCTCCACCCCCCCCACCCCCGTTTCCGTGCCTGGCCCTCCCACCTCTGACTCTGAGGTTCCTTTCTTCTTCTTTCAGCCTTGGTGTGTCCCCTCTTGACCCCAAACATCTCCCCCAGACCTGACTCCATTCTATTATGGGGGCCACAAAGGCCCTTCCTCCAGGAAGCTTTCCCAGACTGACCTCCCCGCTCTGTGGCCAACTCTCTGCCTATTGGGTCTGTGATTCTGTGCGGTTTTCACCCTGAGAACTCACTTCTCACTTTCCTTCCCTGTGGATGGAGTCATTCCCCCCACCTGTTTCCTCCCTAGCATGGCTCTGATGGGCCCACCGGGGACCTGGGTGCACAAGCCGGCCCTGCCCACCACCCACCCCTGCCTCTTGGGAGTGTGAGCTTATCTAGTCAGGCACTTCCCCACCTGACCTTCACGGAGCCCAGTAGGTGGGCCGGAGCTGGGGGGCTGAACTGTGAGGGCAGGGGCGCTCTACCGGGGGCCTGCCCTCTGGGGAGTGAAGGATCACATCTGGGAGGCCTTGAACCTGTGACAGGATCACAGCCACCCTGGTGCCTTGCCCGCAAGAAGTCACTGTGTGCGTGCTTGATGCTGGAGGCTGTGGGGAGATTGGTGATCGGCCGGGCCCCTGCCCTTGATGAGCTCCGAGACGGGTGGTGGGAGGCAGGCCCCGGAGCGAGGGTGAATTTCCTCTGCGTGGATGTGTGCTAAGCAGGGCCGGCAGGCAAGGGGCATATGAGCAATTACTTGTCTAGGGGAGTTTGGGCATCTTTGTGCCTCAGTTTTGTCCTCTGTGAAATGGGGATGATGATGGTATTTACTTCTTAAGGTTATTCCAGGGCTTAAATGAGTTTATAAAGTATTTAGAAAAACATGTTAGTAAACACTCTGGGCTGGTGACTGGGCAGCATTCTAATCTGTACATTGGGAAACGCTGGCCTGGTGGATCAAGGCTAGTTTAGGACCTCCCAGGGAGTCACTTTCGAAGTGGGTCTTTTTTTTTTTTTAAGTTTATCTGTTTATTTTGAGAGAGAACGACATGGTAGGGGCAGAGAGAGAGAAGGAAAGAGAGAATCCCAAGTAGGCTCTGCACTGGCAGCACAGAGCCCGGCGCGGGGCTTGAACTCACAAACCATGAGACCATGACCTGAGCCGAAACCAAGAGTTGGACGCTGAACCGACTGAGCCACCTGGACGCCCTGAAGTGGGCCTTGTAGGATGAATGGGAGTGTTCTGGGCAACGACAGGGGAGGGCTTTGGGGTGGATGGACGAGCCTCGTGAGGGCTGGGAGGCAGGGCGGTGGCTGTGCATGGGGAGGGCGAGGACAGGTGAATTCAGGATGGCTGCCCGAGGGCTTCAGGCAGGCGCTGGGCAGGCCGGGCCTTTGGAGCCTGAGTGCAAAGCCTCCTTCTTGCCACCCTAAGGAGCCTGGGGTTTATGTCTAAACATGGTCACGGTGGATCTCGTGCTAGCTTTGCCGGCGGGAGCGGGGCCGGCTCACAGACTGTGTCGACAGCTCCTGGCCGCCTGGACCGCCGATGGCTGATGGGCGGGCGGGGCAGCCTGACGACCGGGCTGCGGGCCTGCCTGGTGCCGGGTGGGGGCTGAGAGCGGCCGCTTGGCCTCTCGGAAGGTTGCAAAGACGAGTCTTTTTTTCAGCTTTGAAAAGGAAGCAGAGCACGCCGTTCACGCACCTTTTGTTTTAATCAAATACTTGTATTTTTCTGCCACGGGGTTTTCATGGCATGGAGCCCCGGGCTTGCATGCATCTGGCTTCAGTGGTTGCCTTTTGAGTCAATGAGAGAACAAAGGCCTTGACCTCTCTCCTCTGGGAAACTGAGGCCGTGGCCTCTGCCCTCGTGCAGGTCTGTCGTGCTGTGGGGTCCGGAAAGGAGGTCTGCCCTTTGTCCCCAGAGCAGCTCAACTCTGGAAGTCATGTTTACATTTTTTAAAATGTTTATTTATTTTTGAGAGAGAGAGAGGAAAGAGAGACAGAGCACAAGCAGGGGAGGGGCAGAGAGAGAGGGAGACACAGAATCCAAAGCAGGCTCCAGGCTCTGAGCTGTGGGCCCAGAGCCTGACATGGGGCTTGAACCTACGAACCGTGAGATCGTGACCTGATCCGAAGTTGGACACTTAATTAACTGAGCACCCAGGCACCCCTGGAAGCCACGTTTAACGCAGCCACAGAGGCTACCTGCTTGAGAGGGGTCCCACTTTTTCCTTTGAAGTAGAAATGGGTGCAAAAGGGGGACTTTTGCTGAAAATCACACGGAACAGCCTCGATGTAAGTATCTGGTGAAGCTTTTCCCCAAGGCCCCAGGGTTTTCTGAATCTCCTCTCCATTCATCTCGCTCTCCCCACCCCCACTTGTCTGTTATTTTAAAATCCATTCCCAGAGAAACAATTCCTATGGCAATCAGAACACTACTCCAGGCTTCTCTTGGCTTCCACCGGCCTGACACTTCATTGCCGCTCCGTGAGAGTCTGAGCTGGACCCTGCCCAGCTCCGCCTGGGGCAGGGAATAGAGGAACAATAACCAAGTTAGAGGATTTTCGGGAATCCTGCAGCTGATCCTAAGGAAGTAGACACAAGGCACCCTGTTCTCCCTCAGGAGTCCAGGGTCCCGGCCCCTCCTGCCCTGTCTTCCTTTTTCTTACCTCCCAGAAACCAGGGTGTGGATGGATGTTTCTTCAGGGGCCCATACGAGACCACCTTGAAAGGAGCTGGACCCAGTCCAGTTTAATTCTGTAACATTCGGGATGGGGTGGGCGTGTAGGGAGGCAGGACCCCACTTCCTCTGCCTCTCCATCAGCCTCACCGCGTGGGTGCCTTCCAGAGTGTTCTGCGGAAAGCTGACCTCTGCCGGCTCCTCAGTGCCCACAGTGATATTTCCCACAGTGACATTTCCGGAGCTCATACTGCTGGGTGTTAATGGGAGTCACAAGGAACAGTTTGGGAAGTGCTTGCGACCAAGCTGGAGAGTTTCCCTAATAAAGAAGGAGGGTGTGAATCTGGGTCCTGGGTGGCCCGGAGTCACCTGACTTCTCTTCTCATCTGTAAAGGGGGGCTGATCTTCCTCTTCATTTCAATCCCTTGTTCTGGGGCTTACGCAAGCTAATGTTAATAAGGCGCTTAGGACAATACCTTGTAAACCCTCTTCGCGACCTCGTGGAATGATAAAGGCTTTCCCAGATGGAGCGGGGTGCCAGCAAGCCTTGCAAAGCTCGGGAAATGCGGCTTCACAGACATCATTGAGGCCACCGGCTCCTTTTCTGGGGCGCGTTTTGTTTGGATGGTGTTCCAGATGACATGCTCTGGGAAGCGCTGGCCTAGTGGGTCAAGGTTAATGCCGCAGTGGATTGCACTGTCCTTCACCCTTTGGGAGCTGGTCTTCAATATCACCAGGGGCATTTCAGACCTCAGCCTGCAGTGGCCCTCCCTGGTGCCGCCGGGGAGGGGGGGAAATACAGGAGTCATTTCCTAAATCCCTGAGGACCCTGTTCCGGTTTTCAAGGCCTTGAGTGAGGGGTGGGGGCCGGTTCACGGTTGCAGCTGAACCCCAGCCACTTGGGGGGGGGTGAGCGCACTGGGTATGAGGGGGAGGACATTGGAGGGTCTGGGAGCCCTGAGATGCCGTGGGGAGGTCAGAAGGCCCAGGGAGTCTGATGAGTTTCCTGTCCTAGACAGTGAGACTCCATGTGTCCCCCGGAGTGGGGGATAGGGCTTCTGTGGGCAGGTTATGATTGGCTGGGGGACACACAGCCAAGCCTGCACTTCCTTTCATTGACTCAGTGCTTCCAGAGTAACATGAAATAGGATTGGGTGAGATCAAACGAGGAAGCGTGTTTGTTAAAGATGCAGACTAGTTATTACTCAGTGTGGTCGTGCCTCCCCCCAACCCCCAACCCAGACAAGGGCCCCACTGGACGACGTCGACCTCCCTGAGCAAGACTGGGTGCTCACCAGCAGTTTGCTCTGTGCGTGCGCGCGCGCGTGTGTGTGTGTGTGTGTGTGTGTGTGTGTGTGTGACTTGCACCCATGACTGGCTGCAGCTAGCAGCCCAAACATTTTGTTTCTGTTTGCAAGTATCTGGTCCTTGCCCCGTTCCTTGTCCCTACTGTGCGGCGTTTGCCGAGAAGTCCCCCTCAGTTTCTGCCACTTGGGGGCCCAGCATCGGGTCTGCCCTGCTTGGAGCCACTGTGAAAGGCTTTGACTTTCTCGCTCCCGGGGGAGAGGAGCAGGCTCTGGAGCCGTCCCGTGCAGGCTGGCCACTGACCTTGCCCGCCCTGCAGGGCTCTGGAGGCCCCAGGGCCAGCATGCCCCGACTCACTCGGGAAGCCTGTGCGCAGAAAGTGACAGTCTCCTTCTGGTTTGGCTCCGGCTGTCTGCGCCCAGGCCCG
Organism: Suricata suricatta; assembly: GCF_006229205.1. Lineage (NCBI taxonomy): Eukaryota > Metazoa > Chordata > Mammalia > Carnivora > Herpestidae > Suricata > Suricata suricatta. Next base: position 30,525,980 of record NC_043707.1, on the reverse strand, counting down.
TTGCCTCTGGCATCTGACATTTTTGTCATTCCTGCCGTCCTGGAAGGGCTTATTTGGGGAATCAGCACTTTTCCTCTTCCTGCGCCTGCCTCCGTGATTGACTAGGCCACACGGGCTGCTGGGGCACCCGCCGCTCCTGCAGCCATGGGATCCCAGGCCTCCATGGGGTTTTCCGGGCGATTTCTCTCTTGTGTCCCGTGGCCGACGGTGACCGCAAGCTCAGACCCTGAATCTCTCCATTTCAGAGCTTGGAACTTGTCTGTGCACCTTCCCAGAGGTACAGCTGAGCTCACAGGAGAGACTCCTTAACCTACCCCTGGTCTCTCGGAGTCTTCTGTGCCCCCCACCAGCTGCCTTTAACCCAGACTGCTTCCTGCTTTCAGCGCCTCTTGGCCTAACTAACAATGGCTCCAAGCTCAAAGCTCTGCTTTAAACCCCACATTTTCAGGGAACCTTTTGCTCTCCCACGAAGCAAGGCCAGGCCTTTCTGTTAGATGCCCTTGGAGCTAGCCCTCATCCCTAGGAGCTTTCGATAACTTTAAGTCCATTGAGTAATTCATGAATCTAATTAATTGATTGATTGATGATTAGTTAACTGTCGTCTACACTGAGACTGAGTTTTTCGGAGAACACGGGACACATCTGTCTGGTTTGGGGCCGTGTCTCTAGGTTCCTGCAGGGCCCCTGGGTTACAGAGAGCACACTGCGAAAGGACTAACCACTTTGCAAGCTGTGTTAGCTGTCATTGCTACTGTGACAAATGACCGAAAATATTGTGGCTTGAAGCAACACACGGATTTATTACCTTATAGTTCTCGAGTCAAAAGTCTGAAATGGGGCTTACTGGGCTGAAAGGGATTCGAAGGACTGGTCCTTCTCAGGGGGCTCCAAGGGGGAGAATCCGTTTCCTTGAGTTCTCCAGCTTCTGGGGGTTGCCTGCGTTACTTGACGGAGAGGTCCTTCCTCCGTCTTCGAAGGGCCCCCTCCACTCCCTCATTTCCTGCCTCTCTGACTCTGGGCCTCCTCTTATAGGGCCCCTTGTGACTAGGTGGGACCCACCTGGATCACCCAGAATCATCTCCCCACCTCGAGACCCTTAATTTAAGCACACCTGCCAAGTCCCTTTAACCACGTACGATAACATTCACAGGGCTTAGATGAGGACATCTTTGGGGGGCCATTAGTTAGCCCACTGCACAAACAGAAATGAAGAAGGGAAGGCACTCCAGACATCTGTGTCCTTAGAAAGTTGGGTTAATTCTGGATTTCAAACAGTGCTAATACTGAAAGTGGCTCAGAGCATCAAAAGCCTGTTAAGACTCAGCCTTGCGTGAAGAGTCATGATAAGGGCGTGGCCTTCCCTCCCAAGGTTTTCCGTGGGCTGTGAGTTTGGAACTTAATTTTAGTTTTTCCTCCAAACCTCCCCGTATGCTTCTGTTGAATAATCCACCCTTTCTTAACCATTCAAAATACCACTTCATCATATACTGAATTTCCCTGTATACGCAGCCCTTTTTCTGAACGCTTAATTTGATCTGGTGCCCAAACCACACCATTTTAATCACTATATCTTCCCTGGATGCCGTGTGAGCTGATCGAGCACTTCTTCCTTCGCTGTTCCCCTTTATCAAAATATTCTCTGCTGTTCTTGTGCATTTTCCCCCTTTGGGGTGACTTTTAGAACCGTCTTTTCTAGTTCTGTACAGCATGCTGTCGGGATTTTGATCTAGGCTGTGTTGACTTGACGGATTCATAGAATTCGATGTTTATGATATTGTGTGTTTTTTTCAGGAACGAGGAATACGGTTCCATTTATCTAGATCTTGTTATATTTATTCTTTGGCGTCTTCTAGCTTTCATTGCGATCGTGAATGAGTTCTTTTTGTTCCTTGACATTTATAAATGTTTATGTCTGGCAAATAGGAAAGCTGTTGATTTGGGGCATGTTGGTTTTATATCCAGTTTCCTTTAGGCATTAAAAACCTATTTTTATTTTAATGGTTTTTCAGGTAGTTCTCTGAGGTTTTGAGGTAGGAGTCTTAGGGTTTCCCGGTGTGTGTGTCCTTCCGCACAAATGTCCCAGGTAGATAGATGGTGTTCCCCCCAAACCTCAGAGGGCCCAAAGCATCTGTCAGGGAGGGAAGGCAGCATTTCAGACAAGCGTGACTCTCTTATAGATGCAAACTGTGTTTTAGTCTGGGTGTCAGATGTCCAGTTTGCCTCATACGGCCTGGGGCTGGCTGTGTAGGCTAATTTTGATCTTTCTGTGCCTGTTTGATGTGTTTGTGGGGGGATCACTGGGACAGCGAGGACCGAGTCACAGCTGCGTCCCGGAGAATACAGAGGACCAAAGTTGTGAGTGCCTGGGATCTTGAGACACCCTAGCGGGGGGCGGGGGGGGGGGGTGTCTCGGATTGCGTGCCTTCGTTCTCACCGTGTCCCTGGCATCTGCTGACAGAGAGCCGGAAGGAGGTGGCAAAGCCAAGTAGGTTTGGGGCTGGGGGGCATAGGCAGGCTGGTCAGTTGACAAAGACTCAGTCAAGTTGGACGGTGGGGGCTGGACTCTAATGCTCAGAACTCTGGAGTCAGGCTGATTAGGTCATATACTTGGTTGCCCCCTCTGGCCATGGGCAAGTTGCTGTTCACCTGCATCAGTTTACACATCTGTGAGATGGGACTTATCCATAGCCAGTTCCACGGGAAGCATTACATGAGTCTTTAGAATCAGGGCTGTGCCACACTGGGAACCCGGCACGGAGAGGTCCCTGGAGCTGGTGGTGCTGTGTTCCGGATTGTGTGTCTGCCATGAACAACTTTCCCCCTGGTCTTGTCCTGGCTTGCTTTCCTCTTGTTTCACATCCTTGTTCTGCAGCTGGGCTCGGGGTCAAGAACTCCATCCTAGAGGGCTTTGTCTTCCATGGCAAGTAACTCAGGACCGAGCATAGGACGTGAGCTAAAACAGTCCCTTATTGATTCAACAGCAGCAGGACCACGGGGGCACCGCTGTGTTTACTTCTCAGGCGAAGAAGCCCAAGCCACTCAGGAGCTCGGGCGCCGAGGGCTGCATTCTAACCTGGGATGGACCAAGGAGTGAACGGGGAGCCCGGCGGGCCCCGGTGCAGTCTGAGGGTCCAGGCAGTTGCACAAGGAAGGGGTTTGGCAGGAAGAACCCACTTTTCAGCCTTGGCCATTGGCAGGGGGGCAGTAGTGCTGGAGATTGTCTGCCTGCTGGTCTGGGGCAGCTGCACGTGGGGACAGCTGTCTCAGCTTTGGATATGGGATCTGCCCGGAGATTAATAACAGAGCCTGGCCATGCCCACGGGGAGCGGAGGGGGGCTTGGGTTACAGCGCACCAGGAAATTCACCTGCCCTGCTGACAGGAGGTGGGTAGTCTGCAGGATGGATGGGCTCTGGGGGCTGGAAGGGGGGCTGGGCAAGACAGCTCACCACTGGCCCAGCCAAACCCACCCCCACGAGATGCAAGCTGACCCTCCCAAGAGCCGCTTTCTTTCCGCTGGACCCGAAACCAGCAGGAGCTGATCTCCAAGAATTATGTGAAGAGCCGGGAATGGAAACCAAATGTTGGTGTCAGGTAGAGAAAGCTGATGGAAAACCCTCGGCCCGGTGGGGGCTCGGACTCCGGTGGCCGGCAAGATGTTTCAGGGAAAGGGGCCTGACACGTTTTCTTCAAACAAAAGTTTGCTTTTTTCCTGATCGTATTTATTTGCAGGCTCGTTTGGAAAATATGGAAAATTGGAAAGAAGGAAATCATTCGTAATTCCAGTTTTTTAAGTTCTCAATTTTCATTCTTTTTATTGTGGTGAAATACACATAACATAAAGTTGACCATCGTAACCACTTTTTTTTTCAAGATAATGTGGGTTTTAAAAAATGTTTATTTATTTTTGAGAGAGAGAGAGAGATGGTACGAGTTGGGGGAGGGGCAGAGAGAGAGGAAGACACAGAATCTGAAGCAGGCTCCAGGCTCGAGCTGTCAGCAGAGTCCAATGTGGGTTCGAACCCACAAACCATGAGATCATGACCTGAGCTGAAGTCGGACGCTTAACCAATTGAGCCACCCAGGCACCCCAATTGTCTGACTCTTGATCTCAGCTCAGATTATTTTTTTTAATGTTTATTTATTTTGAGAGAGAGAGAGAGAGAGCACGCGTGCCAGCAGGGGAGGGGTAGAGAGAGAGAATCCCAAACAGGCTCTGTGCAGTCCACATAGAGTCTGATGCAGGGCTTGAACCCATGAACCATGAGATCATGACCTGAGCTGAAGTCGGGCGCTTAACTGACTGAGCCACCCAGGTGCCCACCATCTTAACCACTTTTAAGGGTACAGTAGAGTCGCGTTAAATACATTCACACAGTTGGGCAGCAACACCACCATCCATCTGCAAAACACAAACTCTTAGACTCTAAGCCCCTGTGCCCACCCTCCCCCAGCCCAGGGCAACCCCCACTGTACTTTCTGCCTGCTCGAATACCTCATCTAAGTGGAATCCTACAGTATCTGCTCTTTGGTAACTGGCTTATTTCATTTAGCCTGACGTCCTCAAGGTTTGTCTGTGTTGGAGCAGATGTCAGCGCCTCCTCCATGGTTAAGGCTGAATAATACCCTCTCCTATGTATAGACCACATTTTGTTTATCCTTCCTTCTGTTGACAAGTACTTAGATTTCTTTGGCCTTCTGGCTATTGTAAACAACGCTGCTGAGAACATGGCTGTGGAGAGAGTCCCTACCTGCCGTTCTTTGGGGGTAGATGCCCAGAAATGGAATGATGGGGTCATATGGCAATTTCATTTTAATTTTTTGAGGAACCACCATACTGTGTTCCACAGCAGCTGCTCTATTTTACGTTTCTACCAACCGTGTAAAAAGGGTCTGGTTGCTCCACATTCTTGCCAACACTTGTTATTTTCTGAGGTTTGTTTTTTTTTTAATAGGAGCCATCCTGATGGTGGAAGGTAGCATCCTCATTTCATTGTGGTTCGGATTTGCTTTTCTCCAGTGATGCTGAGCATCTATTCATGTGTTTCTTGGTCATTTGTGTTCATCTCTGGAGAAATACCTTTTGGGGTTTTTGCCATTTAAAAAAATCAGGTTGTTTTGGGGTGCCTAGGTGGCTCCATTGGTTAAGCATCCAACTTCAGCTCCGGTCATGATCTCGAGGTCCATGAGTTTGAGCATGTTGGGCTCTGTGCAGACAGCTCAGAGCCTGGAGCCTGCTTCGGATTCGGTCTCCCTCTCTCTCTGCCCCTCCTTTGCTTGCGCTCTGTGTCTCTCAAAAATGAGTAAATGTTAAAAAAGATTATAAAAGTTTTTTTAAATCAGGTCTTTTCGTTGCTGTGACTGTTGAGTTATAAGTGTTCTTTATGTATGCTGGATATGAACCACTCATCAGCTGTATGGTTTGCAAACATTTTTTCCCACTGATGGGTTGCTTCTCACTCTCGATTGTGTACTTTGGTGCACCAAGGTTCTATTTTATTTTTTTAAGATTTATTTTAATTTTTAAAAATTTTATTTTACTTTATTATTATTATTTTTTATAGTTTATTGTCAAGTTGGTTCCTGTGAGGTTTGACATTTTGATGCAGTCCAGTTTATCTCGATTTGCTTTTGTTGCCTGTGGTTTTGGTGTCATCTCCAAGAAATTATTGCCAAATCCAGTGTCGTGAAACTTCTGCCTCCCCTGCAGGCGTTTTCTCTCTCTCTCTCTCTCTGAAAAATCAATGAATATTAGAAAAAAAAAAGAAGCATGCCTCTCAGAAATGTAATGCAGGGCAGGGCGCTTGGGTGGTTCAGTCAGTTAAGTGTTTGACTCTTGATTTCGGCTCAGGTCATGATCTCATGGTTCATGGGTTTGAGCCCTGAGTTGGGCTCTGTGCTGACCCTGTGGGGCCTGCTTGGGATTCTCTCTCTCCCTCTCTCTCTGCCCCTCCCTTACTTGTGCACTTTCTCTCTCAAAATAAATAAACTCTTAAAAAATATATACTTCAGGAAAAGATAATCTTTTCAACAAATGGTGTTGGGAAAACTGGATATCCACATGAAGTTTAACCATTACCTTATGCCACATACAAAAATTAACAGCAAGTGGGTGCTTGGGTAGCTCAGTCGCTTAAGCATCTGACTTCAGCTCGGATCATGATCTTGTGGTTCATGAGTTCAAGCCCCACATCGGGCTCTGTGCTGACAGCTTGGAGCCTGGAGGCTGCTTCAGATTCTGTTTCTCCCTCTCTGCCCCTCACCCACTCCCACTGTCTCTCTCTCTCTCTCTCCCTCTCTCTCTCTCTGAACAATAAATAAACATTAAAACATTTTAACTGCAAGTATATCAAAGACCCAAATGTAAGACTAAATGAGTAAAACTCAGGCAGCTGGGTGGCTCACTCGGTTAGGCATCCAACTTAAGCTCGGGTCATGATCTCATGGTTGGTGGGTTCTAGTCCCACATCCGGCTCTGTGCTGACAGCTTGGAGCCTGGAGGCTGCTTCAGATTCTGTGACTCTCTCTCTCTGCCCCTCCCCTTCTCACACTCTGTCTCTGTTTCTCAAAAATAAATAAACATTAAAAAAGTTTTTTTAAGAGTAAAACTTATTTATTTTGAGAGAAAGAGAGAGAGGGAGGGAGAGGGAGAGAGAGAGTCCCAAGTAAGGGAGGGGCAGAGAGAGAGGGAGAGAGAGAATCCCAAGCAGGCTCTGCACGGTCAGCACAGAGCCCAACTCGGGGCTCAAACCCATGAACCATGAGATCATGACCTGAGCCGAAATCAATAGTCAAACACTTAACTGACTTAACCACCCAAGTGCCCTGCCCTGCATTACATTTTTGAGAAGCATGTTTCTTTTTTTTTTTTTTTTTAATTTTTTAAATATTTATTTTTCAGAAAGAGAGAGAGGAAGATACAGAATCTGAAGCAGGCCTCAGGCTCTGAGCTGTCAGCACAGAGCCCGATGCGGGTCTCGGACCCATAAACCGTAAGATCGTGACCTGAGCCAAAGTCAGATACTTACCTGACTGAGCTCCCCAGTGGCCCTAAAGAGGCATGTTTCTGTTTGGTGTCTGCTCTGGGCTTGTTTGTTTGTTTACTTACTGTTTTGCAGAGCGGAGATCATGCAGGCATATTAAGGAGCAAGGTCAGTGTATATAGTAAAACCTTGGACTGAGAGTAACCTGTTCTGAGAATGTTCCACAGGATGAGCAAACATTTCTAATAAATTTTCTCTGGATAAACGACTATGTCTTACAATACGAGTAGTGTGTGACCTTGAACATCACATGATCACAACTGAGCCAGTGGTTCTTGAAATTCGCTTTGACATGCGAGTGCTTTGGATTTACAGCATGTTTCCGGAACGGATAATGCTCACAGACCAAGAGTTGACTGTATTTAGTTTTGTGTCCCACGTTTTAACACATTTGCCCAGAAGCCTCAATGAAGCAAGCGGTCTTCATTCATTCTGTAAGTATTCCAGATGCCCCCTGTTTACTAGGGCCAACTGCTGCATGTGCAGAAATGATCCAGAAGGGATCACAGCCTTCAGAGTCCAGCAGAGGAGAACAAATGAACAATTACCGTAGGATGTCTGGATTCACCGAGGTCCGGACAAAGTTACAATACAGGGAAACAGAGGTACGAGCAATGTGCTGCCCAGGAGAGCTGGGGGCGGCGGGGGGGGGCTCCCCAGACAGGTGATATTTGAGGTGGTTCTTGAGAAAGAAGAGGCCGAGAGGGGGAAGGTTGAGAACAGGGAGTGAGTGGGGGCCCCAGGGTGGCTCAGTCAGTTAACCATCTGACTTGGGCTCAGGTCATGATCTCATAGTTCGTGGGTTCGAGCCTCGTGTCCGGCTCTGTGCTGACAGCTTGGAGCCTGGAGCCTGCTTCAGATTCTGTCTCCCTCTCTCTCTGACCCTCCACCGTTCATGCTCTGTCTCTCTTTTTCAAAAATAATTGAACATTAAAAAAAAAAGAGAGAGAGAACAGGGAGTGAGCAAAGCCCATGGAGGGGGAAGGAGGGAGCACGGTGTGGGTTCTGAGAATAAGAGGCAGGAAGCAAAGATGGAGGTGAGTGTGGGCCTCCTAATGGAGGCCCGACCTGCCAGGCAGGGGAGCTGGGGTTTGTTTTGGGGGCCACCACGAGCCCCTGGAGGCCTGGAAGAGGCGGGGCAACGTGCACCAGCAGGTGCAATGCACATCAGAGCCTTGCAGCTACAGTCAGGAGCCTTGTGTTCTGTTTCCAGCCTGCAGAGAAGTGAGGACAGCTTGGCCGATGGCAAAGTGGCAAATAGTAACAGCTCCCTGGGAATATCTTCGCGATCACTGTTCGCCACCATCTGCTGTCTTGGTCTGTGGGGGCTGAGCCATAATTTATTTTAATGTTCATTTATTTTCGAGACAGAGACAGAACACGAGCAGGGGAGGGGCAGAGAGAGAGACAGGAAGACACAGAATCCGAAGGAGGCTCCAGGCTCCGAGCTGTCAGCACAGAGCCCGAAGAGAGGCTCGAACCCACGAACACTGAGATCGTGACCTGAGCTGAAGTCGGATGCTTAACCGACGAAGCCCCCCAGGCGCAGCATATATTTTACTTTTTAATTTCCTTTTTGAATTTTTACGGAAGTCCCACGTGTACATAGCTTAAAGAACCAAGGAGGTCTGTGAGGCTAAAATGGAAAACGACAGTCCCTTCTCACATTATCTGTATCCTATACAAAAGCTACGGGGCAATTCAGGGAGTGCGTGAGTGAGGGCCTGACTCACTCAGGAGACCGGGGCACCCGCCTCGCCCCTCTCTGGAGCAGGCCGGTCACTTCTCAGGGGTCCCAGAGTGAGCCCCCCCCTTCGCTTCGCTTTGTCCCTGCCACACCAGGTTTCCAGAAGCCACTTTAAAGAAGCCACAGAGGCCACCAGCTTGAGGGGTCTTGCTTTTCCCTTTGAAGTGGGAGTGGGTGGAGAAGGGGGAGTGTTCCAGAAAATTCCTTGAGGCAGCCTCAATGTAAATGTCTGGTGAGGTCTCAGGGATTGGGAACCCCTTCTCTGAAGCTGGGGAGCGGGGGTCCCCTGCAGGGGCTGCGCTGCAGGCCAGGCTTCGTGGGCAGGGCCTCCCACAGACCCCCCAGCCCCTCTCTTTCCCCACGTGGCTTCAGGGCTCCTTCCTGAGAGTATCCCTCCTGCCCCCGCAGGTCTCCTCTGTGGCCTGTGCCCTTTGCCCCCGCCCTGCCTCTCTGGCCTGACCTGCTAACGAAAGCCTTCTGTGCAGAGGTCAGTGGCGGTGCCTGGATCCGGTCACAGAGGCCCCATGGGGGACAGGGTGGCGGAAGGATGGGGGCCGGGAGGGGCCTGGCACACAGAGCCGGAGCAGATGGCAGAGAAAAACACAGGCTTGTTTGCCTCTCTGGGGGTTCGAGCACGAGATGGGAGTCTCTTTCGTCTGAGAAGCTTGCTCACACACAGGCGAGTGTGGGAATGTGTGTGTAGGGGGGTTGGGAGTCACCCATTTGTGCTGCCCGTACTGGGGCCTGGTGGGGATTCTGGTTATTTATCTTCCTGAGAGACTGGCTTTGTCTGGGCTGTGGCCACATCCCGGGTAGGGGTGTGACACCCCCTCCCCTACCAACTCCCCCCACCTGACTCCGGGTCCTGAGTACTTTGGGAGCACGTCAGTGCAGGTCATGTTGAGTGATAGCGGGACTCAGGAGGCATCAGGAGGAAAGGACAGGACAGTCCTCATCTTCCTGGACATTCACATAGGTCCCCATGATACTCGGGGGGTGGAGGGAGCCATCTCTGCATTTGGACCCAGTGTTGGAGGCCTTTCATATTCTGCAGGCTTCGGTGCGGACCTGAGTTCAGTTGGACGTGAACTTCTGTGGTGTTAGGCTGCCCAGGTCTGCCTGTGTTTGTCATTGTGGAGACAGGTCTCATTTCCAACTTGCCCCCACCCCCGGCACGTCCCTCGTCCCTGTGGGAAAATAGTGGAGCTGGGAGATGAAGAGCTTGTCCAGGCTCACACCGCTGCGGAGAGGCTCAGCAGGGCTGGGACCTGGGCTTCCTGGCTTCACGTCTGTGCCATGTGCATCGTCAAGCTTAGGGTCTGTATTTAGACTGAAGGAGTGGCAGGGTATTCTGAAACAGCTGACAGCACAGAGCTCATGCGGGGATCGAGCTCATGAACCTCGAGATCATGACCAGAGCTGAAGTCGGATGCCTAACCGACGGAGCCACGCAGGCGTGCCTAAAACATACTGTTTTAATAGAAAACTGTGAGGCATCGATGTTTATTATTTACAATTTCCAAGGCTAGAGGGCATGCCTAGCCACACGGGGCCACGTGAGGCAGCACCAAGGTTGTCCCAGGGGTGGGGTGGGGTGCGGTGGCTTCTGCTGGAGGGGACAGGTGGGGGACGGGTGGTGGGCCTAGGCTGACTAGGTTGGACAATTGCAGTGGGCTGTGGGGTCCAGGGGCTGTCCCTGGTTGTGTGGTACCTGGCCCCGGGGTGAATAGGGCAGGTGCGACGTGGCCCTAAATGTGAGGGTCCCTAAAAGGAGGTGGTTGGGTGTGGCCTCTGGATGGGCGGGTTTGAATTGGAGAGCCATGCCTCGGGGCAGGACTTCTGGGGGGTGGCTGTGAGGGAGTGGGGGCCAAGGCAGGGGGGCCAAGGCATCCCCTGGGTTATCCAGAGCAAGGCGTGTCTGGCATATGCCTGGAGGGCAGATGTTAAAGCATCAAACTGAGGGGCGCCCAGGTGGCTCAGTTGGCTAAGCATCTGACTTCAGCTCAGGTCATGATCTCGCAGTTCGTGTGTTCAAGCCCCGCGTCAGGCTCTGTGCGGACAGCTAGGAGCCTGGAGCCTGTTTCGGATTCTGTGTCTCCCTCTCTCTCTAGCCCCCTCCTGCTTGCTCTCTGTTTGTCTGTCTTTTTCAGTAACAACATACATTAAAAAAAAAAAAAAAGCATCAAGTTAACAGTGCCTAGAAAAGTAGCTGATACCCAGGGTCTCGTGCAAGCCCATACTGAGTGTTGCCAGCTCAGACACAAGTGGACATAAGGGGTGTCGGGCTTTGCAGCAGCCGGTGTGAACCCAGACTGGCAGTGGCGTGTGTTACCGCTGAACACCACTGAACTCCATAATCAATTGACTCATTACTTGTTTACTCTCTGCTAGACGGTAAGCTTCCCGAGCACGGAGACCAGGTCTGTCCTGCGCATCACCGACCCCGGGACATCCTAGATGCCTCATTACACTGGCAAACACTAAATTGGGGCTTGTCACGTGTCAGGTGGTATTCTAAGTGCGTTGGGCACATAAATTCATGGTAAGGGCAGAGCCAGGACTTGAATCCAGGCTGTCCTCGTCCATGCCCTTCACTGCGGAGCTGCCTGACTGATCGGTGCTGGAGTGTGTGGAGGATGAGCGATGAAGGAAGCACGGAGAGGTGACGTGAGGGGCATGGTGCAGAGAGGGCCACATTCGCACGTGTCTGCACCGTCGCGGGTGCTGGGGGTGCGTTTGAGGAGCACAGCAGAGCGGTTCGGGAGCACGGAGACAGGGGGAGCCTGAGAGCAGGGGGGCGGAAGTGGCTGGGAAGGAGGTCCTTCAGGGCAGAGGAGGGAGAGTTGTTGTGAGCTTCCTGGCAGAACTGGACTCCGGAGGCGGAAGGGGTTCCCCAGGTCAGTGGAAGCGGTAGGGGAAGAGGCGCCCCGAGGGCGGTGGGTCCAGCATTCCTCAGCTGCGTGCACCCACCCCCACGTCCCGTGTATAGGACTTCTGTGCTGTTCCTTTGGCCCCTGCACCCTCTGTATCAACTAAGACTTTGCAGATGCGATTGAGGACAGCTGTTTGGGCGAGAGAGGGTTGCAGGCTATCCTGGTGCGTGCGATCCAATCCCAAGGGTCCTGTTAAGGGGGAAGCAGGAGGGTCCGAGGGAACAGGAGAAGTGGCAACAGAAGCACGGGGTCAGAGTGATGTGCAGAAGGGACCCAGGAACGCAGAATCTCCGGAGGGGACCGGCCCAACGTCACCTTGACTCCAGCCCGTGAGACTGATTTTGGACTTCCGACCTCCAGAAATGTAAGATGGTAACTATGTCCACGCCAGTGAGTTGGACACTTTGTGACAGCGGCGACAACAAGGTGATACACCAAATCCCTGCTCTGAATCTCAGTCTTAGCATCCATAGAATGGTCACAACACCCACGTCCTGACTCTGAGTTTCAGAGGATCAGAAAGCAGGAGCCCTTGTGGTCTTCTGGGCTGTTGCTGGAACTTTCTGTCCCCATAAAGGTTTCCATCCATCGACAGATGAAGGGATGAAGAAGATGTGGTATTTACACCGAGTGGAATATTATTCAGCCTTAACAAGGAAGGAAGTCCCGCCATTCGTGACAATGCGGACGAACCCGGAGGACAGTGTGCTAAGGGAGAGAAGCTAGATGCAGAAGGACAAATCGTATACAATGCTGTTTTCATGAGTGATCCAAAGCAGTCAAACTTAAAAAAGTAAAGCGAAATAGTCACATTTGTAGAAGCGGAGAGTGAAAAGGCGCTTGCCAGGGGCTGGGGGATGCCAGAAATTGGGGGGGGAGGAGAGACCTGAGAGATCTGTGCGGCACGGTGCCTGTGGTTAACAGCATACGGTACACTTAGCATTCGCTGAGAGGGTGGATCTGATGTTGAGGGTTCTTTTTTTTTTAATAAGTTAAAAAATTTTTTAACATTTTATTTTATTATTATTATTTTTTAATGTTTTATTTATCTTTGAGAGAGAGAGAGAGAGATGGCATGAGCAGAGGAGGGTCAGAGAGAGTAAGACAAACAGAATCCAAAGACAGGCTCCAGGCTCTGAGCTAGCTGTCAGCACAGAGCCCGACGCGGGGCCCGGACCCGTGAACCGCAAGATCAGGTCCTGAGCCGAAGCCAGATGCTCAACCGACTGAGCCACCCAGGCGCTCCGAAAAATTTTTAACGTTTATTTATTGTCGAGAGACAGAGCATGAGCATGGAAAGGGCAGAGAGAGGGAGACCCAGAATCTGAAGCAGGGTCCAAGCTCTGAGCTGTCAGCACAGAGCCCGACACGGGGCTCAAACCCACGGACCACGAGATCATGACTTGAGCCGAAGTCAGACGCTTAACTGACTGAGCCACCCAGGCGCCTCGCCGTTGAGGATTCTTATCACAAAATAACAATGCTAATAAATAAAGAGAGCAAGAGGAAACTTGCTGGGTGTGCTTATGGTGTGGATTACAGGACTGGTTTGCGGAGCGTCTGTTTATCTCTGAATTCATCAAGTTGTATCCATTGATTACGTAGTCTTTTGTTTGTCAGCTGTATCTCAGTAAAGTGGTTTAGAGAGAGAGAAAACAAAAAGCAGGTTTCCTGGCCTCACTGTCATGTTTCCCAATGTCCTGCTGTGAGGTCTCTTCTGGAAGGGAGAAAACCTCATCCCCAGGAATTCGAACCAAACACTCAGCGATCCCGCCGCAGGACTGATTAAAAGAAGCCTTCCTGGCTGCAAAACTGCCAGTCATTAGCTGGCAGCTTCCTCTGGTGTGACCGTTGGGTGGCCCGGTTCAGGGCGTTCTGCAGTGTGGCGATGGATTTGATTTTGTTTTGATCCCACGGTGAAAGCCACCAACAGACAGCAGGGCATTAGCCGGGCCCTGCTGTGTGCCGGGGTTCCTGGGAGCAGGAGCTGCAGAGTCCCCCCACCCCCATTCACTGCCGGTGGCCCCTCGGGATCCTCTTGTCCTGGGAGGGCGGGGGGTGTTCCTGGGAAGAAAGCCCTTTAATCAATGGGGCTGGAGGGAAATGGTTCTGCAGAAACAAACCCTGAACTTGATGCCAAGAGAGAGTTGCGATGCCCGTCTGGTGATTTTGTGCCTTTCTTGTGGCCAGACGGCGGTGCCTCGAGGCCCTTGAGGAAGCAGCCAGATGGGAGCGGGAAGGTGAGGGGGAAGGTGGGCTGTCTGGCCAGAGGGACATTTGCCGTCGATCACAGTGGAGGACAAAGCAGGGAGAGGAATTGCATTCTACCGACCGACCTACCTACCGGGGCCGCTCCGGCTTCTCAGACGGCTGCAGCCTTCGGGCCGTGCACATTGGGGCTGCTGGAGAAAACCTTCTGGAACTTAGCTTTGTTCACATCGTGTCCTTGCTTTAGAAACTGCTCTCATGGCTCCCCTGGCCACAGGCCAAGGCTGAACTGCAAACCCACCCCCACCCCAGGGCCACTTCAGCCCCACAGAGCTGCTTTGCTGGCCGTCCCAGAGCTTATAGGTCTCTGCAGACACCACAGAACATTCTAGAAAACAGTCCAGACGAACGTTCGTCCCTCAGCCCTGACTGAAGTCACACTGATGCCGGATGCGGCGGGTACGAAGAGTCGAGCATGATCTGGTGTTTCTGTCCCTGCCCTCCACCAGTAATGGGGTCTGGAGGAAGTAAGATTTCGTGTGTCCTGGGCGGGGCCCTTGAGGCCTGGACTGTCGGCGCACTGAAGTGAGAGGGGAGGCGGTGGCCAGGTGGGAGGTGGAGGGACGACAGGAAGCCGGGGCATCGAGAGGCGCCGCCCAGAGAAGAGCCTCAGGAAGGAGGACGTTTTGGTGAGTGCGATTCCGAGGTTGCATTTGAGCCTGGGGACCGAGCTGAGCTGGGATGTCGTGGTGAAGGTGGATGCCCGGGGCCTTCTGCATGCAGGCCTCGAGCGGATGAGGTCCCTCAAGGTGGGCACAGAGCCTCAAGGGACCTGGGGACCCCTACATCACAGAGGCTGGAGCTCAGAGTAGAAGAGCTGGGGGTTGGGATGTGTTCTGTCACCAAGAGCCGGGGACGAGGAGGACAGAGAGGAGGCCTTTCACAGGACAGTGGAGGTGTAGCTGGCGGCGGGGAGGGGACAGGAGGCCAGCAGGCCGAGGGGCGAGTGTGGAGAGTATGCGGAGCCTGGGAGTGTGGCCTCCTCTTTTGAGTACTGTGGCCCCGAAGAAGAGGAGAGAGAAGGTCTGTAATCCCGGGGCTTGGGCACCAGGATTTGACAGGAGAGTCTACAGCACGTGGATCTTGGAAGAAGGATCCAGCAGCAGAGCAGACACAGAAGCATGGGAAACGTGGGGGCTGAGAGGTGGGCCTCTGGACCGCAGGTAAGCTGACAGGTGGAGAGGGCCCTGCTTTGCTGAGCTGGCGAGGGGGAAGCTTGCGGGGCCGGGGAGGAAGTGGGTGTGCTCCCCGACGTGGGGGCCAGGGCTCCAGCGGATCCGAGCAGGAGGTGCTGGGGGTGGGCGTCGTCCCAGGCTGTGTGGTTGTGGGGAGTCCCTCCAGCAGCCCCAGGCTGGGGTGCTGCTGGCCAGACAGGCTGCAAGGCCGGGGGGCAGGGGAGCCTGCGTGCAGACGGCTGGGAGCCCATGAATGGGAGGGGATAACGGGGGCTGGGGTGAGGCACCGGGGGTCCGAGCTGACCGTCCCCAGGAGAGCCAGGCGCCTCATCCTCAGGGGCATGTCACACCCAGGTCCTTGCCTGTTCTGGTCATCTATCGCCTATTTCTGTGCTTCTTTTTTTTTTTAATTTATTTATTTTTGAGAGAGAAAGAAGAGAGAGAGAGAGAGAGAGAAAGAGAACAAATGTGTGAGCAAACAGGAGGAAGGTCAGAGAGAGGATCCAAAGCAGACTCTGCACTGACAGCAGAGAGCCCAATGCGGGGCTTGAACCCACAAACCGCGAGATCCTGACCCGCCCAAGCTGGTGTTTAACTGACTGAGCCACCCAGGCGCCTGCCTGCCTCCTAGTTCTGTGGTTCTTTGCGTGGTCTGTGTCCTCTCCCGGGAGGCCGTGGCCTTCCCCTTCAGCTCTGTCGGCCAGGGACCATGTCCGGTCCGGTGCTGAACAAATGTCAGTTGACCAAATGGCTTAGACTGCTCTATTCTGCTTTGTTTTGTTAACTTTGTTTTTTCAGAGCATAATTTAAATACAACAAAGTGCAGTTGGGAGGACGGTAGGGCAAAACACAACCTTTAAGCATCCAGCTGGATGCGTTTCAACACGTGTGCGCACTCGGGTGACCTGATCACGTGTCCGATCCAGAGAGAGAGTGTCCCCAGTACCTCGAGGCTCCTGTGTGCCCCTGCCCAGGCAGCACCCCACGCATGACCACTGTTCTGATTTCTTTAACAATGTTTTAAAAATGTATTTATTTATTTTGAGAGAGACAGAGAGAGTGCAAACAGGGGAGGGGCAGAGAGAGAGGGAGATACAGAATCCGAAGCAGGATCCAGGCTCTGAGCTGTCAGCACAGAGCCCGACGCAGGACTCGAACCTACGAACCGTGAGATCATGACCTGAGCCGAAGTCCGACGCTTAACTGATTGAGTCACCCAGGCGCCCCAAAGCTTGCCATTTTCAAATGAAGACGTTGAGGTGCAGAGATTGGGGGCCCCCCAAGGTCACCCAGGGAGTTGCAGCCTAAGCCAGCATGGGACCCCCGCTTCCTGACTCACGGGCCGGTGATTTGACCCCGAGAGGGCAGAAGTACAGATTCCAGAGCTGCCTCAGGACTGGTGCAGAGCCTCCAGATCCACTTGTCACTCGTGCTTGACTGTCCACGGCCCTGTGGCCAGCGGGTCACAGAGGCCTGAGCGGTCCGGGCTCTCGCTTCCTGAACCACAGCACAGCGACCTTAGCAGAAGCAGCAGCCTTTTCTGGTGCGCCAGCCCTGGCCCTGGGGCTTCTGGACTTCCTGACTCTCCCGTCCCTGCTTCCCCGTCGGTGCCTTGGGAATAGATTTCTACTTCTCTCCTTAACGTTTGTCGCTCTGTGGAGTCTTCTGAGGGACCCCGCAGGCGAGGGGCGTGGGCGCTGCTGGGCAGACGCCTTTGTCCTTAGACTGGGGCTGGGTGGCACACTGGTTAAATCGATGGCCTGGCTGGAGGGGATGAGGGAGGCCAGGCCGATTCAGCTCCCGGGGAAGGTGGGCAAGGGCTGCTCACCTGGTGGGTGTGGGAAGGGTTCTACGGTCTCATCAGTATTGGAATCTTCTAGATTAGAGAGTATGTGTGTG
Source organism: Suricata suricatta (assembly GCF_006229205.1). Lineage (NCBI taxonomy): Eukaryota > Metazoa > Chordata > Mammalia > Carnivora > Herpestidae > Suricata > Suricata suricatta. The sequence continues at coordinate 30,508,917 of NC_043707.1, read as the reverse complement.
ATGCTAATAGAACACAGTGGACATCCAGACACGTCACCCAACCAGTGTCTCATCACGATCCTGGGAGGCTGTGTAACTGAGTGTGAATTAAGCTAGCTGCCAGTCCCTGAGAACTGACCCAGCGTCCTCCCCGCCCGGCTCGGTTTATACCGCTGTTACAGGGGAGGAGAGTGGACAGAGCAGGAGGAGAGGGCCCCTGGAACACGTCCGATCCCTGATCGCCGCACCCTGGCTGCTCAGGGTGTCCTCCTGGGGACGGCACCGTCACGGGACTGCCAGGAAAAGGGTGGGCCCCTCCCGGTGCATCTGGCCAGAGCCGAGATTCTTTCTCAAGCACATCTGCCTGTTGCCATCCGCAGCTTCTTTCCCCTCGTGTATTAGCTACAGTCTCTAAATGTGGGCGAAGCAAATGTTTGTGTTAAGGAATCTTGTTTCTAATGGGCTTTCATTCTAATTTCAAAGAGGCTTTCCCACGGGAAACGATCCGGTGGTAAGTAAGGTAGGTTAAAATCTGAGGGGCGCCCAGGTGGCTCAGTCAATTGAATGTTTGACTTCAACCCACGTCACGATCCCGTGGTTCGTGGGTCCGAGCCCCGCGTCGGGCTCTGTGCTGACCACTAGCTCAGGGCCGGGAGCCTGCTTTGGATTCTGTGTCTCCCCCTCTCTCTGCCCCTCCCCTGCTCATGCTCTGTCTCTGTCTCTCAAAATAATTAAACATTAAAAAAAAAAAGAATTTGAGCATAAGGACCCTAAACTTGTTTCTTTCAGTATACAGTTTATGTGCGTTTAATTCTCCCACTGAACTCATTTATTTACAATCATTTTACTTATCACTCACCTGATGCCAGGGGCTGCCACAGAGATATAAGTTGAATGGATTTTTGCTCTCAGGGACCAGAGACAGAAAGGGATGGTGGTGTTCCCCCTGGGGGGCACAGTGGTAGGAGTACGAGGGCAGAGTTGGGGGGCGCCAAGAGGAGGGGGTCCAGCTAGTCCAAAGGGGAGAGGGAAGGTTTGAGACAGAAGGGGGTGGGTGGGGAGGAGAGGGCTTTCCTAAAAGACACTGCTGAGGGCTGAGGGCCAAGGCTTAGCTCAGCCTGGGGAAGGGGAGGCAGTGGCCCAGAGAGGGGCCGCTGGAGGGCCAGATGGGACTCAGAGCCACAGGAGTGGATCTTCAGTCCACACCATCGTGGCCCCTTTCATGTCCGGTTAACACATGGTCACTGATGGGCACCCCCTGCTACTCTCAGACCCGGGGCCGGGGAGGCAGGAGCTCCGGGTCCATCCCCCCTCAGGAGGCCGGTGGGCAGCCGGGGCTGGTAGACTGCAACCCACACCTGTTCACGCTGTGCCCCACACAGGTGGCTTTGTTTTGCTGGAACATCTCACTAGGCCCTTGGAGTGGGGACCGTTTTGCAGGTGTTTGCAGAGCCCCCTGCCTGGAGAGCGTATGTATTGGCACCTCCGGCCCCCTGAGGAGTGGAGACCTGGCCCTGGCTGGCTGGGGGACACCAAGAAGTCACTTCCTCGGCCACTCAGGTTTCCCAACTGTCTGACTCCTGAGCGAGAGGCAGCGTCACTCTGGCCCTTCTGCTAAGGTGAGCATGGTGGCCTCTAAGCGCCTCTGGCTTCGCTCCAATGCTGGCCCAGAGACGGACGGGGCCAGTCCACGGCCACACAGTGAACCCTGAGCCCCGGGAGCTCTTGCAGGGAAGACCTCTGCAACCCACTGGCTCCTCTCAGATGGAAAGTGCAGGGTCCGAGGGTGCCTAACCCGCGCTTCTCCGATAGCGCTTCTCGGATACCCGCTGGGGGCGGGGCGGTTTACTGAGCTGCCAGCCATCCAAGAGGCAGGGAGAAAAGAGAGGCTTGCAAAGAAGCCCAAAGAAGAGGCAAACTCCATAAACAGCAGGATTTAATTCGGAATGCCGTGTTCATTTCCCGCCGGAATCTGAGTGCCTTCAAGCCCTTTGGAGGGGGACTGAGGGGTTCCTGGGAGACTCAAAGCCAGCTGTGGGCTGTGGGGGTGGGGGGCGCCCAGCTGGGCCCGGCGTTTGGACGCGGAGCCCCGCTCTTTTGGAAGTGGATGCAGGTCCAGAAGGTGTTCTCACAAGAGACTCGCGGGGCTGCAATCGTGTGTGATCTTCGGGGTATCAAATGCCAAATTCCACCCTCGTCCCCTCTCGGCACTCACATTCTTCAGATTCTTATCAGTTTTTTTTCCCCCTCAAGTGAACACTGGGAACTAGTCTCCCTGCTGATTGCGGGAGGGTGGGAGAAAATTAAAAGCAGGAGTCCTGGCGTCGGTCCCGACCCTGCCACCCGCTCGCTGCGCCCCCTTGGGTCCTTTGCTTCTCGGGGCCTCGTTGGCCCACCTGGAAGTGGGGGCTGGAACGAGATCGTCTTCGCAAGACCCCTCACAACGCAAAGCTTCTGTCAATCCCCACTCAGGTCCATTGTGAGATGCTTTCAGGAAGATATTCCTAAACTGAATTCTGTCTGCTTCCTGGAGCGGGAGGCCCTCTTAGCGCATCAGCAGCCGTGGGAGCTCAGGAGAGGTGGCCTTTCCATGGGCGCCTCCCTCCTCGGGACAGCGTGGCAGTGAGACTCGCAGAGACGGGGCCCGGCCCTCCAGGGAATGTTCCAGGGCCGTCCCCTCCATGGCCTTTGGCTGCCCCTACCTGCAGTAATAAACCACGAGAGGAACTACCACCGATGTTCCTTTACAAGTCACAGAAATGCTTAACATTCATATTTATTTTCAATGCGCTCAGGCTGCATGTCATTTTCCCCATTTTATAGATGAGCCCACTGAGGTTCAGGCGTGGTCAAGCCCATTCAGCCAGGCAGAGCAGGACCGACCCACCTGCGTCCTGGGCACTGTTGTCGAGGTTGATGAGGGCACACGGCGGCCGCATGGCTGCTCTCGGGCCTCGCACGAGGCAAGGGGCTCTGTGAACCTTTGCGGGAGCAGTGAGCAAGGCCACCTTGGGTCACGCCATCCGGAGCCCGCACGGCGGCTGGCAGTCAGCGGCGGGGGTCATGAGGCACGAGCTACACAGAGGTTTACGGAAACACAACATTTACATCTGGAGAAGCCTAAAACCCTGAACCAACGGGCCGGCAGTCTGAACAGTAGTAACCGCTACCCTCTGCCTAGAGCTGTGCAGCCCGTGTGTCTGTATTTGTTCATACACGTGTTACTGCTCGTGAGACGCCCTAGCAGCCCTTGGAAAGTGGCTCCCATTTTACAGATGAAGAAACTGAGGCTCTGAAGTTGGGACTTGCCCAAAGCCCTGAGGTCGGGAAATGGACACATGTTAGGCCTCCTGGTCTCACATTTTTATGCCTTGACAGCGGGTTGTTTTGTGAATATTCCAGGGGCGCCTGGGTGGCTCAGTCGGTTAAGCATCTGATGTCGGCTCAGGTCATGATCTTGCGGTTTAAGAGTTCCAACCCTGTATTGGGCTCTGTGCTGACAGCTCGGAGCCTGGAGCTGCTTCTGATTCTGTGTCTCTCTCTCTGCCCCTACCCCACTTGTGCTGTGTCTCTTTCTCAAAAATGAATAAACATTAAAAAAAACTCTGAACCATAAAATCCTACTTATGTGGCCTTAAACAACAAAGTGATTTAATGTTTCACGTATTAAGAAACGGGTGGTAGGGGCGCCTGGGTGGCTCAGTCGGTTAAGCATCCGGCTTCGGCTCAGGTCATGATCTCACGGTTCGTGGGTTCAGGCCCCGCGTCGGGCTCTGTGCTGACGGCTAGCTCAGAGCCTGGAGCCTGCTTCTGTATCTCCCTCTCTTTTGGACTCTCCCCTACTTGCACTATCTTTCTCTGCCTCTCAAGAAAAAAAAAAAAAAAAAAAAAGAAACGGGTGGCTCAAATGTTGGTTAAATCGGCAGCATCAAATGCTCAAGGACCCTGCTTTTTGCTCTGCTTTCCCTAGGCCATCTTCCCTCATGGCTCTAAGATGGCTGCCACAGCTCCAGGCATCACATCCTCCTACAACTGTGTACAGAAATAGGGAGGAGCTTCTCTTCCTGAATCCTCCCTCCCCTCTAAGGGATGATATTTCCCAGAAGTCCTTCCTCTGACTTCCTGTTACTTGTCACTGACCAGAAATGAATGAACATGGCCACACCTCAACCACGGAGATTATGGTTTTAGCCACCTTTCTTGACCTTACTGATGCCCAGAGTCTGAAGAGAACTGAGGTCCATTAGCAAAGAAGGAGGAGATGACTGTTAGGGACACACATGTCACATAGGAGAGGTCAGTCAGGCACCTGCCTCTCTCACTGTTCTAAAGGACACAGTCCCCCAGGGTGCCTGCCCAGACCCTCTGTTTTGTGCCATATGAGTCCCCCACACCTGACTGGACCAGGGTTGGGTGTCTGACCAAGGCTCGCAGGCCCCAGCATGCATGGACAGAGAGCTCAGCCAACCAGAGTCTCCGTCTCAGGAAATGGCACTGGGAGAGAAGGAGGCTGTTCCTTCCATGCTGTTCCAGATGTGGTCCGCGAGGAGTGACGCGCCCGCCCCCACGTGAACCGGGTCCGTCGCTGAGCAGTTTTCTTTCCGGAGAGGCTATTTAGCCTGCTTGCCTTCTTCTGTAACACAAGCATGGTGATAGCTCTTACCTGGTGGGTTTTTAGAAAATGTTTATTTATTTTTGATAAAGAGAGAGGGAGTGTGTATGTGTGTGTGTGTGTGTGTGTGTGTGTGTGAGAGAGAGAGAGAGAGGGAGAGACAGAGAGAGAGAGAGCGAGAGCGCAGGAGAGGGGCAGAGAGAGACAGAGAGACACAGAAGCTGAAGCAGGCTCCAGGCTCCAAGCTGTCAGCACAGAGCCCGACAGGGGGCTCGAACTCATGAACCGTGAGATCGTGACCTGAGCTGAAGTTGGACACTTTACTGACTGAGCCACCCAGGCACCTCCTCCTGTTTTCATTTCCAACCTCTGGCAAGAGGGTCACTTTCCTTACGCAGCATCCCCAGGAAGCTGTTACAAGCGTGTACTCCTGGGCTTGTCTCCACAAGACCTGAGTCAGCAGGCGGTTTTGAGAGACGGTCCATTTGAGGACCACGGAGGACACGCTACCAGATCCGGTCGTGATCCTGGACACACAGAAAGCTCTGGTTTCGGTAGAAGTCACTCACGGCCCAAATGCCTCCCGGACCCAGGTGGACACTGAAGACTGTCGGTTGGTGCAGAGCACACGTGTGGCGCCTCACTACCTCCCGGCTCTGGTGGATCCCAGCCCTGGTAGTGGGATCTGCGTCTCCAGAGCGTTTCTCCACAGGTGGCCTCCGGGACTGTGTGTGGGATGTCCATCCCATGGAAGACATTTGGCACCAAACTCTGGCAACTTGTTGCTTCGGGCCCTCCTATTAGTGGGAGTCACTGTGGATGCTCAAAACCACGCCGTCTGTTGGGCCAAATCGGATACCCCCTCAGCTGCTCGCGTGTGAACGGGAAACTCAATCCCTAAGTGGCTGATGCGTCACGTGGGGTTCTTTCCAGCCTCGTCTCAGGTGGGGGAGGCCTCAGGAATTCCTCATGGTGGAATGTGCTAGCGAATGAATACAGACAGTCCAGACGCGGCGCAGCTGTGCTCCCGGGGTGCGCTGGCTCCCTGACGCCCGCGGATCTGAATCTGAGCCCACACCCCTCGTTCCCCCATCCCACCTCAGTGCTGGGCCCCCGGTCCACGTCACCGCCCTCCTGTCTTTACAGACAGACTAGGTCCATTGCTGTGGGCTTTCGGATCAGTATCCTGTCCCTCTGAAAGTCGGGGACCTTAAAATGACTTAAATGCTTCCCTGGTGTTGCCTCATGATGGACAGCCCCAGTAAAAACCATCAGGGGACAGCGGCAGATCTACGCTTATGCAGACGCTCCTAGTGGCTCCAGTGCCCTAAAAGCACTCAGTGTTCCACGGCGCCTGGGTGACTGCGTTGGATCAGTGTCAGACTTTGGTTCAGGTCATGATCTTGAAGTCCATGGGATCGAGCCCCGCGTCGGGCTCTGCGCTGGCAGTGTGGAGCCTGCTTGAGGTTCTCTCTCTCTCCCTCCCTCTCTGTCCCTCCCCAATTCATGCTGTCTCTGTCCATCTCAAAAAAAAAAAAGTACTCTGTTTTCCTTTCATAAACAAAACCGTCACTCTGGACAGTGGCGCACACGGTTGAGAGATGGAGCAAAGCACTGGCCACAGAGACGCTTCCCTTGTTGGGAGAGACTTTGCTGCAGTCCACGGTTGACAGGTTTGGACCCGTTTGTCTGAATGGAGGACAGAAAATGGAGAGACCGTGTCAAGGGGAATGGCATGTGCCTCAGCTGTGAGCGCCGACTCCGTCCAGTTATCCCGACTCAGTCCAGCCTCTGGCCTCTGTCCCTCCCTACTGCCATCAAAGGGCCCTCCTTGAATTCCACCAACTGGGTTCCCCCTTGTTAGAAAACCTTCGGTGCTGGGGTCCCTGGGGGGCTCAGTCGGTTAAGCATCTAACTTTGGCTCAGGTCGTGATCTCACAGTTCATGAGTTCAAGTCCTGCATTGGGTGAGCCCCGCTTCTTTCTCCCTTTCTCTCTGTCTCTCTCTCTCTGCACTGAGTGGGATTCTCTCTCTCCCACTCACTTGCACCCTCTCTCTTTCTCAAAAAACAAAAAACAAAACAGCCTGTGTTTTCACCTCCTCTTTTCCAATTGGGTGAGTCTCCAGGCCTCTCATGGGCTGGTCACGTATCTTTACCCTCCTCCCGCCGAGTGGGTGCCCTCCTCTGCTGGCCCCACTCCTGGGAGAGGGTGCCCTCTCCCACCATTGGGGCGGCTCTCTGGGAGCAGGCACTCACTTAGCCTCGGTGGAGATCAGGCTCTCAGTCGGCTTCATGTTCTCCTTTGTTTTAAATTTTATTTAAAAAAAGTTCTTTTTCCTTTCATGTTTATTTTTGAGAGAGAGAGAGAGAGAGAGAGAGCGAGCGAGCATGAACGGGGAAGGGGCAGAGAGAGAGAGAGACACAGAATCCGAAGACAGGCTCCAGGTTCTGTGCTCTCAGCGAATAGCCTGATGCGGGGCTCGAACCCACGAACCATGAGATCATGACCTGAGCTGAAGTCGGACACTCAACTGACTGAGCCACCCAGGTGCCCCTGAGCCTTTCAATTCCTGCACAAACCAGGGCCTGGATGGGGGCTGTCCCGGGGGGGTGGGGAGGGGACGCCAGATCTGGGGCGAGGCAGCTCTGGGCAGCTGAGGCCGTCGTTGGGAGGATGAGTCCTTTGCTGAGGGAGATCCGGTGGCCCGGCCCGGGGTCCAGCTTCATGGACTGGTGCCCAGGGGGCCGGGTATTCTCCACGTTCTTCTGCATTAAGACAGCCGGAGATTGCCCTTGGCTTTCGGAGGCTGCAGCACACACCGCTGACTCACGCTGAACTTGTTGTTGGCGAGACCCTCCGTGCCCCATCTGGGACTCATCCTCCGGGTTTTGGGGCTGCAGTGCCGGACTCCACATTCGCCCGGTCATGTTTCATCTTGTTAGACTTGGCTCCTTGCTCCGGGCTGGGGAGACCTAGCTTGGATCCCTCTTCCCTCCCAGGCCCCAGGCCCCTGTGTCGGCCAGCTCCCGGTCTTCTGTAGTTTCTGTCAGCAGCCTGCCGCCTGAGCCCCGTCTGCTTGCACGGCCCGCTCCAGGCAGCGCAGCCCCAAGGAGAGAGACCACCGTCTGCCAGGACCCGGGTGCTCTTTAAGTCAGTCTGGCAGGGTAGCCAAGTGGCTAAGGGCTGGGCTTGAGTCTTGGTTGCCCCCTGGCTTGTTGGATGGCCTTGGATGTGTTTCGAAACCCTCTCCCCCTGTCCTTTTTCCTTCTCCGCAAAAGTGGAGTCAGTAGCTCCACTTACTGCCCAGGGCCGAGTGAGAAAGCATGGGAGGTCTGGCCCCGCCAGCGGCTGCAGTGAGGAGGGGACAGGGCACCGTGTGGCTCCAGGCCCCCCCGCCCCCCCCAGCCCTGCTGGGGCCTCCGCGCCCGCAAGTATCATCCCAATGGTCTGACACGTGGGGTGGGGGCTGCCCCTCTGCTGTCCCCGTTTAGGTGTGGGATGGCTCCCAGAGGGACTTGGCTAATAAGCCCTTGGCGAGCGGAGCTGTATCTGCTCCCCAGCCATCTGTCCTCATGGGCAGGACGATGCAGCACTTGAGTTTGGAATTGAAGACGGAGCTTCAAGGCCTAAACTGACCACTTAGCGTGTGACCTTGTTTCCTCTGAAGGCTCACGCTCCTTCTCTGTAATGCGCCGACCTGACAATCGATGCAAAGATTGCATGGGGTCACGTATGTGTTAGGTTCCCAGGGCCACGCTACCAAGCCCCCGACGCGGGCGGCTGGCACAACAAACATGAATTTCCTCTTGGTGCTCACGCCGGAAGTCCAAGACGGAGGTGTTGATGAGGGTGGGTTCTCCCGAGGCCCCGCTGGGCCTGCCGACGGCTGCCTCCTCCCCGTGTCTCTGTGCCGTCTCCCTCTGATTGTGTTTGCGTTCCTACTGGCACATTTCCTCTTTGTAAAAGGACACCAGTCATAGTGGATTGGAACCCACCCTGATGATCCCATTTTCACTTAAATCCCTTTTTAAAGACTCTATCTTGGGGCACCTGGGTGGCTCAGTTGGTGAAGCGTCCGACCCTTGATTTCAGCTCGGGTCATGATCTCACGGTTCAGGAGTTCAAGCCCCATATCGGGATCCTCGCACGGACAGCGTGCGGCCTGCTTGGGATCTTCTCTCTCCCCCCCTCTCTCTGCCTCTCCTGTGCACATGTTCTTCCTCAAAATAAATAAATAAACTTAAAAAAAAAAGACTCTATCTTCATATATCTTCAAACGCAGCCCTGTTTTGAATTCCAGGGGTTAGGGTTTCGACATATGAATCTGGGCTGAGGAGTGGGGGGCGGGCACAACTCAGCCCATAACAGTAGCTGGAACAGTAGCTCTGCCAACTTTAAGACAGGTCTTGGGGCCCCGGTCCAGACTCTGCCCGCAGGAGGGGGTCTCTGCATGGCCAGGGGCCAGGTGGGCCAGTTGTGCCAGAGTTCACCTTTCTCTCCTGGGAAGGGGCGAGGACCTTGCTTCTCTGCCTGCATCTCTCCGGGGACCGGCCAAGGCCCCATGGGCTCTGCTTCAGGGGTGTGGCCTCAGAGCCATCCAGATTGCCCGTCCACTGGTGGCCAACCTTCAGGCTGCCCCTCTCAGCTCTCACTTGTACCCAACCAGCCAGCAGAGCCCCCAGAACTGGCCTCTGGGGGTCGGGCAGGGTGTGGCCAGGTAATTAGAATGATCGGGGCAACCCTTACCCTTGAGATGGGTGGTCACAGCCATGTGGGCAGCCCCTGCTGGGGCTCAGGGCTTGCCATGCAGCCCAGCAGAAGCGGATTTTGGTGAGGAAGTGAATGTGGAAGAGAGCAGGTCCTGCTTGGACACAGGGCCTGGGGGCAGATCCACCTGCCCTTATACGGCCTACCCTGAGTCCACCGTCCTTCAGAGCCTATCGTGTTTTAGTATGCTTAGGGCTAAGTGAGAGGCATGCCCAGGACCCTGTGGAGCGTGAGGAGGGAGCCCTTTCCTGGCCAGGGCGTCCAGGAGGGGGCAGAACTTGAGTAAAGACTGGTGGGGTTGCCATTGGCCAAATGGACGAAGGTGAGATGGAATGGCGGGGGAGCAGTGTGCTAGTGTGGGGGGCAAGATGGAGCATGCTGGGAGGTGGGACCAGGAAGAGGCGTGGGAGCTCTGGGGGATGGGGAGCTGAGAGAGGGTTTGGAGAGGGGTGGTGACAGGCACAGGGCAGATTTGTGGTTTAGGGAGTGCCCTCTGGTGGCAAGTAGAGGAGACTGCAGGGAGACGGGGCTGGAGGCTGGGAGACCAGCGAGCACCAAGGCTGTCCAGTGCAAGATCAAGACGGAGCAGGAGAGAGTTGTGGGAGGTGGATTTGCCTGGCATGAGGGCTCATTGGCCTTGGAAGTGAGGGAGGGAGAGGGTGGAGTCTGGGGCCATCTGCTGCTGGGGCTTCTGGGTAAAGGGACCAGGAGTTTGGGAGTTTGGTGGTGCTCGTTACCAAGAAGCAGAGTTGGGTCTGGCTAGTGATGCGCTCAGGGTTGGACAGATTGGAATGGTATGTCTTGGAGGGTCCCATGGGCTATGATGATGCGTGACCACTGCCTAGACAAGTAAGGTCTATATATTGGGGATTGAGGGGAAGCTCTGAGGTGACTCAACAGGAAGGTGGAGGAGAGCACGGGACAGGGAAAGGAGGCTGACTGGGCGATCCTCCCTGGAGGTGAGGACATGGTCAAACCCTGGGCCTTGGTTCAGGCTCCGAGCTTGGGGTCCTGGGGATGGAGGGAAAGTGAGAGTGAGATCAGGTCCTAGAGCAGAGCTCAGATAGGAGAACTGGGGGATGCGGGGCTCAGTGCTTGGGGTGGGACCAGGGCTGTGGGGAGGAGGGGCTACTGCATCGGCATCTCCTTTGGGTTCAGAGGTGGGCGTGGCTGGGGTGTCCTGAAGTCCGTCCATTCCCTTGTGCCATGATTTCCTGAAGCCACTTAGCACTTGCTGTCCCAAAGGACCCTAAATTAAGAATTTCGGAGCTTGGCCAAGCCATGGAGCCAAAACACGTATCGGCAAAAACAGCAGTATGAGCAGCCCCTGGGTCTCCTGGAGCAGGGCCAAGTCACTTGTTCTGCCCCATTAGGGACTGGGCCTGTCTCATAAGGAAAAGGAACCTGGAGGGGACCTTCTGTCCCCAAGGCTGAGAGCGAGTTTCCCATCCTACATCTTCCATGAGAACCCAGCTGGAAAGGGAGAGATGAGGTGCCTAAGAGACATTTGCTGCCCAAAGATAATGCCAGTCCCCTCCTGTCCTGATGAAGGCTGCTGAGGGCACCCTGGCTGCCCAGGCAGTTCAAGGACTGGCCCCACAATCCCAAATTCTGTGGTCTCTGGTCAGCCCTTCTAGGAGAGTCATAAAAGGGACATATATGCCTCCTGCCAAGCCGGCCTCTGGGTGGCTGTTTTGTAGGACACCCAGCTCTATTCACCCACCGCTGTGGACCCTGTGGTGGTAGGTGGTGCTCTGATGCCACCCAGACGTAGATACAATGTTCAGGACACGGGCATCCTAAGATGGACCCCACACGGGGGCAGAGGGCCTGACACCAAGGTTTCCTATGACCGTAGTGCCTGGAGATGAACAAGGTTTTGAATTCCATCTGAAAAGGCCTGGATCTCTTTCCCCTTGTCTCTGCCTGCCTTCCTCGTTGTTTTTGGCCATGGTTTGATTTGGGGAAGCCATTTACAGCCCATTAAAAGATCAAATGTCTGGAGAAGATGAATCGAGGCATTTGAAAATGTTTTGCAATTCACAGCTCATTTCCCTATAGAAAACCCTGACCCAGTGTGATGATGGCCTGGCCTGTGGGTTCCAGACCCTGGCCGGCGGGTCTTGGGATGGAGCGCTGCCCTTGGGTTGGTTCATCCCAAGCCGGAGGTGGCACTGATGCTCCCTGGTGGAGATGGAGGCAGGGCCCAGACCACCGATCTGGCAGAAGCAGGGGATGGGGGGGCCCTGCTGGTCCCCCGGGCTGGAAGGCTGGGCTCTCTTCCCAGCTCAGCATCAGGTCTGAGCTGGGGGCAGTGAGATTTAACTGCCCACTATTTCTCCCATCTGCAAAATAGGAAGATCAGTCCCTGGGCTTTCATGAACACTGCGGTGTCGGTAGCCGGCCAATCAGCGATGCCCTGGGCTAGGTAGGACCGCAGGGTCTGCACACCGCTAACCTCAGTCTGCTCCATGGCCCCTCACCATAACCTTGAGAAGTAGAATTTTTTATTTAACCGAGGTTCAGAGAGGGGACGTCACTTTGCTCAAGTCGCACAGCAAGTTGATGGCAGAACCATGTTTTGAAGTAGGAGTCCAGGGATGGACTCTCAATGATTTCCGTGGTCTTTTTGACTGTGCAAATATTGGTAATATATATTTTCCTAGAAAATTGTTAAGATTTTGACATGTTTTGATGCAAGGTCATACATCATATTTATGTATAATTTTAAATCTCTGGAATTCTTTTCTTGTTCATGATGTACCCAGGCACCCCAAAACCATATTGTTTCTTCGTGAATCTGGTGCTGCTGCTAAGATCTAATTTCCATTTGTTGTAGATAATCTGTGTTACTATAGGATTCGGTGATTTGTCTCCATCTTGAGTGTTGTGACGTTTCACCACAGTATGTCTGTCCATCGTCATCTTGCTTAGCACCCAGTGGGCTCTTTCTGATTAAGAACTCTTGTCTTTCTCGAACTCTCTTTACTCTTTCTTCATGCTACCTTCTTGCTTTTCTAGTATTTTTTGGACGGATCACATTTTCTTTCTTTATTTTTTTTCATGGTTTTTCAGTTTTGGTTTCTCTTTTTCTCCTTCCTAGTATTTATCTTCAAATTGAAAGATAGATTTAATTGTGTGTGTTTCTACTATACCTGAAGTTGCACAGCACCTATGTCCTTTCCTTAAACAAGATAAAACCCAGGGCGCCTGGGTGGCTCAGTCGGCTAAGCATCCGACTTCAGCTCAGGTTACGATCTCATGGTCCGTGGGTTCGAGTCCCACATCAGGCTCTGTGCTAACAGCTCAGAGCCTGGAGCCTGCTTCAAATTTGGTGTCTCTCTCTCTCTCTCTCTCTCTCTGCCCCTCCCCCTGCCCCCCTCTCAAAAATAAATAAATATTAAAACTAAATTTAAAAAAGAAAAACAAAAACCTCAGCAACTTTCAGTTCTTTCTGTCCCTCTTGTATACTCTCTTCCATACTGAGATCACTTTGGATTTAGAGCTAGACTGTTATTAAATCTTACTGTCTCTATGGTTGTGATTGCTTCTCAGGATTAACGTCTCTCTTCTGTATCCTTCATTTCTTTTGCTGGAGTACCTCCTGCAGTGATTCTTTCAGAAAGGGTGACTGGTAAGCTTTCTGAGTTCCCGTGCCTCCTCGCATGTCTTGATCTTGCCTCTCCCTTTGGAGGAGAGCTTGCCTGGGCATGGAATTCTTGAAGTTTCCCCTTGGAAATTGGAAAGCATTGTGTTTCATTTTGTTTCTTTTTTTTTTTTAGAACAAAATTTAAGTTTATTTATTGATTGAGAGAGAGAGACAGAGAGAGAGTGAGCAGGGGAGGGGCAGAGAGAGAGGGAGAGAGAGAGAATCCCAAGTGCTGACATCCTTTAATGTCAGTGTAGAGCCCAACATGGGGCTCAAACTCATGAACCTCGAGATCCAACTGACCTAAACTGAAACGAAGAGTTGGATACAAAACTGACCTGGGGCACCTGGGTGGCTCAGTCGTTTAAGCGTTGACTTCAGCTCAGGTCATGATCTCACAGTTTGTGGGTTCAAGCCCCGCATCGGGCTCTCTGCTGACTGCTAGCTCAGAGCCTGGAGCCTGCTTCAGATTCTGTGTCTTTCTCTCTCTCTCTGACCATTCCCTGCTCGCACTGTCTCTCTCTGTCTCTCAAAAATAAATAAAAAGCATTAAAAAAAAACCCCAAAACTGATGGACCTGCCCAGGTGCTCTGAATCAGTGTGTTTCTGAATGAATCTGGTGCTGCTGCTAAGAAATCTAATTTCAGTTCATTGTAGATAATTGGCGTTACTTTCATCTCTATAGGATTCTGTATTTTGTCTCCATCCTGAGTGTTCTGACGTTTCACCACAATATGTCTGTCCGTCGTCATCTTTCTTAACCCCCAGTGGGCTCTTTCCGATTCAGAAATCATGTCTTTCTTGAACTCTCTTTACTCTTTCTTCAAGCACGTACTTTGCGCTCTCCAGTCTCCCATTCCAAAGCTACTAATCGACAGGTGTTGGCACATAGTCTGTATTCTGGGTCTTTCACCTTTTCTCCCACATTTTCCATCTCCTTTTCCTCCTGCAGTGCATCCTTGGAAAGTTCATGGCTCGGATTTCCGGCTCCTCCGTTCTCTCCAAAGCTGTTTCCAGGCTGGTTTTTCAGTCCATCTGTTGCGCTTTTGGGTTTTCCCGTCATATATTTCATTTCCAAGACATCTCATTTTTTCCCCATTTCGTAATAATTTTTACAAGTGAAGAATCCTTCTATCTCCTTGAGGACATTAATTATGTTTTAAAAAATTGCCTTCGTCTGTCTGCTTTATTAGTTGTCTTTTCCTGAAGTGTGATTTTTTTTGTCTGCTGACCTGGTGCCTTTGTCTCGCGGTGTTGGCTTTTTTTTTGGAATCATTTGAGATTCGTGGTATTGGGGGCTTCCACTGGCTTGTCTGTTTTACTGTTTACTGCCGCCGTGCCTCTTGGAGGGTCGGCAGTGCAGGTGTGGGGTAGAGAAGGAGTGTGCAAGAGTTCAAGAGGGTCACAGTTTCTCCTGAAGGTCATCAGCTGTTGGAGGCACCCACTGAAACCACACCTGCATCGTGCAGGTGGCCCCAAAGCCTGATTCTCGACATCGGCGTTGGTAGAGATCGGGTCCTACCTGTCTGACTCCTTGTGCTGGGGCCTCTGACGTCACCTCTGGGTCCCTCTACCGGATTAGCCACGTCCTGAGTCAGGCCCACATTCTCCCCTACTCCCATCCCCCGTGTGTTTCCAGTTCCTCCTTCAGTGTTGTTCCACCTGCTTTCAGTTCCTCACAATTTATTGAGTTTTATTTTTACTTATTTATGTTTTCTGCTTTATTGAGTTATGATCAACAAATTTAAAAAAATGTATAATTTCCCCTCATGCTTTCCGCCCCCCAAAGGTATACAACATGATGACTTAATATAAATATACATCGTGAAATGATCGCTACAGATTATTATTTTTTAAATGTTTATTTATTTTTGAGACAGAGAGACAGAGCTTGAGGTGGGGAGGGGCAGAGAGAGAGGGAGACACAGAATCGGAAACAGGCTCCAGGCTCTGAGCTGTCAGCACAGAGCCCGAAGTGGGGCTTGAACTCACAGACCGTGAGATCATGATCTGAGCTGAAGTCGGACGCTTAACCAATTGAGCCACCCAGGCGCCCTGATTGCTACAGATTGTTAACACACTCATCACCTCACATGGTTACCATTGTTTATTTTGTTTTGTTTTGTGGTGCGAACACTTAAGATCTACTCTCTTAACAAATTTCAAGTGCCCAATACAGTATAATTAACTATAACCACTGTGTGCAGATTTAATCTGTATATTAGATATCCAGAACTTATTCATTTTATAAGAGGAAGTTTGTGTTCTTTGGCAATATCTCTCCATCTCTCCCTCTCTGCCCACCCCCCAACTCCTGGCAACCCCTGTTCTATTCTGGTGTTTCTACTCTCTGGTTCTGTGAGTTGGATGGTTTTGGATTCCACATGCAAATGAGATCACACGGCATTTGTCTTTCTGCGTCTGGCTTCTTTACTTAGCGTCATGTTCTCCAGGTTCATCCATGTTATCACAAATGGTAGGATTTCCTTCCTTTTTTTTTCCCAATAAACAAAATCTTTATTTTTGAGAGAGAGACAGAGTGTGAGCAGGGGAGGGTCAGAGAGAGAGGGAGACAGAATCTGAAGCAGGCTCCAGGCTCCGAGCTCTCAGCACAGACCCTGACATGGGGTTTGAACTCATGGACCACGAGAGCATGACCTGAGCTGAAGTTGGAGTCTTAACCAATGGAGTCACCCAGGTGCCCCTTTCGATCTTCTTTTTTTTTCAAGTTTATTTATTTATTTTGAGGGAGAGAAAGTGAGAGGGCAGGGAGGTGTAGAGAGAGAGGGGAAGAGAGAATCATAAGCAGGCTCTGCACCATCAGCCCAGAGTCTAATGGGAGGCTTGAACCCATGAACCATGAGATCATGACCTGAGCTGAAACCAAGAGTCAGACGCTTAACAAACTGAGCCACCCAGGCACCCTGGATTTCCCTCTTTTTTAGAGCTGAATAACGTTCCATCGTCTGTGTGTGTGTGTGTGTGTGTGTGTGTGTGTGTGTTTTCTAAATATTCTTTGTCCATTCATTCATGGATAGACATTTAGGTTGTTTCCATCCTGACTGTTGTGGATAATACTGCAGTGAGCATGGGGTGCAGGATCTCTTCCAGATACTGATAGTGTTTCCTGTGGATATGTACCCAGAAGTGAGATTCCTGGGTCCTATGGTAGTTCCATTTGTTAATTTTCTTCAAGAACCTACCAAGAGGTCAGGCTTTGTGCTGACAGCTAGCTCATAGCCTGGATCCTGCTTTGGATTCTGTGTCTCCCTCTCTTTCTCTGACCCTCCCCTGCTCGCGCTGTCTCTGTCTCTCAAAAATAAATAAAAAACATAAAAAAAAAGGACCTACCAAGATGGCCGCACCGATGTACTTTACCATCAACAGAATTCCCGGGGTCCCTTCCCTCCGAACCTTCGCCGACACTTGTTACCTCACTTCCCTTCCATAACAGCCATCCTAACAAGTGTGAGGTGATACCTCCTTTCGATTTGCATTTTCTTGATGATGAGTGACGTTGAGCACCTTCTCAATACTTGGTGGCCATCTGTATGTCTTTGGAAGAATGCCTCTTAAAATTACTTGGGTTTTTTTTTTTGCAATTGAGTTTTATGAATTCCTTGTATGTTTTGGATATTAACTCCTTATAAGACATGTAGTTTACAAAAGTCCCAAGGCTCCCACAAAGGCATTTTTGTCATTGATGGCTGCCAGATTATTGTTATGGCCATCTTGCTGATGTCATAACAGGGGCTTATTTTTCGATTTTCAGTCTCTAGGATCTGAGGATGGAAGGCGGAGATGGAAGCATGTGCTTGTCTGCCATGTGGATGCAGTCTCCATATTGTTTGCATATGTCCCCTCCTCCCCGCTGCCACGCCCCAGCTCAGGCCCCTGTACCTCTTACACATCACCAGAGAAAGGTTTCCAAACTCAGACCCGTCCAGGGCATGCCTCTGGCAGGGCTCGAACCCACGAACCCCGAGATCATGACCTGAGTCAAAGTCAAATGCTTAACAGACTGAGCCACCCAGGTGCCCCTTAATCACTTCTTTCTTAGTCTTCCTCATTAGAGTGGGATTTCCCAGTGGGCAGGGGTTGATTCCGAGCCCTTGATGACTGCTATGATGCCAGGGCTTGGTGGCTACGCTCCCTTCCTCAGACCTGGTCCAAGGAGCTCAGTGGGACCCTTATCCTGCAGCCTCGTGCAGGGGCCCCTCCTTGGCCAGCATGGCCTTTCGACCCGCAGTCAGAACCTCAGGAGTAAGGTCATGACTGTTGCTTTCCCCACAGGCACTGGTGCCATCACACGGTGACGCGGACGGTGTCCTGCCAGGTGCAGAACGGCTCAGAGACTGTGGTCCAGCGCGTGTACCAGAGCTGCCGGTGGCCCGGGCCCTGTGCCAACCTTGTGAGGTAAAGGCTGCAGCGCTGGCCAGCTCGGCCCTTCCTTTTTGTTCCCTTGGATGAATCCAGTCCCACCGCAAGCGGTTGGGGAGGGGTTGACGCTTGGAAGCGAGAGCTGGGCATGCGTATATGGAGCACCTTTTGTCGACAGAGCATGGGGGGTATGTGTGGGCCGCATGAAAGACATGTTTCTTACCCTGAAAGAGCTTCATAATCCAGTGGGCATCTGATGGGCTGAAGGATAGAGAAGGACCAGTGAGATCCCTCTCAGCCCCGCCCCTGAAGCCCCCCCTTCTCAACTCCGCTCCTCACAGCTCCATCTTTCTCAGCCCCGCCCCTTACCACCCCCCACTTCTTAGCCCTCCCCCTGTTCTGGCTCCGGCTTCCTTTGCCCTCCTCTCCACACCTGTCCAGCTGTGGGTTTCTGCCTCAGAGACCCTTTGCCCCTCTCTGCCTGGGACGCCCTTCTCAAATTCCAAATCCCTTCCCCAACGAATAAACAAGCCAGGAACAGGCTCATAAATCCAGAGCACAAACCAGTGGTTGCCAGAGGGGTCCGGCCAAAGTCACTGAATGAGCTCAAGACGTGCAGACTTCCAGCTACACAGCACGTCACAGGGTGAAAAAGACAGCGTTGGAAACATAGTCAGTAACGTGGTAATGATTTTGTACAGTGACAGACGGTAACTACACTTATCGTAGCATTTTGTGATGCATGTCCAGGCACGATGTTGTACCTCTGAAACGAATTATATGTCAACTATACTTTAGTTTAAAAAACACTTTTGGGGCTCCTGGGTGGCTCAGTCGGTGAAGCATCCAACTTCGGCTCAGGTCATGATCTAAGGTTTGCGGGTTTGAGCCCCGCATCTGACACACAGCGCAGAGCCTGCTTGGGATTCCCTCAGTCTCTCTGGCCCTCCGCCCTCCTTTGAAAATAAATAAACTTAAAAAAAAAACAATTTTCACAGCAACACCCATTCATGTCTGACCAAGTAGGGTGACACAGAAATGAGCCACCCCAGGAGCCCCAGGGTCATCATAAATTGGGTGTGTTTTCCTCACCAAGGATGGAGAGTGAGCCCTGGGGTCTGGGCTTGTGTCTGCTCAGTGGCGCCCCCTACAGGGCTCAGCGCGCAGCCCCAGTGCTGGGACCCACAAAAGTGGCAGAGATTCTGGTCCTGGGTCACAGGTTCCAGAGCCAGTTGGGGAGAAGGTGGCTTGTTTGTTTTCTAGATTTTCATTCCACTGTTCATTGTTGCTGCCGTCACTGTTGTTACGAAGAACGTGATATATACTCACTGTCCAAAAAAAAATCCAAATACTGCAGGACTGAATAAGGTGCAAGATGAGCATCGCTCTGTCTGGAATTGCACCTGCACGATCCCATTATTAATAATAGTCATGTCTCCTCCGTGCCTCCTCTATAACAGACGGACTCTTCTCTTGTACGCACATAATGTAGTTTCTTAAACGAAGACCAGATGATGTTCTTGTGTTCTGCACCTTGCTTCCCCCCAGAAAAATATTGTGCAGCCATTTCCCATATAGCCACCTCCTTTTTAATGGCCGTGTAGTATTCTACTGCAGGGAAGGGTCGTCATTGATTTCCCTTGCCCTCAACTAATGGATATTTAATTGATTTCTTCATTTTAACTATTACAGACTGTAATTCAATTAGCATCATGATATATATGTACATATACTTAACAGTTTTACATGTTTAAAATATTTTGTAAGTTTATTTATTTGTTTTTTGAGAGAGAAAGAGACAACATGACTGGCAGAAGGGCAAAGGGAGAGAATCCCATGCAGGCTCTGCACTGTCAGCACAGAGCCCAGCTCGGGGCTCGAGCTCATGAAACTGTTAGATTATGACCTGAGCCAAAACCGAGAGTTGGACACTTCTACACGTTTCTAAAAAAAATGCTTATTTAATTTATTTATTTAAAAAAATTATTAAATGTTGATTTTATTTTTGAGAGAGAGAGAGAGAGAGAGAGAGAGAGTGACAGCATGAGGAGAGGAGGGGCAGAGAGTGAGGGAGACATAGAATCTGATGCATGCTCTAGGCTCTGAGCTTTCAGCACAGAACCCAACGCTGGTCTCAAACCCCATGCTGGCCACGAACCATGAGATCATGACCTGAGCCGAAGTTGGACCCTAAACCGACTGAGCCACCCAGGCGCCCCTACTTTCATAATTAAAAAGATTTTTCGTAATGTTTTAATAGTAGAGATTCTTAGCTTGGGCTCCACATTATACACAAGTATGTTTATATTATGCCTTCTAAAAAGAGAATGGCTAAGTAAATGGATACGTCCATTTCATTTTATTTTTATTTTTTATTTTGGGGAGCAGAGGGACAGAGGGGAGGGAGAATCTTAAGCAGGCTCCACACTCAGCAAGGAGCTGGATGTGGGGTTTGATCCCATGACCCTGGGATCATGATCCGAGTCGAAATCAAGAGTTGGACAACTCAACCACAGAGCCACCAAGGCACCCAGATATGTCCATTTTAAATTTTAAGAGAAAGGTCTGCTTTTAACTGCTGTGTTGGAGGGATGGCCAGTGGATCTGTAAATGAAGAAAAAGATGCTGACCCCCCACCTTCTTTTCAGTGGAAGGCACAGAGATCCCCTCCTTCCCTAGGTCCCCTGGCCCCCCCGGAGCTGAATTCCCAGGTCTTCCCTGCCTTTCTTATCAGCAGAAGGCTTCAGACGGCCAGGTCGCCACCTCTTGATCCTAGGAGCATCTTCTGAGAGAAGGGTCTTTGGAGTCTGGTCTGTAAGTGACCCCAGCAGAGTGGACTTCAGCTCTCAGTTCGGCGTGAGGAGTGGGTGCCGCACTCCTCAAACAGGGAGGGTGGCCCCTGGGAAGCAAGGCTACACCCGCCTCAGTTCAAAGGTCTCCATCTTGCTTTTTGCAAGGGGGGTCCAGGCTTGGAAACCGCTGTTTCCAAGAGATGGAATTTGGAGCGCCTGGGTGGCTCAGTCGGTTAAGCATCCAGCTTCGGCTCAGGTCATGAGCTCACGGTTTCTGGGTTCGAGCCCTGCGTTGGGGTTCTAAGAGCTTGTGTCTCGTCCGTTCACTTGTTCAGGTGGAACTGACGGAGCACCTAAGAGCCGGTGCTAGTGTGCAAAAATCATGGCCCCGCTTGCACAGAACTTGGTGGGGGAGGGAGCAGGGACACCGCTCCATGAGGGACCGTCAAAGACTTGCAGCAGTGGTGTCCCTGACGTGAGACCTGGTCCTGGAGCAGAGATCTCGGGGATGAGGGGATTTCACTAGGGGACGGGTGTGGGAGTATGGGGAGGGAATAGCCTGGGAGGGCCAAGGGGGGGGCGCCTTCTCCATCTTAGCTCCACAGTGAAGGGCTGAGTGCTGAGACCTCCCTGTGAGAGGAAGGCAGAGGGGACAGGCCAGGCCTCTCCTCTCTCTGCCTCAGCTTCCCTTCTTGGGAAATAAGGGTCTAACCCCTGTCTTGCTTGGGGTTGAAATCAGGCCCCTGGCTGTGCCTTGATCTTGGCAGCAGGACGTCAGGCCTTATTGATGCCCATGCCCTTCTGAGGCCCCGGGGCAGCTGCTGGGGGTTAGGGGTTGGGGTGGGCCAGGCGCTGGGCCTGCCTGACAGATTTGGAAGACCCAGGGCTCCGGGCGGGTTGGTGGGGCGTTAAGTTTTCCCCGGCCTGCCTTTCCTGCCCTGGCTGCCTCCCTGGCCCTCAGAGCTCTTTGATGGCATTAGAGCCAACCTTTTCCAGATGTGCTGAGCGGAGGGGTTTGCCGGAACTCTCCGGGGCTTCTTCTGCCTCCTTCATTCCCCTCTGCCAGACAGACGGCCCCCTGCCAGCAGGCCTCCCCTCTCTGGTTGGGTTGCCTGCTGCCTGCTAGGCCGCGTGAAGTCCTGGACTCAGTACTCTCTTAAAACATGACCTTTCTTTCCTGCCTCTCCTCCTCGGCCAGCCTGCGTGGACGGAGAGGCTCGGCGAGGCCAACCCGCAGCATGGTGGCCCATCTGGGCTGCGTCCCCCTCCCCCGCCACGAATCTCCGGTGGACTAGGGGCCGGCGCTGTCGTGGGAGGCGAGGCCTGGGCGGAAGACACTGCGTGCTGGGCCTGCTGGCGGGCCGTTGCATCTGTCCCTTGCGTCTGGCACTTAAGAATGAGGAGCTTGGGTCTGGAGGAGGCCAGAGGCGGGAAACCCCCTCCTCCTGCCTGGGGACTGCTTCGGGACAGCCCCTTCCCTCCCACCGCCCCGCTGCTATTAATCAAGAGATTAATAATCTACTGCCTCCCTTTCTGAAGCCCCCGCTCCCATTTCCTGTTGAGTCTCCAGCCTGTCTCGGTACCTCCCAGTCTGGTCCTCCTCGTGGTGGTCCCTGGTGAGGAAGTGGGGCCAGGGCCGGAGCCTGCGGCCCCAAGTGCCCAGTGGTGGGGGGGGGCCGCACTGGCGTCCTCACGTAAGGTCCCAGGGCTGGCCATGCCCAGAAAATAGCCTTGTGCTGGCCCTTACTGAGGGACCGCCTGATGCTCTAGGGACCCCTTCCACCTTTGGAGGCCAAAGAGCTATGCCTCTACTTACATACCTCCAGTGATGGGCACCTCACCCTTCCTGGGATTCTGTTCTTCAAACGCCCTTTCACGGGACCTTGTGCACCCAGGGCCACCTTTGGGGAAACACAGAACACATCTGTGCCCTTTCCAGAGGGGCAGTCATTGAGTGGCAGTAGGTCTTTGGGGGGCTGCTTAGAGGAGTTCATGACTTCAGCGCTCTGTAGTTGCTGAGAGGGTCTTGGGGGACCCTCTGCCACCTGCTGACAGTGGGGGCGGCCTCCTTGCATTGCTGACCGGATAGGAACATGCAGCCACAGGTGGGTCTCTCTAGAAAGCAGATCTGACCACCACACTCCTTGGTGCCACAGTCCTGGGTGGCCTCCCCGTAGCTGGGAGGGTGGTCTCCTCGCGGGTGCGCAAGGCTGTCTGCTGAGGGCCAGGAAAACCACATCAAGTCTTCCGTTTATTTTTTAATCTGTAAAATAAGAGCGAAATTAAGCTCTACTGATCTTTAATATAGGCAAAGACAACAAATAATACACATGTATATACATGTATAAATTAATATGTATATATAATATTAAAAAATTTTAAATGTTTATTTATTTTTGGGACAGAGAAACAGACAGAGCATGAGCAGGGGAGGGACAGAGAGAAAGGAAGACACAGAATCTGAAGCAGCTCCAGGCTCTGTGCTGTCAGTGCAGAGCCCGACCTGAGGCTCGAACCCACATACCATGAGATCATGACCTGAGCCGAAGTTGGACGCTTAACTGACTGAGCCCCCCAGGCGCCCCAGTGAATATGTGTGTGTTGTGGGCTTTGCTGGTCCGGAGATGCTCTGAAGGCCTGGCGAGCATCAGCCAGTGTCGTCTCCATGAACCCAGGCCCCATTCCTTGCCTGCTTTGGGGGCTTTCACAGCGCCCTTCCTGTGCCTTGTCTGCTCCCCGAAAGCACCAAACCTCACCCCAAATGACCTCCTGGCTCCCTGATGCTGGCTGCCTGCTCGCCTTCTCAGTGCAGCAGAACTTCTTCAAGTGTCCTAGAACATAGGGAGACTTTCCCGGGTCCTCGCGGGGGAAGGGGCCATGCCCCACCCCCCCGTCCCTGCTGACCATCAGTTTCCAGCCATGTCTCCCACCCGACACCCTGAGATCCTCCGGGGAGCTGCGGCGTCGTGGCTAGTGTTGCAGTTCCCGGTCCGGGACTCCCTCTGGTACACCTTCCTTTGTTTCTCTCATTCCCCCAAGTTTTATTGAGCACACAGGATGTCTCCTACCCTGAGCTAGACCTGGGGCGCAACCAGCGGCTTTGGTAGAGGGGACAGGCACCGATGAGTGGGCGGTGGTAAGTGTTTGGAAGACAAGTCAGAGTTCTAGGACGGTGCAAGCCGGGGTTGTGGTGGGCTGGTTGTGACAGAGGGCAGACAGTCAAGGAGGCCCTCTCAGAGGAGGCATCACGTTTGCCCAGCCTCAGGGAGCTGTGCCAGACTTCGTGGACTTCTCAGACAGAGGGAATAGCAGGTGACAAGCCCTGACATGGCGAGGGGGCTCTGTGGGCTCATGAACTCAAAGGTGACGCCGCCTGGGGCCCCTGGCAGGGGTGGTCAGAGACCGGGGAGTGGGGAGGCAGCCAAGGTGGATAGCGGGAAGTCCACGTGGACATACTAAGGATTTGGGTTGTGTCCTAAGATGAAAGAGGAGCCAGGGAGGGTTGTGGAGGAAGTTCGTGGTTTGAAAACTGGAGGCTGCACGGAGGTTGGAGGAGTGGGGGTGGGTGTGAAAGCTGGGCGCCCGTTAGAGGTCACGGCCGCTGGCTGGAAGGGTGGTGATGGAGGCCGGACGGGGGCGGGTAGGAGGCGAGCTGGGTGCAGGTAGGACCTACCTGGTGGAGGTGGAGCTCCCAGGACTCCACAATGGGCGGGCACGGAGGGGGAGAGTCCAAGTTCCTGTGGACATTTGAAGAACAAGCCCTAGGAGAATGCCTGTTCTGGAGCTGGACAGTGAGGGAAGTCTTAGGATCTGCCCCTCCGAGAGCAAATCTGGAGAGGTTAGAAGTCCCTAAATTTGGGTCATCTTGGGAAAAACCCAGAATTGGTGAGGTGGGAGACCCCCCTTGGACATCCAGATTGCATTCGGAGAATTCCGAGGTAAGAAGGGACTTTGAGTCTGTTGCGTCTCAGCCCAGACTTCACAGAAGACTCGGAGAGGCGGGGGTTCCCTCAAGGCTCAGATGGGCAGAGATGTGTTGGAATGAACTAGAAACAAAGCAGCTGGGAAGCCCCGTGTTTATCTTGCCCGACTGCATGTTTGCTTGCCTCGGGCCAAGGCAGCCTGGGCTGTCCTTGTGGGGGTCACCCTGTGCACATCCGCACTGCCCCCTCCCTGTATCCGGATCTTGGCTGGGCCATCTCACCTCTTGGATGCATCGGGGTGAGAGGTGGGGGGTGGCTGATGAAAAGACGAGCCCTCGGCGTATACAGTCGAGGGTGGGAAGCGGGCTCATCCACGACCTGATGGTGCAGGCCGACTGGGGGTTCCGCTGCCCACCAGCCACGCAGTCTTGGGCAAGGACTACGTCCCCATGTGCAAAACGGGACAGCAATACTCACAGGACCAGGGAGGATCCCGGAGTGCCCGGGTGTTTAGCAGATACAACTCTCTGACATCCTCTTTCTTTTCTGAGCCAGTTTTGGCACCTGTAACGTGAGCACAGCTCACACCTTCTGTGGACCAGTGAAGGGCTTCTCCTCCTCCGGCCCGCTCCCGTGGTTGTGTGGCCTTGGATGCCTGTTGGCCAGGAGGCTGCCGGAGAACAGTCAGGTCTTGGGAGCCGGACCCCCAGGCAGTCAGCGGGTCCGAAGTGTTGCCGGCTCACTGTGTGCCGGGCACTGACAAGGTCCTTGCTCCCTGGAGCCCGTGGTGTGGCAGAGACACAGGCATCCATTATGAGTCAAGGATACAGTCTGTATCCTGGGTGGAAGGGCTGTGAAGGCAGGGCACGGGGAGCCGGGAACGCTGATCTGGTCAGAGGCCTCAGGAGGGCTTCCTGGAAGAGAGAGCCTTCGAGGTGGAGGTGGAGGGGACTGGGCCTTAACTAGGTAACAGAGAGAGAGAGAGAGAGAGAGAGAGAGAGCGAGAGAGAGAAAGAGAGCCTCCCTTAAGTGATTTGGAAGGCCAGTATGGCTGGAAACAGGAATGAATAACTTAAGGGTTTAAGGTCTGGTGATGCCAGACCAGAGCATGCAAGGCCTGTGGGCCATGGTGTGGAGTCTGCGCCCCACTCCAGGGGATGCTGCAGCACCGCAGAGTTAACAGGATGGAGGAGCATCTCCACCCAGGGGAGAATCAGGCCCCAGAGGCCCACCCGATTCCTCTTCCTCCAGCTTCCATCCGGGAGTCATTAAGCCTTGGAGGTGGAGGTCGCTCCTGGGTCCGTGCAGCCCCTGCCCAGGACTGCTGCCACCACCTGGGTGGTGGGGTAAGCGCTGGGCAGGGTGCAGCGTCTTCCGGAGAGCCCTAGGCAAGCCGGCTCTCTCCAGGAGCTCAGTGTCCCCAAGTGAGGCTGCTCTTAAGAGGTTCGGGGAATCTGTAAACGCTGGGTGACTGCTGTTTGTCTTTTTGTGGGGTGGCCTGGGGTCCGTTCTGATGTGAAAGGGATTGCTCCCTGGGGTGAGGGATGGGGTATGGGGGATCTCCCTGCCCCTTGGGAAGTGTCTTCAAACGCAACAGATAATATAGTTGCCCCCTGACCTCACGGAGGTGCTCAAGATTGTGTGTGTGTCTGCACTTTTGCTGATGGACTGACTTTTGACAAAGAGCGATTGTGTCTAGTTAAGGTGTAGGACGTGCTGCTAGGATGTATATATGGTTTGTGAAATGATCACTACAGTGAAACTACTGAACACAGCCCCACATCCCACAGGTCCGTGTGTGCGGTGAGAGCACTTGGCTTCACTCTCCTAGCGAATTTCAGCTGTAGGGTACATTAGTATTGTTATTCAGGTTATTTCTTTTTAAGGTTTATTTCTTTATTTTTGAGGGAGAGAGAGAGTGCATGCAAGAGGCGGAGAGAAGGAGAGAGAATCCCAAGCAGGCTCCGAGCTGTCAGAGCAGAGACAGGCGTGGGGCTCGAACTCACAAACCATGAGATCATGACCTGAGCTTACATCAAGAGTTGGATGCTTAAACGACTGAGCCACTCTGGCGCCCCTAATTTTTTTAAATTTATTTTTGAGAGAGAGAGAGACAGGTGTGAGTAAGAGAAGGACAGAGAGAGAGGGAGGTACAGAATCTGAAGCAGGCTCCAGGCCCTGAGCTGTCAGCACAGAGCTGGACGTGGGGCTTGAACCCATGAGCCGTGAGGTCATGACCTGAACTGAAGTCAGACGCTCAACTGACTGAGCCCTCCAGGCGCCCCTGAATTCCACTCTTTTGATGATGTTGTTCCATATGTGAGATCATGCAAGTTTTGTCTTTCTGTGTCTGGCTTACTTCACTTAGCACAATCGCCTGCAGGTTCATCCATGGTATCACATATGGCATTTCCTTTTTGTGTGTGACTAATATTCCATCGTGTGTGTGTGTATTTTCTTTATCCTTCATCTGTTGATAGACACACCAGGTGTTTCTATGTCTTGGTTATTGTTAATAGTGCTGCCGTGGACATGGGGATGTGGATTTCTCTCCCAGATACTGATCCGACTTCTTTTGGGTAAATACCCGGAAGCAGGATTGCTGGGTCATGTGATAATTCTATTTTTGATAATTTGAGGGACCTCCATACTGTTTTCCACAGGGGTTGCACCAATTTATGTTCCCACCAACCATGCACAAGGCACCCCTCTTCCCCACATCCTCCTCAACACTTAGTATCTTGTCTTTTTTTTTTCTTAAGAGAGAGTGTGAGGGGAGCGAGGGGCAGAGAGGGAAATGGAAATAGAGAATTTCCTCTTTAAAGTTTATTTATTTTGGGAGAGAGAGAGAAAGCGCGAGTAGGGGACATTTATTTAATAGACAGTTCTTGAGTTTAGGAAGTCCAAGATCAAGGTTACGGAGCAGAGGAGATCAGCACTGAACTGGTAGGCTGGGTGAAGAAACCAGCCCTCACCCATGCCGGTGGGCCACGTCCAGTCCGTTGAAGGCCTGAATGGAGAGGAAGGGCCCATTCACACTCTTCTGGAGCGGAGACATCCATCTACGCCCGCCCTTGCACATCAGCGCTCCTGGTTCTTGGGGCTCGGGGCTTGATTAGGACTTACACCATCGGCCCCCTGGGCCTCCCCGGGAGCCACCCTACGGGCCAAGCTGGGCCTCCAGTTTGCAGATGGCAGATGATGGGACCGCTCAGCCTCCATCATCAAGTGAACCTACTTCTATAGATAAATCTCTTTCTACAGATCTCTGTGTAGCCCGGTGGTTCAGCTCCTCTGGAGAACCCTGACTAATGCAGTTCCTGTTCAATTATAATCATGGTCATGAGGCTGTTCCTGGTCACTTGCCCCTCCAGTCTATGAAGCCCCCCAAATACAACCTCATCTGCTTCATCTACCATAGTCACATCAGTAAGTAACTGATAGGCTGCCTGGGTGGCTCAGTCGGCTGGGCGTCCGACTTCAGCTCAGGTCATGATTTCAGGGTTGGTGAGTTTGAGCCCCGCATCGGGCTCTGTGCTGACAGCTCGGAGCTTGGAGCCTGCTTTGGATTCTGTGTCTCGGTCTCTCTCTCTCTCTCTCTCTCTCTCTCTCTCTCTCTCTGCCCCTCTCTCCCTTTCAAAAATAAACCAAAAAATTTAAGAAGAAAAATAAATAACTGATAAAGGGAAGTGCCAATCGAAGCCACCCTGAGGTTTCACCTCACACCTGATAAGACAGTTACTGTCAATAAGACGAGAGCTCAGAGGGGCGCCTTGGTGGCTCAGTCGGTTAAGCGTCTGACTCTTGATTTCGGCTCAGGTCGTGATCCCTGGCTTGCAGGACTGAGCCCCAAGTTGGGCTCCACACTGGGCATATAGTCTGCTTACGATTCTCTCTTTCCTTCTGCCCCTCTCCCCTGCTTGCACCCTCTCTCTCTTTCTCTCAGATAAATAAATACATTATAAAAAAGTATTAAGCTAGACACTAGATTTATCTAGTTGACTGCATGTAAACTGTACTTTAATAAAATAAATTCCATTCTAATATGAGGCATGAACTCACTGCCTTGCTTCCAAGCACTTAGCGCCGCCCGTGGTCGCAGGGTCCGGTGTGTGGCGGTTATGTGGCAGAGAGGAGCCGTGCCCGCCTTCTTCATGCTCCCTCTCCCATTGTCTTGCACGCATCTGGCTCTTGGCATGTACGTGCTGAGTGCAGGAATGAGTGTCA
This sequence comes from Suricata suricatta, assembly GCF_006229205.1. Lineage (NCBI taxonomy): Eukaryota > Metazoa > Chordata > Mammalia > Carnivora > Herpestidae > Suricata > Suricata suricatta. The sequence goes on along the minus strand of NC_043707.1, from coordinate 30,480,586 downwards.
GGTTCAAACCAGTCTCTGAACAAGGTGCTGTGGGAGGGCTCAGGAGGGAGCCTGTGGACGCAGGCCAGGAGCAGGGGTGCTTCACAGAGGAGGACAGGACATTTGAGGCATACGCTGAAGGCTCTTGGGAATTTATCCCAGGCAGAGTAAAGGAGGAGGGGCATGTAGGCAGAGGAGCCTGCATATGCAAAGGCCCAGAGGCAGGAAGAGGAGGTTGTGCCATGGTGGTAGGAACGTTGGCTGGTGGGGGCAGGATGAAGGGAGCATAGAAGGTAGGTAGCTTTCTTTACTCACTTAAAGAGCTTGGTCTATGGGAGCCATGGAAGGTTTTGTGAGAGGGCAGTCACAAAATAGGATCTGCATCTTAGAAAGATCACTGGGTTTGCAGAGTGAACTCCAGTGGAAGGGCTGGGGGCCCTTCATGAAACGTAGGAGGTGAAGCCGGGCCTGGGGCCAAGCTACAAACACTGCCCGATGCCTGGGGCATTCAGGTGGGACCTGAGGGGACTGCCAAGCGGAGCCCTGGCCCTCTGGGCTGGTGAAGCAGCGCCACCTACTGGTGCTCCTGGACTTCCCTGGCCGTCTGGTTCTTTCTGGTCCCAGAGTGGGACAGGCCAGCCCATGGCCCACAGAATGGAGGGCAGAAAGACACCCCCTCTGGGGCCCGAGCTTTTGCTCTGATTCAGAGCCCGAGATCAAGATCTGGTGCAGATGTCGGGAGGAAAAATTGTTCTCTTGAACCAATGCAAATTGGTGGGTTCTGTTGATTCTCGATTCTGCGTGGCTTTGGATCCTACTTCCATGACCATGTAGCAGTGTGACCTTGAGAAATTTACTTAAGTTCTCTGTGCCTCAGTTTCCTCCTCTGTAAATTAGGATTAGTAATAGCATCCGCCCATTAGGATCGTTATGAGCTAGCAAATGTAAAACACGCAGAACAGTGACTGAAGTGTGGCAAACACTCAAAGCTCTTATGAGATTTATTTTGTTTTATCATCATTATCCGAGGATGGACTGGGGGATGCCTGCGGCATTTGGATGGCTCACAGGGTGGAATAGTATTCCACTGTGTATATTTACACCACAGGGCAAGGGCCACACTCACAGCTAAGCAGGGCTCTCCTGACCCCAGAGGGGACGGCCGAAGGGCACAGGCCAGGAGGAATGAGGTCAGATCTGCATTGCACAAAGTCAGCATCTGTCTGTGCACCCTTCTTGCTCTGGGCGCCTTGCATGGGCACCCTCCCAGAGAGCCCCGCGTTCTGGTCTCCATGGGGTCCTCATAAGTAATGTGTGCAACTCCGTATCATGAGTTGGGTGCAGAGCCCAAAGCCCGGGTCTTGCGTCCCCAATGCCCAGGGCTCCATCTACCCCATGGCACTGAGGTTATGGGAGGCACCCCATTCAGGACATCTGCTGCACTTGGCTGGATGCAAGCAGCAAGTAACTTGACCATTTCCCTGCCCTGCACGTCCGCCCCGGGGAGCAGGGCAGGGGTGGGGGGGTTTCTGTAGCTTTGCTGGTCCCTCTCAGCGGGAGCACCAGTCTTGTTCCAGGAATTAATTTAAAAACTGGCATCTTTTATCTAAATTAAAGCTTCCTCCCTTTCCTGGCTGGGCCTAGCGTCAAGCTGGGAGAGCCACGGCAGGAAGGCGATGTGAGGGTGTGAGCGTGGGAATGAGTGCATGGGAGTGTTGAGTGTGTGAAAGCATGTGAGCACACGTGCATGTGAGAGAGAGGTGTGTGTGTGTGACTGTGCGTGTTTGTTATAACCTACAGCCCCCCTCCCCCCACCACGTGTGGCAGTGTTTCCGGGAGGCAGTTGTGAGTCCAGAGGTCTGGGTCTGCGGTCCTGGTCCCAGCGTGCAGACTCCTGGCCCCTCATTCGAAACTTTCTGCCCCTGGCTGCACACAGCCTCACCACCCTTCCATCTCCAGCGGGAGGCTGGTTTGCCAGAACATTCGTGAAACATGAGCGAGAGGAATTGTTTTTTTTTTTTTTAAGAGAAATTAGTGTAACAGGATTGTTCAGATTTAGTGCAGTATTTCTGAAATTTGAGACATGACTCGTGTGTTTTCCTGTCAACAGGGCATCTGGAAACGTCACGCCTGCTGCTCCCAATTAATTCATAATTTTTCCATTCACCGATTAAGTTGCTTGGTGTCCGCAGATTCAGATTTCGTGAAGTCGTGTAGCTCTGTTTTCTAGAGGAAGTTGTGCAAACGAGATCAAGTGGCAAAGTTATAATGAGGCATGGAAGTCGAATAGTAAAGCGAAATTTGTCCCCCTTATGAAACTGGGTCCTATGGGTGTGTGTGTGTGTGTGTGTGTGTGTGTGTGTGTGTGTGTGTGTGTACCACATTGTGTTAGTTTCAGGTGTATAGTATTTGATTTGATATGTGCATATATTGCAAAATGATCATCACGATAATTCTAACTAACGTCTGCCACCACACACAGTTACAAAAATTCTTTTTCTTGTTCTTTTTCAAGTTTATATGTTTATTTGGGGGGGAGGGGCAAAGAGAGAGGGAGAGAAAGAACATCTTACCCAGGCTCCATGCTCAGCTCGCGCACAAACTGTGAGATCATGACCTGAGCCAAAACCAAGAATCGGATGCTTAACCGACTGAGCCATACAGGTGCCCCTGTTTCTTGTCTTTTTGAAGATAGCCACTCTCACCGGTACGAGGTGATAGCGCACTGTGGTTTGGTACTATCTTTTATGTCTCCGAGTTTTGCAAAATAGAATCAAGCTGATTTGCAAGAAAAAGTTCACAACTGCAGGTGTGTGAACCTGCAGGAGGTTTCTAGGGCCGTGAGGGTCCCACAACGGGATTGCAAGTTTTCCCGGATGGGTCTCTCTCATCCACTAGGCTGTGATTTTTTTCGAGGCTGGGACTCAGTTTTATCAGTGTGTGACCACAGGACTCCATGTAGTTGGCGCTCATATGTATTCGTTGGACGAATCAACCAAAGAAATGATTGGGGAAAAGTGTTGGAATTCAGTGACTTTTGGGTGGTTAGAAGTTGTGCACGTTCTGATGATATTTTTCTTTCCCTTATTCGTGATGTTGGTCGGCATCTCAGCTCAGGCTGCCACAGCAGAGTATCACCGGCTGGGTGGTTTCAACTACAGAAATGTGTTTTCTCAGATGGCCACCTTCTCACCACGTCCTCCAAGGCCTTTCCTGAGTGTGTTCCTGAGCACAGAGATCCCTCTCTCTGTCTTCCTCTTCTCATAGGGCCACTAGTTCTAATGAATTAGGGCCCCACCCTAATGACCTCATTTAACTGTAGAGACTTTATATGCAAATACAGTCATATGGTGGCGGTGGGCGGGGCTTCAACTTATGAATTCTGGGAACACAGCTCAGTTCATGGCTGACATTTTCCCACTCGAGGTGGCCATGCTTGGAGATGGGCAGGAAGGCAGAGCTGGGAGGGACTTCACAATGCACCCAGCACAGAGAGAGGTGGTCACGGACTACCCAGGGCCACACAGCCAGTGGGCACAGAGCGGGATGATGGGTTCCCCTGGGGCTGGGGCTGGGGCTGGGGAGGGCAGGTGGATGGGCGGGGCGCTCACACTCTGCTGATGCTGCCCTTGTGTTAGTTACAGGACTCTGATCAGACCTACATACAGAGTGTCCTACCGCACAGTGACGGCGCTAGAGTGGAGGTGCTGCCCTGGCTTCACCGGGAGCAACTGTGATGAGGGTGAGTCTGCCAGGGTCTGGGGGGACGGAGGTCAAGGCCGAATGGCTGGGGGCGGGCGCTGGCGGGGCTGGGCTGGGCTGTGGAGTCTCTGGGTGCCCTGCTGGGGGGCACTGAGGTGGAGTCCCTGTGTGCTCTGGTTGGGTGCAGGATGGAGACGAATCATGAGACCTATAGCCTGGGGGAGGGGATTCTATTTACAGCTTCTTTCTTCCGCTCTGGGCCCTGCTCACGAAGGAATGGGAGGAAGGCAGAGCCGATCACTGGGTCTCTGAGCAGGTGCAGTGAGAGTTTACCAGCCTTGGATCCATGTCTGTTGTCGAATGAGGCAAACGGACCTGGAGGGCAACAGACTGACGGTCCTACCCTTCTGTCCCCAGCCCCTGAGGGACGGTGGGTGGAGAGGGCCCAGAGCTGGGGCCTTCCTCCTGAGCCCCTGGATGGGGTCCCAGGCTGCCTCTATCACCCGAGGGGGCCTAACAGCAGCACCCAGGTGGGGCAGGGAAGGATGACAACAAATCCCCGCCGTGCTCATGGCCAAGGAAGGCGAGTCCTGCCCAATCAACCGACAGGTTCCCAGCCCACCTTTTTCTTATGTTAGCTAGTCGTTCTGGAGGCCCAGGGGCCCGTTTTGCATTTGGGAACGGTGGCTTTCTACAACATTAACTTTCTGATAAAATTATTTTCTCCTCTTTTCATTACCCAACTTACTGATTTTTTTGTTTTATGTATGTGCTTTTACAAGTTAGGTGATGATAAAGTTATGATAAAGTATGATATGTTAAGTATATGCCCTTACTGTAAACTGCCTAAAAATCTTTGGGTTGCAAATCATAACATAAGACAAGTAGCAGTAATAATAATAATGATGACAATGCTTCAGCCGGCCCGTGGTCCAAAGTGGAGCTGCAGGAGGGGGCTGGGAGGCAAAAGGGTCCAGTGCTACCACCCTACCTGACTTACAAGGCACCTGATCCTGGGAGGAGAGCTTCCCCACACTTGGCGGAAAGGGGGTGCATAGAACCATCATGGGTCTTTCCTTGGAGAGGAGCAGGAGGAGCCTGAAGGGTGAGGGGAGGCCAGGATCCCCAAGGTGGAAGTGGGGGTGTGCGGAGCATGTACTTGATGTGAAAGATCACCGTTCACATCAGCGCCTGGTAGAGTCGGAGGCATCAGAGCCAGGATTTGGGTCTACCTTTCTTGTCAATGCCACGGCCATGATGAGAGGCAGTCCAGTCGTGCTGCCTGGATTCTGCAAGGGGCTGGGGAGGCAGTGGTTTCTAGGGAAGCGATTGATTTACCCTGAAGTCATGGACTGAGTTTTCAGTGATCAATAAACTGAGCAACCTTGGACTCACACAGAGAAGTCCTGAGTAGGCCCCTCTCTCTGCTTATCTTTAGAGGCCTCTGCTCAGCATTGGGGACGCTTCTCAGCCCTTCTCTAAGCTCCCAGAGCCTCTGAGTCCCTCGGCCCCCATCATTGCCTTAGCTGATTATAATCGTGTGTTTCCATGTCTGCCTCCCCCCACTGCCACTTGCCACCCTGTAGACTGTCTGTTTCTTCTAAGGGTAATGAGCCCGGCCCGAACAGGGTCCCTCCCGCCTCCCCTGGAAATCACTGCGGTGCTTTAGCACTTATGTTCTCATCTGTCTTCGCATTCTCTCTACTAAAGGAATGAACTAGTAAATGAACTGTAAGCCTCAGAGTGTCTGAGTCCGAAATCTCACGCAAATAGATCATGAGCATGTGTTTGGCGGAACTCATTGAGGTAACCATCAGAACGACAAAAGAGATTCAAAAGGGGATTCAAGAAACTAATATAGATGAAGACGGGGGAGGGGTCTGATACTCCACTGGGAGAACTCACAGAGCCGAAAAGCTCTTGCACTCACGCATCTGGTTTATTACAGCGAAAGGTACAGATTCACATCCTCCAAGGGAAGAAAGACTCATGGGACAGGGACCAGGAGGGGTCACACACAGGGCTGTCGGGTGAGGCGCAGATGGCCGTTCAGTTCTCCCAGCACGCAGAAAACTAGTTGACAAGGTGTTGGGACCAGACGCTGGGAGAAACCTATGCCTGTATTTGCCCAGGAGCAATGGTTCAGCATTTGCTGATTCAGAACCACGGTGGCGTTAGACAACACAGCTAAGGGGAATTAACCATGTCTGAGCATCTACAACTGTAGGTCTGTATCTAGAAATGCTCTCTTCTTATTACCAAAGCAACCACACGTTCAGTGTAGACAGGATAAAAATACCCAGAATCACGCCTCTCAAGGTAACCTTGAACCTCACTTTGATGAAGAGCCTCCAGACCCTTTTTCCTGGGCTTTCATGCCCATCGGACACTTTTGATAACTTTCTTTTTCACCTAAGTTACCATGAATGTTTCTCCGTGTTGATGGACAGCTTTCCACAGCAATATTATTAGTGGCTGTAAAATTTGGGTATACACTTTCTTAACTGAACCCCTACTACAAGATATTTAAGTTGCTTCCAAGTTTTAAATTATTGATAACATTACTGTAAACATCTTTTTCTTTTCTGAGATAAAATTTATATACTCGGAAATGTACCACTCTTTTGTTTAAAGTTTTATTTTTATTTACTTAGAGAGAGAGATTGAGAGAGAGAGAGCATGAGCGGATAAAGAGAGAAGGAGAGAGAGAGAATCCCGAGCCCTGATGCGGGGCTCAAACTCACAAACCATGAGCTCAAGACCTGAGCCAAAGTCGGATTCTTAACCAACTGAGCCCCCCGGGGGCCCCTGAAATGCACCACTTTCTAAGTGTATGCTTTGATGAGTTCAATACATGTGCACGTTTCCATCACCTCCTGGAAAGTTCTCACCCCTTAGCAACCATTGTGCTGATTTCTCTCATCATAGATCAGTATTCAAGTACTTATTCTTGATCTTCATATAAATGGGACCATGTAATATACTCTCTTGTGTGTGATTTCTTTCAATTATTATAATGTTTTGAGATTTATTCATATTGTGATATGTGTATCAGTAGTTTACTCATTTTTATTGCTGGGCATTATTCTACTGTATAAATAACCATAATTTTTTTTATGCATTGTCCTCTGGACAGATCTTTGGGTTGTTTGTGTTTAGTTTTTGGCTTTAAGAAAAACACTTCTGTAAACATTCTTGCAGTATCTTTCTGTGGATGTATGTCTTAATTTCCCTTGGGTAAATCTCTGCAAGTGGAATTGCTGGGTCATTTTATACATTTAGCTTTATAGGAAAGGACTGAACGGTTTTCCACCAGTTGTAATCGCTCTCCATCGTTGTCAACATTTGGTCTTGTCAGTCTTTTTAATTTTAGCCATTCTAGTGGGTCTGAAATGCTGTTTGTTGTGATTTTAGTTTGCACTTCTCTGTTGACTAATGATGTCAAGCATCTTTTGAATGTCTATCTGATGTACTTACCAGCCATTCTTATAGCTTCTTCTGTGAAGTGTCTGTTCAAGACTTTGGCTCATTTTTAATTAGGTTGTTTAAATTCCTAAGAAATGGCCAAATAGTTTTCCAAAGAGGTTTTAATGTTTTATAGTCCCATAAGCAAAGTGTTCCAGTTGCTCCTCATTCTTGCCAACATTTGATGTGTTAGTCTTTTTAAATTGTAGCTATTCTAGTGGGAATGAAATGGAAAGTAGTTGTAATTTCTTTTTTAAAGAGTACTTTGACCACCAGTTCCTTTGCATTTCCATAAGACCTTTACACAACTTACCAATGTCTACCAAAAAAATGTCTATTGCGATGGAGAATAAGATTGTGATGAGTTTATAGGCCAGTTTGGGGAGAATGGGTACCTTAGTAATGAGTCTTCTGATTCATGAACATGGTATTGCTTTTCATTTATTTGGGTCTTTAATTTTCAGCCTGCAGAGTAGAGGAATTATTTTTCTCTTATTATTTCTAAGTATTTTGTATATTTGATGTTTTTTTTTTTTTTAATTGGATTGCTTTAGGGGCACCTGAGTAGCTCAGCTGGTTGAATGTCCAACTCTAGATTTTGGTTCAGGTCATGCCTTGGGCTCCACTCTGAGCACGGGACTTGCTCAAGATTCTCTCTCTGTCCCGTGCCCCTCTCCCCTGCTCACGCTCTCTTTCTTTCTTAAAAAAAAAATGGGATTGCTGTTTAAATGTTCAGTTCATAATTGTTTTTCTGCTTATATATAGAAATATATTTGCTTTTTAATATTGACTTGGTATCTAAAAACCAGGCTAAATTCATTTATTAGTTCTGTAGCTTATTTATGGATTTCTTTGGGTTTTCTACATAATCTATTATGTCCTTGATGAGTAAAGATATGTGTTTGCTTCTTTCTTTCAAATATTAATGCATTTTGTTTTATTTTTCTTGCTTTATTGGACTGGCTAGAACTTCAGGTAAGATGTTTAACTAAGAACAGATACAGTTGCATTGTTTCTAATCATGGTAGGGGATGGTCTCCATTTCACTATGAAGCATGTTGTTAATGGTAGACTTTTTTTTTCTCAGATGAGACTAGTCATTTTTAGTCTTAGTTTGTTGAGACTGTTCATCAGGAATAGGTGCTGAATCTTGCCAAATGCTTTTTCTTCATCTATACTGAGGTGATCATTTTTAAAAATCTTTTATTTTGTTAACATGGCAAATTACATTGATTTGGAATACTAAATCAACCCTTTGTTCTTGGGAATAATATTATTACTGGAATCAATCGTATTTTGACATAGTATTTTTATATATCTGTATTTGATATATATCTATACTTTTCTTTCCTTATAATGTTTGTCTGGTTTTTTTTTTTTTGGTTATGAGGTTATGCTGTTCTCATAAAAAGAATTGCAAAATTTCTTCTCCTCTTCTATTTTCTAAAAGCATTTTCTTGTAAAACTGATATTACTTTTTCTTAAATGTTGAATAGAATTCACAGTGAAGCCACGTGTACCTGTAGTTTCTTTGTGGGGAAGATTTTGATAACAAATTTGTTTTTTTTTTTAAAGATTTTTTTAAATCTTTTATTTATTTTTGAGAGACAGACAGAGACAGTGCGAGCAGGGGAGGGTCAGAGAGAGAGGGAGACACAGAATCTGAAGCAGGCTCCAGGCTCTGAGCTGTCAGTACAGAGCCCGACCTGGGGCTCGAACCCACGAACCGTGAGATCATGACCTGAGCCGAAGCCGGCCGCTTAACCGACTGAGCCACCCAGGCATCCCACAGATTTGTTTTCTTTAATAGACATGGGGCTATCCAGGTGTTCTATTTCTTTTCTTTTCTTTTCTTTTTTATTAAATGTTTATTTATTTCAGGGAGAGAGAAAGAGAAAGCAGGGGAGAGAGGAGCAGAGAGAGAGGGAGACACAGCAGCCAAAGCAGGCTCCAGGCTCTGAGCTGTCAGCACAGAACCCAACATGGGGCTCAAACTCATGAGCCATGAGATCATGACCTGAGAGGAAGTCAGGTACTTAACCCACTTAGCCACCCAGGTGTCCCTAGCTATTCTATTTCTTAATTTAGTAATTATTTATGCATTTTAGAAATCAAATTTATTGGGACACCTGAGTTGCTTAGTCATTTAAGCATCTGACTCTTGATTTTGGCTCAGCTCATGATCTTACGGCCATGAGATTGAGCCCCACGTCGGTGTGTGTGCTGGGCATGGAGACAGATTGAGATTCTTTCTTTCTCTCCTGCTCCTCCCCTCCTTGTGCGCTTTCTCCCTCTCTCTCTCACTGAAGAAAATAAATTTATTGAGGTGTAATTGACATACAACTCATTACATATATATAATTTACACACACTAGAAGTATACAGATTAATAAGTTTTGACCCAGTGAATAACTTTCTACAAAATTCTCTTCTCTCCAGTATTTTGTCCACCAAATTTGCCTCAGCTTCCCTGAACTCCAATTTCTTTTCTTTTTAAATTTTTTAAATGTTTTATTTAATTTTGAGACAGAGAGAGACAGAGCATGAGCAGGCAGGGGCAGAGAGAGAGGGAGACACAGAATCGGAAACAGGCCCCAGGCTCTGAGCTGTCAGCACAGAGCCCGACACAGGGCTCGAACCCACAAACGTGAGATCATGACCTGGGCCGAAGTCAGAGGCTTAACCGACTGAGCCACCCAGGCGCCCCTGACCTCCAATTTCTATCTCTTCGATTCAGAGCGATTGTCATGTTCTACTTAGTCTTCCCACCATGAGCTCTGGTCTGGTCGGTGTCTCTAGGAATTGTCTTGTTTATTTTTCTTCTGTCAGGAATCACTTTTTCTGAATTGCCTCCTGTCCAATATCTACAAACATTTGTTTAATAAATTTTGTCCAATTTCCTAGTTGTTTATGGTGGGAGAGCAAATTCAGTATGAGTTAGTCTATCATAACTGGAAGCAGAAATTTTACCTTTTCTTTTATTGAATTTTTTTTTTTAGAGAGAGAGAGTGTGTGCAAGTAAAGGGGAGAGGGGCAGAGGGAGACAGAGCGAGAGAGAGAGAGAGAGAGAGAGAGAGAGAGAGAGAGACTCTTAAGTAGGCTTCACACCCAGCACGAAGCCCAGTGTAGGCCTCCATCCCATGACCCTGAGATCATGACCTGAGCCAAAATAAAGAGATGGATGCTCTACTGACTGAGCCACCCAGTTGTCCCTAAATTTTTATTTATTTTTTTTCTGTATTATTTGTTAGTAGTTTTAAAAACAGTCTGATTCCATTTATTCACCCACCATTTTTTGTGCTATTGTTGTCATATGCTTGCAACCTAAATATGTTAAAAACCTCCCCGAGTCAATATTATAATTTTGCATTAAACAGATTATCTTAAAAAATTTTTTTGGTGTTTTTTATTTCATTTTTGAGAGAGAGAGAGAGCAGAGGAGGGGCAGACACAGAGAGGGAGACACAGAATCTGAAGCAGCTCCAGGCTCTGAGCTGTCAGCACAGAGCCCAACAAGGGGCTCAAACCCACGAATTGGGAGATCATGACCTGAGCTGAAGTCAGATGCTTAACTAACTGAGCCACGCAGGTGCCCCAAACAGATTACCTTTTTAACAGATGAAGGAAGGGAAAGAATCTTCTGTCTATCCTAAGTTATCATTTCCAGTGATCTTTATTTCTCCTAGAGCTCTGAGCTTCCATCTGGGATAACTTCTCCACAGGCCAAGAAGTTCTTCCAGGATTTCTTGTAGTGCAGGTCTACTTGTAGTGAATTCTCTCTTAACAATATTTTTTAGTATCTATTTTGCCTTAATTTATTTTTAATAATCAATGACTTAATTGATGGGCAAATACACAGAACATAAAATTTACCCTTTTAGCCATTTTCAAGGGTATAATTAATTCTGTGGTTTTAAGTACGTTCACAAGTATGTTTACAACCGTCACCTCTATCTAGTTCTAGGATTTTTTTTATCCCTCTGAAGGGAAACGCTATACCTATTAAGCAGTCATTCTTCATTCCTCTCTCCCGTTAGCCCTTGGCAACTCCAAATCTGCCTTCTGTCTCTATTGATTTCCCTGTTCTGGATATTTCATATAAATAGAACCAGGCAATATGTGGCCTTTTATGTCTGACTTCTTTTACTTAGCATAATGCTTTGAAGCCTCATCCAAATTGTGGGATATATCCAAATAATGAATAATATTCCATTATATGGACAGACCACATTTTGTTTATTCATTCATTAGCTGATGGACATTTGGGCTGTTTCCACCTTTTGGCTGTTGTGAATAATGCTGCTGTGAACATTCATGTACAAGTTCTGTTTGAACACCTGTTTTTGATTCTTTTTGATATATATTAGGATTGGTATTTCTGAGTCATATGGTAATTTTGTGTTAAACTTGCTAGGACCGGCAAAACTTTTTTCATGATGTCTATACCATTTTACATTCCCATTCTATTGTACAGCAGTGTACAAGGGTTACAGTTTCTTCACATCATCTCCAATACTTCCTTTGTTGAATAATATTTTCATTGAGTTCATAATTCTGGGTTGATGATTTCTTTTTTCTTTCAGTGCTTTAAACAGACTGGTAATTCCATTGTCTTTTGGCACCCATTGTTTCTGGTGAGAGGTCTGTTGTATTCATTTTGTTGTTTCCTTTCTGGAATGTGTCTTTTTTCCCCCCTGTTTTTAAGATTTTTCTTTAGCCTTGTCTTTTAGCAGTTTGAGTATGATATTATCAGGTAAGATTTTCTTAATTCTGTTGGGCTTCTTTGAGCATCTTGGATCTATAAGCCAATGTGTGTGTGTGTGTGTGTGTGTGTGTGTGTGTGTGTGTGTTTTATCAAAATAGGAAAATTTTGTTCATTATTTTTTCAAATATTTTTTCTTCCCTATTCTCTCTTCTCCTCTGGAGATTTTTCACGTTTCACGTGTTATATTTCTTGATATTATCATTGAAAGTTTGTTTTTATCCCTCTTTTTCAGTCTAGATAATTTCTGTTTCTTCCTTCCTTCCTTCCTTCTTTCTTTCTTTTTTTCCTTCTTTCCTCCCTCCCTCCCTCCCTCCCTCCCTCCCTTCCTTCCTTCCTTCCTTCCTTCCTTCCTTCCTTCCTTCCTTCCTTCCTTTTCTTCTTTTCCTCCTGAAAAAGAGAGCATGTACAAGTAGGGGAGGGGCAGAGGGAAAGGGAGAGAGATAATCCTGAGAGAATCCTAATCCAGTGCGGGGCTCAATGCCACAGTGTGAGATCATGACCTGAGCCAAAATCAAGAGTTGGATGCTTAACCAATTGAGCCACCCAGGTGCCCCCAGTCTAGATAATTTCTATTGATCTGTTTTCAAGTCGGTTGACTGTTCTGGCATCCACAATCTTCTGTTAAGCCCATTTCAGACACTGCCTTTTTTCTGTTCTAGAATGTCCATTTCTCTGTGTGTTTGGTTTATAGTCCCCTGATAAGATTTCTCCATCTATTCACTTATTACAATCATAACTTATTTTATAACATAGAATTTCTATATAATAGCTACTTTGGAAGTCATTTGTCTTCTATTTCAAAATCTGGGTCATCTTAGGATTTGTTTATATTGACACTTTTCTCTTGACCTGGGTCACAACTGCCCCTGTCATTCTTTCCATGTTAATAACTTTTGCTTAAACACTGGATAGTTTGAATGATCAATTGTAGAGATTCCCGTTTCCTTGAAGAATGTTGACTTTTGTTCTAGCAAGGAGTTAAATCACTGTAAATTTGTGAGGCCTTGGTTTTGACACTTTATTGTGTGGGTATGTAAATCTCTTAGACCTGGGATATAGCTTCTACTCCTAAGGCTTGGCCTTCCTGTGGTTTCAAAGGCCAGCCCTAGGTGGAGATACTCAAGTCTTCTAGTCTGGGAGAGACACAAGCTCTAAATCATCTCCCCTCTCTTGGGCAGAGGCTGATATCTCTGCTGAGCTTTTGTGACCTTCCCCACTGTTGTTTTCTGCTCAGCTCCTTGGAATCTCCCCTACACACACATGCACGATTCAGGGGTCAGCCAAGGACTTCCGCAGAGTTTGGGGCTCTCTGCTCTTGTTTCTTGTTAGATTTCTTCCTTCCCTTTCCAGGTCCTCTGGCAGCCTTCAGCCTAAACAACTGCAGGTTTTGACTTACGTTCCGGCCACTCTGCACTGCCTGAACTGAATCTTTCCCTCGGGGGAAGAGTCATGTAATGTAGCAAGATCTAGTCTCTTTTTTGCAATGGTTCACTTCCTTCGGTTTCTGCTGGTTTCTGCTGGACTTTTGTTGCTCTCCCTAGGGTCTTCAGATGATTGTTTAAAAAATTATCTAGACCTTATAATCTTTTTTTTAAACATTTATTTTTGAGAGAGAGAGAGACAGAGCATGAGCAGAGGAGGGGTAGAGAGAGAGGGAGACACAGAATCAGAAGAAGGCTCCAGGCTCTGAGCTGTCAGCACAGAGCCTGATGTGGGGCTCGAACTCACAAGCCCCACATCGGGCTCTGTGGGCAAGGGGCAGGCAGAGAGTGTTTTCACCATCTGTGTCTCTGTGGTGGCCAGCACAGTGCCTGCCCCTTAGCCGGGGTTCTGGAAGCTCTGTTGACTGATTCTGCACCTGGAACATGATGTGGACATGGTCAAAGGACTCAGCACGAAGCACGGGATACAGTGCCATTCCTTTACCTCTAGATTTAATTTAAAAAGTAATTCCTTAACCTGCATTCCGCCAGGAGATGTCCCTCCGCTTAGCTCAGTTGGCTGGGAGCAGAGATGGCCTCATTACCTTTATCAGTATCACATCATCACGTCATTACTTCTCACCTTTGAAATGGTACTTTACACTTACTTTTAAATGCTTATTTATTTTTGAGACAGAGACAAAGCGCAAGCAGGGGAGGGGCAGAGAGGGAAGGAGACACAGAATCTGAAGTAGGCTCCAGGCTCCCAGCTGTCAGCACAGAGACCGATGTGGGGCTCGAACTCACAAGCCACAAGTCATGACCTGAACCGAAGTTGGACGCTTAACCGACTGAGCCACCCAAGTGCCCCTACTTTATTTTTAAATTTTTATTTATTTATTTTTTTAATGCTTACTTATTTCTAAGACAGAGAGAGACAGAGCATGAGTGGGGGAGGGGCAGAGAGGGAGAGAGAGAGAGAGAAAGAATCCCAAGCAGGCTGCACTGTCAGTGCAGAGCCTGATGGAGGGCTCACACTCACGAATCACAAGATCATGACCTGAGCCAAAATCAAGAGTCAGACGTTTAACTGACTGAGCCTCCCAGGTGCCCTGGTACTTTATACGTTAGAAAGGACTTCCAGTCATGCTGTTCTATTTCTCCATGGTATAGATGTTGATATAGATAATGCTTGTGTCTCCCCTCCCAAATTTATATGTTGAAACCTATTCCCCAATGTGGTAGTGTTAAGAGAAGGTCTTTGGGGGTGACTAGTCATGAGGGTGGAGCCCTCATGAAAGAGGCCCGAAAGAACATTCTTTCCCTTTCTACCCTATGAGGACGCACCGAACCAGGAAGCTAACCCTTACTAAACACCAGCTCTGCCGATACCTTGATTTTGGCCCTCCCAGCATCCAGAACAGTGAGAGGCAAACACTTGTTTACGAGCCCCCTGGCCTATGGCACTTGGTTGTAGCAGCCCACACGGACTGAGACAGATGCAGAAACTGAGGCTCAGAGATGTGAAGAGTCTTGGCTAAGCTCACCAAGCTGAGTGTGGCTGATGCAGAACTAGAACCCGAGTCTTCTGTTCCTGCCTAAGTGCTCTTCCCTCTAAGCCTCCCGGGACCTTCGAGGTCATGGGAAATCCTACTCAGAGTTGTCCTCGCACAAGAAACAGGTCAGCAGGATGCTTTCTGAAAGACCTAAGTGGCCTGGCCCCTGGTGTTTTAGGGCCCAGATCTTGTGCGGTGTTGTGGAGATTTGTGCAAAGCTGATAGACCCAACCATCAGACGACACATTTAACGCAAGTAGGGGATTTTTTCCTTTTGTTTTGTTTTGTTTTGTTTTGTTTGTTTCAGCTGGAATCCTAGCCAGGACAGGAAATGAAGCCCCTGCCCTTCCTGGGCAGGGGCGGGCCCAGGGCCAGGTGACGTAGCCGGTGCAGCAAGCATCGAGCTGATTGATTTGAGTCCAAGATGGTGCCGACCTTTCACCCCTGGCTCGAGGTCTGTGCACGAGTGTGTCTGTGTTTTGAATGGCTGAGTGTTCAAAGCCAGGAGGCATTCTCACGGGAGGAGGCTGTTGTCTCCTGGCCCGTCTGCAGAGCTCAGCATTTTAGGGAAACGATTCTCAGTGAATCTGATGGTGTTTCCGAGACCTGCCTACCACAGCTGTGGTTAAAGGGAGGGACCAGCAAGTGGGGCCGTTTATTCAGGTTAGCTGAGGACCTGGGAGGTTCCAGGCACTGTGTGCTAGATGCTTGGGAGACACTGATGGAAAGGTGTGTTTGTGCAGGGGCCAGAGGAGTGGGCAGAGGACACCCCAGTGCTGTGAAAGTAGGGCTTGGCTGCAGGCATGTTTGATACGCTGTAGGCCCCACAGGAGGTAAGCGTTGGGGAGGGGTCTTCCTTGAGCTCAAGACCTGGGTCCAAAGGGGCTCACACTCTCTCCGGACTCTGCTCCGATGGGAGCCCCCCCCCACCTCTCTCGTATGGTCCGTCCCTCTCACCTGCTGGTTCCTTCCCCGTCAGTACATGAACACATCAGGCATCTCTTATCTTTACGAAAACAATCTCATTGAATCTGAATCTTCCTTCCGCCACCATCCTGTCCCGAGCTTCCTTTCTTGGCCAAGCGTTTTGGAAGAACTGATAGCCTTCCCAGACTCAGGCTTCCTTGTTTCTAGAGTATTCTGCAGCCTGCGAGGTCAGGCCTCTGCCTCACTTACCACCCACCACCGAGCGACCTCTGTGTAGGCGATGTCCTCGTTTATTATTTATTATTATTCTGCCGCCAACCAGCCGGAACCTGATTGGTTTCTTGAGCAAATGCATGGTTGTAAAGGCAGTTTTCAGGTGTGTGAAATGTGAGCTTCAGCTGGTGGATCTACCGTTATCCCCCTTGTGTAGATGAGTAACTGAGGATTGGGGAAATGTTGATTTTTTAAATTTTTTAAATGTTTGTTTATTTTTGAGAGGGCGAGAGAGAGAGAGAGACAGAGACACAGAGAGAGAGAGAGAGAGAGACAGAGAGAGAGAGAGGGAGACACAGAATCTGAAACAGGCTCCAAGCTGTCAGCACAGAGCCCGACGCAGGTCTCAAACCCATGAACTGCGAGATCATGACCTGAGCCGAAGTCAGATGCTTAACCGACTGAGCCACCCAGATGCCCCAGGAAATGTTGATTTTTATGTGAGACCTTGCTGGAGGTGGAGGCCCAGTGACAGGAAGTGGAAGGTGCCATGGCCACCTCGGGCTGAGCTGGAGAGAACATTCCGTGGGGCCTGACCCCTCAGTCACTTCTCACACCTGCCTAGTCCTGGCACCATTGGCCCGGTGGGGGCGGTGGGGGCGGCGAGCTGAGGGCCTGTTCATTTAACATGTGCTCTCGCTCTCAGCTGCAGCAGACAGCGTGGCCTCCCCGGTGACTCCGGGCCCTTTGATCCTCCATCCCAGCCTGGAGTGGCTCCAGCGTCGGGATGGGTGTTTGTTGTCAGACAAGCATCTTTCGGCACCTCCCGTCATGCTGTGTGGGGCTGTAAATATCCACAGATGTCACCTGCCTTCTCTTTCTCTGGAAAGTGCTTGCATGGGGACCGGCCCAGGTCACAGGCACGTCTTTCGGCTGCTGGGCTGTCTGCACGTCCAGGGGGCTCACAGCACTTACCTTGACGGCTTCTCCGCCCATGGACATGTCACAGGGGGCAGCGGGAGCCAGAGTGATGCCCCAGGAGATGAGTGCAAAGCTCATGAATTTTCTGAGATTCTTCTGAGCCCCGAGACCTTGATGGAGTGATGCATTTGGGAACCACCCTCTCTTTTCCCAGAAGAGGGGTCCATGCCTCTCAGAGGTCCAGGACAGCCCACAGTCAACAAGCCAGAAGTGGGCTCATTGGACCAGGCATTTCTCGGCTAAAGCCTGCTGCTGTCCCGATCCTAAGCTCAGTGTTTTCTAGAAAGGGAGCTTGTGGGGAAAGGACTCCTACCCACTGTGGCCTGACAAGATCAACTCAGGTCACGTGGCCAAAGTCATGTGCATCGACAAAGTGGGGAGGCCAGAAAGCTGTCGAGCTTTGGGTTCCCCAGGACGCAGGCTCTGGGAGGGAGACGTGGGGGGAAGTCTACCTGGGGGTACTCTGAGGGTCAAGGGAAGGGGAGCAGGGTGTATGGAGGAGCGTGAGATTTTGGGCCGCAGTGAAGGTTTCAGCCCACCCCACGGGAGCTCTGAGGTGGGACGACCCTTCTTCCAGAAGAGTCCGGGGCCAAGTGGTTGGGCCTTCATAGCCTTGAGTTGGCTGATGATTGGATGTGGCTGCCCAGAAAGGGCCATGGTCTTGGGTCTTTGCTGAGGCAGTTTCCCCTGAAAGAGCTGACAGAAGTGAGCTGCCAGCTGGAAGCTTCCCGAGAGCAGTGGGGGGGGGGGGGTGAACCCTGAACCCTGAGCCTTGAACCCTGAGGCTGCCTGGCCGACGCAGCCTCCACAGTGAGGATCTGAACTGCTGCTTGAGGACAGGCCAACCGTCCCCCTTCCTAAATAAGAGATCCCCAATCTGTACCTTGTGTTGTCTTCATATAATAGGTCACAGAATTCATGATCCAGTGACTGGGCAGAACTGAGGTCAAATCCCAATTCCTTTGCTTCTTTTCGGCCTCAGGTGACCCTTGGAAAGTGGTTTGAACCTTGAGTGTTAGCTCTCTTGCCTACAAAAGAGGCCAGAGGCTGCTACCCGGCAGGCGTGCGGTGGAGACAGGCACGGCGCGCTCTCCCTGCTCAGGAGGTCCCTGTGGTCCAGCGGGGAGAAGCGGATCAGGACAGGAGAAAGGAAGTCCTGGCCAAACAGCAGACAGCTCATTCTCACCGTCCAAAGTGGGGTAGCAAGAAGTCGGGGCGGGCCTCTTGGAGGAAGTTTGAGGGCTGTGGGTGAGATCCCGCCACCGTCAGTTTTGAGAGGGCCTGTGGGGAGACATCATGCTTCCGTGGCTTTCTGTAGCGCCTCCCCATTGCCGGTGTCTCCCCACCCCCACCCCCGAAACACCGAGGCTGGTCTGATGGCTCCTGGGATGGCAGGGCTGGGCCTGATGGCCCCCAGGGCGGCCTGGGCTGGAAGGGCATAGGGGGCCTCCAGGGATGCCATGAAACATTCCAGATCATGCATGCTGGTCCTTTCCTCTTGCATCAGGAGCTTCTCGGGGCCCAGACACATGCTGAGGAGCGTTTCTACCTGCAGAGCCAACACAGTGTCGATTCTGGGGGTGCTGGTGTTCAAGAGGGGTTCAGTCCGAGAGACCCTCATTCCGTAGCTTCTGGTGCTTTTCCAGCCCCAGCCCTTGCCTCCAGCCCTCGACCACTGAGGTGACACCTCAAGGCTGGTGGTGGAATGTGGGCAGGGGCTGGGCGGCCTGGTGGGTCCGCCCAGACCCCTCTGCCTCCAGAGAGGCTGTGGTTGCCGCCCCCACCCAGAGGTACCTGGGCCCACGTCCTGGGTGAGTGCTTCTGTGTTTTCAGACAGCTGCTCCTTTTCTATCACATCAGAACCTCACCCTGAGCCTCGTGCTTCCGTGTCTGTGAGTGTTTGCACTCCCCCATCATACAGTGTCTCTTGCTGAACGGACTCAGTTTCCCTACTCCTTTCCAGATCAGACAGGCCAGCGTGGCCTCCGGCCTTGCTCTCCCTTCCCAGCTCTCCGGGCCTCACGAGCTGGTGCACAAACTATACCCACACCAGCACGAGGCTTCTGTCTGCACCTGATCTGCCGCTGGGGCTCCATTCAAACATTTTCCTTCCAATGCCGCATGACTGACTGGAGCCAGCCCTGGGAGCCCAGAAGGTTCTCTCTGCCCCCCTTTAACAGAGTCGCAGCCCCTAGGCCCTGGGCTGGTGGAAGGGGAGGGCCCCTCACATCCTGTGCGGAGTACTGGGAAGTGCGCGGGGGTAACATGAGGCATCAGGCCCCTTCCCATGTAACCGGAAACCCATGGACCAAGTGCGGCCGTTTTATATGCAGGACAAGCGGAATGGAGAACAGAATCTCACCTCCCCGAGGGCTCACAGACGGCCTCCCAGAGTGCGAGCATGAGCCAGGCCAGCTGGCTCAGGGCAGGGGCGCTGTGCGGCATCACACAGGGGCGGTGGCTTTCCACCCAGCCGACCCCCCTCCTCCTTCCTGTTGCCATATTTTGCCAGCGGTGGCTCCATTTTCTAGCTAGCGCTCCCGGCTCGGGGACCTGGGCGTGGCTGGTGGATCGTCCTCTCCTGAGGGATTCTGTCCCCTTGCCTGCCAGGAGGGTGCAAAGACCACGGACCTCAACCTACGGGAAGGGTTGACATCCCACTTCCACATGCCCATTCTGTAGGCAGGTCACTTCCTCTGTGTGATCCTCAGTGTCCTCATCTGGAAAGCGGGCACAACATAAGCTGTCTTGTATTGTGTATCAAATGAAGTGGATAAAAAGTACCTGGTGTGACGACACAGTCGGTGGCACAGAGTAGGTCCTTAGTGCGTGGCTCTTGTTACTGTTCATTTGCTCCCTGCTTGCCCAGTGCTGAGCACGATGTGTTAGAAACACACATTGACTGACGTTGGTGTCTTCCTTTCCAGAATATGGATGCTTAGGACCAAAATGAATCGTAAAACTGAGGTTATGTCCTGGTGTGTGTGAGAGAGACAGAAGATATATTCCATCTCTACTTTTTTTTTTAATCATAACTAGGGTGTGAGTACAACGTAGGGCTTCAGCCCATAGACTCATGGGGCCCCAGGGGCCATGGAAGTGGGGTTTACCAGGCCCTGGTGAGCCTGAGCAGCCCTGCCTGGCAGAGGGCATCAGGAGCCCCGGGGCCTCTCCTGCAAAGATTCTCTCAGGGATTTGTAGCTGGGGTCTGGGGTCCCACCCACTTCCCCTCCAAGGCGGCCAGTCAGCACCAGAGATGCTGTGAATGGAATCTGGGAGACTGCCGGTGGTAGGGACAGAGCCTGGGGTGGGTGTGAGGCCAGAAGTCGGGGCTGCTTCTGCCCGTGTAGGTCCCTCGGCTGTTGGCTTCTCCCCTGGAAATGGGGTTCCAGCAGTGCTTCTGCTGGGGAGGGGCGCCTTTTTGGTGAGCAAGCCCGTGGCTCCGCGCTCCCCTCCCTGGGGCTCCCGGCGGCCTCGGAGCCAGGCCTCGGAAGGGAGCGACACCGAGCTCTGGTTATTGTAAACTTCCCGCAGGAGGACGCGTACCTTACCATGATGTCATGTCTAGACACCCAGGTCAGGTATAAATTATGGAGACAAAGTAGTATGTTCAGTGGTTAACTGTAAAACTTTAACGAGAGATTTCTGTGGCTCGAACATGTGTGGGGAAGGCTGCTCTGGGAGGAGGAGAGGGGCTCACTTCCCTTTTTGCTTCCTCTCTGGCCATCTGCAGGCCAAGAGGCAAGGCCCGTAAGCCTCGGCAGAGACCCTGGTCTCAGGTGGAGGCTGCGTCCTTGGGCAGGTCACCGCCTCACAGGGCCTCAGTTTCTTTATCTGTAAAATGGGGGTGGGGGATAGAATCTTCCAGCACAAATATTTCCCTGTCCTGATCCTCTACGACCTGGCGGAGCAGATCAGGAGACAGGCACGTCCAGCAGAAGGCATGCCTGTTTGGGTTTCAGACCTGCCTCCTGGGGCTGTGGGGCTGTGGAATGCGGCAAGACAGGAATGGTTGCACGGGCTGCGAGGGGCCGTGCAGACGGTGAGGGGCCAGTCCTGGAAATCCTGGAGTCTCCTCTGGAAAGGGCCAGACGCTGAGCCAGCAGCCATGGGGGGATGTCTTTGTGGAAAAGGAGATGGACGCTTTTCTTTTCCTTTTTTTTTTTTGACACCAAATACGTTGTTCTCACACCACTGCTCCAATTCACTGACACCAGCTGGGTGTCCAGCACTTCCGTTCGGTTCTGACGCTGACCGCGTGGTGTGAGCACAGACCCCTCAAGGGAAAGGGCTACAGACTGCCCCCTGCTTTGGATGCTGGCTACAAACAGGCTTCCTTCTGCCACCCCACTGGCCACAAATTCGTGGGTTCCCATAAAACCCCCTGCAAGGTTGATCATTCACTAGACTGATTCCTTCAACTCAAGAAAGCAGTGTAATTGTGACTGTGGTTTTACTAGAAAGGATGCTCCCAGGACCAGCCAGATGGACTGGGGCCAAGGATGGGGGAAGAGGTGCAAAACTTCTGTGCCCTCTCTGGGCGCACCACCCTCCCAGCATGTCATTGTGTCCCCCAACCTGGAAGCCCCCTGAGCCCCATAATTATGGTGTTCCATCACCTAGGCACAATGAATGACATCGTTGGCCATTAGTGATTGCACTCAGTCTCGGAACTGAAAGTTCCAACCCCCTTGTCACGTGGCTGGTTCCTCCGGGGGGCCTTCCCCCATCCTGAAGCCACCTAGGGCCCCACCAAGAGTCACCTCATTAGCATGGACCCAGGTGCGGGCTTGTTATGACTAACAAAAGATGCTTGGCTCTCTCAGGAAATTCCAAGGGTTTTAGGGCCTCTGCACTAGGAACTGGGGATCCAATATAGATATTTTATTATACCACAGACACAAAGGCGTTCCAAACTGTGACTGGATGCCATGGAGTGTGCCGAAGACGCCCACCTTGGGGCCTTAGGCTTGAGGCCCTGGGAGGCCCTGGCGTCTTGCAGAGACATTCTATGGTGTCTGCAACTGGGGGGTGGGGGGACATGACATCGGGGCCTCGCCGCACCCCTGCCCCTGGAATAGCACAGACGTCACAGCCCCAGGGCTCGGCTCTCACCCCACGTGTGACTGAGAGATGGCAGACCATTGGAGCGGGGTCTAATGCCTCTGCTGTGTAGGCAGATCCATTCAATCTTGGTGACACGGGAGCCGCACGACAGTGAGCCATGAGGAGCTCTGGGATCCCAGTGTCTGGGTCAGGCTGTGCTCATGATGCCACAGGAAAATGAGCCCCAGGAGACAACAGAGCAGCTGGGATGAAGACACCCCTTCCCTCGGCCAACTGTTCCCCCACCACGTTGCATTTATGAGGTGCCCACGTGCTCTAAGGAGTCATAAACACTGCAGTCCGTGGAGCAAAGCCGCACCCTCCCAGCTGGACCCTCAGGCTTTGGAGGTCTTGCCTTTAGCCCTGGGTCCCCTGTTCCCCCAAGAACCTCCTAAATGTTCTTTGTGACAAAGCCATTGCCTGGAGCTTTCTCAGGAGGGGCTGTATTTCTGGAGGTGGAGTTGGAGTGTTCCAGAATCCCGGTGCCTTGCTCTGCTTTGAACAGTTACTGCCTGGGCCTCTCATTCAATGCTTCTTTCTCTGGCATGAGATTTCCTTCTTCTTTTTCTCTTAATTGTTTACGTGTGTATCTGCTCAACTAGTCCATGAGCTGCTGGAGAGGTGGAACTTTCTCTTTTGGTCTGCAGGGACCACCCCCTGCCCCACGAGAGAGGAAGGGAAAAACCCGGAGATTTAGAGCCTCCAGACCTACAGGCAAGTCTGGCCTCCCTCACCATCAGCTATGAAATTTTAGACAAGCAAATGATTTCCACGAGTCTCATTTTCCCCATCAATGAAATGGGAATATTAAGGCTTGCTCTGCGTGGGCTGTTGGGAAGTCCGGGGGCTTCTGGAAAGTGCCCGACTCCATGCCTAGCACCAGGAGAGCACCCAGGGCATTAGATGATTAGATGAAGATCGATCGCATAGTCAGTGATGGATCCTGGGCCAGAAACCAGGTGTCCCTTTTCTATATTACTTTGTATCGCCTTATCATGCTCACTTTGAAGGAAATAGATGAATAATCGATTAAAATACAGGGTTGCTGCAGCTGACACTGGGACCGGGCCCAGGCAAGGTGGCTGGTTGATTTGGCAGCAGAATAGTCTTCATCCAGAGACCAAGGGCAAAGGGCAGATCTCGGGGCCATTCGGGCCCAGGCTGGTCATGGAGTAGGGGCGTGTCTGCGTGCGGTGTGTGTGTATTCGTACTGTCTGCATCATGTCTGTGTTGCGTATGTGATGTGTGCGTACACCACCGAGTGGGTATAGGACATGCGTGGTGGCTATGGATATCACTCATGTATTTGGTTTTTTTAAAGGATTTTTTATTAAAATTTTAAAAAAATGTTTATTCATTTTCGAGAGACAGCATGAATGAGGAAGGGGCAGAGAGAGAGGGAGACATGGAATCTGAAGCAGGCTCCAAGCTCTGACCTGTCAGCACAGAGCCCGATGCGGGGCTTGAACTCACAAACCATGAGATCATGACCTGGGCTGAAGTCAGATGCTTAATCAGTTGAGCAACCCAGGAACCCCAGTTGTTCGTGTATTTGTAACATGAGTGTGTGTGCACGTGCGTGTACGTGGGTATACTATCTGTGTGGTGGGTGTGCATGATGTGGGGTGTATGTTGGCATGTGAATTGTATTGTATTGTGTGTCTGTGTGTGGTGTTTGTGCCTGTGTGTTTGTGTGTGCGCATTAGTGTGCAGTGTGTGGTACTTGTACATCTGGCCCCCTGCCTTCTGGAAGCCGAGTGGAATGAACTTGCTCCTAACCTGTTGTGTTTCACTACGGTTCTCTCACTCTGTTTTACCTCCTAGCCTTCGGTCGTAATGTCCCCCATTTTCCCTGCCCAGAGAGTACGTCTCTGACTTTCTGCCTGAGTGGCCAGGAGGACCCAGAGACCCTCCTCCTTACGGACTTTGAACCTGTCCTGTTTTTAGCTCCCTTCTTGAATCTTCCTTTTTCAAAGTACCTGATAGGCTACCATAGAGGGAAGGGGTGTTCGCAGCCATGAAAGAGCTTCCACTGCTGTCCCTGCCGGGGAGACTTGGAGTTGTGGGTCAGCAGAGTCCGCTCCCATCCATACATTTGTCTGGCAGTTTCCGTGTTTCCGCCTGCTGGTGACCCCCTTCCTGTTTTCTTTATCCTTGTCAGTGTATACCTTTAAAAACCCCAACTCACTCTGTCACCTTAGTGGGGGAGGTCTCAGGAGAGTATGGTGGCAAATGTGCACCTGTCATCTGTGCCAGAAACAGGGGAGCCAAGGGACATGTCATGTCCCTTTCCGGAGGTAGGACACAACACAGGGCACTTGGGCTCACAATGCTTAGTACTTCTTACCATCCTAGTGGTCAAATTAATCTCTCTTTTTAAAAAATTAATTAATTAATTAATTTAGAGAGAGAAAGTGTGAACATGCTCGAGTGCACACATGTGCACATGTGAGTTGGGTGAGAGGCAGAGAGAGAGGAGGAGAGAAAATCCCAAGCAGGCTCCCTGCTGTCAGTGCAAAGCCTGGCACAGGGCTCGAACTCATGACCTGAACCAAAATCAAGAATCAGACGCTTAACCGACTAAGCCATCCAGATGCCCCTCAAATTAAACTCTTAATTTAAAATATTTATATAAAGAATATTTCAAACTTGATGAAAAAAACATTAAACACCCCATAAGATACTTATGTACCCATCGCTGAGATTAAGCAGTTAGCTTTGTGCCATATGTCCTTTAGGATGGTTCTTTCTCTTTAACTTTTTATTTTAAAATAATTCAGAACAGGGGTGCCTGGAGGGCTCAGTTGCTTAAGTGTCTGACTTCGGCTCAGGTCATGATCTCATCATTTGTGAGTTCGCGCCCTACATCAGGCTCTGGGCTGACAGCTCGGAGCCTGGAGCCTGCTTCGGATTCTGTGTCTCCCTCTCTCTCTGCCCCTCCACTACTCACACTCTCTCTCTCTCTCTCTCTCTCTCTCTCAAATAAATAAAAGCATTAAAAATTTTTAAAATAATTCAGAACAGTGTATTTTTTATTTTTTAATGTTTGTTAATTAATTAATTAATTCGTTAATTTATTTATTGAGAGAGAACTGGGTAGGGGCAGAGAGGGAGGCAGGGACAGGGGATCTGAAGCAGGCTCTGTGCTGACAGCAGTGAGCCCGACGTGGGGCTTCTCACTCATGAGGCGTGAGATCATGACCAGAGCCCAAGTCTGACACTTAACTGACTGAGCCACCCAGGCACCCCAGGACAGTGTAACAGTATATTTCAAAGACATAAAATGTCACAGGTATGGCTAAAGTCAGGGACAGCTAAAGCTGTAATATAGTATGTTATATAAATTATTCAATGTCTTCATTTATGCCTATAAATAATATATATGACTGGGTTTGAAAATTTGTGGAGCCCATGTTCTGCTGAGTTCATCCTTTTACAGTTTGCTTTTCCACTTAAGGTATTTGTGAGATCGATTCCTGTTGACTCTTTAACCTCTCGCTCATCTGTTTTAACTGCTTTACAGTGTTCACCTGCATGAATATACTGCAGTTTTATGTATCACACCCATTCTGAAAGACATATTGCTTCTGCTTTTCCACAATTATAAGCAGAACTACAGGGAATACCCTAGGACCCTAGGGCACATGAGCAAAGACTTACCCAGACAGAGAAGGTTTATCTTTAACTTTTCTAGAATTTGTCACATTGCTCTCCAAACTCTTTGTTCCAACGTCGGCTCTACCGGGAGTGCACACAAGTTCCCCGCTGCTCTGTATCCCAGCCAATGTGCAGTGCTACCTGCCGTGACTCTGTGTACCTAATAGATGAGATATATCGTTTTGAGGATTTGCATTCCCCTAATATGTCTGAGTTTCAGCTCCTTCTGGGTTTTGTTTGTTCAAAAATCACTGTATCCAGCCATGACACTTGAACAATAGTTCAGTTGGGTATAAAATTCTAGGTTGACGGTTATTTCCCCTCTACACCTTGGAGAGTTATTGCATTATCTTCTGGCCTCTGTTGTTGCTGTTGAAATATCCACTGAAGATGTTTTGGAGATAATTCAACTTTTTTCCTTTGGTTAGTTGTGTGATTTTGTCTCTCTTTCATGTTCTGCAGATTATTGCGACTTGTCTAGATATGAATAGATTGACTTCTCTGGTTGGGACGCACTGTGATACTTGACTCCTTGAACTGATATATGAAGACCTATAGGTATTCAAACCAATTCCAGAAAACCCCAAGCTGTTATCTCTTCAAATACTGCCTTTTGACCCTTTTATTTATTCTTTGTAGACAGAAAGAATCTGCATCCTTTTTTAAAATGTTTATTTATTTATTTTGAGAGAGGTAACATGCAAGTGAGTGGGGAGGGCCAGAGAGAGAGGGAGATGGAGAGAAAGAATCTCAAGCAGGCTCCACGCTGTCAGCACATAGCCGGACCTGGGGCTTGAACTCACAAACTGTGAGATCATGACCTGAGCTGAAATCAAGAGCCAGATGTCTAACTGACTGAGCCGCCCAGGCGCCCCTAAAGAATCCACATGCTATTTTCCATGTCTCTAAACTACTCTTTCTCTTTTTAAATTTATGATCCACTTTTGCATTTGGGGTAATTTTCTTGGATCTGGCGTTCCTTTTATTTATCTTATTCTCAGCTGTGTCCAATATGCCTCTTGACCTGTTAGTTTAACTTTTATATTTTCAATTTCTATAAGTTATATTTACTTATTTTTCATTTCTGTCCTATTTCCAGCTCCTCCTCTTAGCTCTTTAATGTTTTAAAACAAACTTACCTTATATACATTTCATACTTCCTTTCATATTGGAATTCTGTATTTTCAAGTTGTTGGCATTCAGTCTTCCTCTGATTGTCTTATTTGCTCTCTCACTCATGGCTGCTTATTTCCTTGTTTTGCAATTTTTTAAGTTTATGTATTTATTTTGAGAAGGAGATAGAGCACAAGCAGGGGAAAGGCAGAGAGAGAAGGAGGGAGAGAGAGAGAGTCCCAAGCAGGCTCTGGGCTCTCAGTGCAGAGCCAGACACAGGGTTAAAATTCATGAGGCGTGAGATCATGACCTGAGCTGAAATCCAGAGCTGGACACTCAACTGTCTTAATACCCCCCAACTCTCCTCCCCAAGCTGCCCCTGGTTTGCAGGGTTTTTTGGTGCGCTCATCTTTGCACAGTTGTTTTCCTGAGAATCCCTTGTAGCCTGGATTGTGGAACCTTTATTCCACAGAGTTTCACAAGGCACTCCAGTGAATCATGAGGCAGGAATAGATTTTTATGTTAATTACTTGATTTGTGGGTTTCTTTTTTCTTTTTTATTAAAAAATGCTTATTTATTTATTTTGAGAGACAGAGAGAGAGAGAGAATGTGTGTGGGAGAGCAGGGGAGGGCAGAGAGAGGAGGGAGAGAATCCCAAGCAGGCTGTGCACTGTCAGCTCAGAGCCCCATGCAGGGCTCAATCCCAT
The DNA here is from genome assembly GCF_006229205.1 of Suricata suricatta. Taxonomy (NCBI): domain Eukaryota; kingdom Metazoa; phylum Chordata; class Mammalia; order Carnivora; family Herpestidae; genus Suricata; species Suricata suricatta. The sequence continues at coordinate 30,452,993 of NC_043707.1, read as the reverse complement.
GAACCGTGCAATCATGACCTGAGCTGAAACCAAGAGTCAGAAACTTAACCGACTGAGACACCCAGGCATCCTGGTTCGGGGGTTTCTAAAGTTAATTCAGACCCCAGAACCACACAAGGCAATGAGTCTGAGGTTTGGGTGAATCGGGAGATTTTCTCCATTGCTGAAGTAGGAATAATGTTGCCTTCCACACACTCAGTAAATGCTGGCTACAATGATTATATTGATCACATATGTGCTTTTTCACTTTATTGATATTTTTGTGTGGCCTGGCTGGAGCTCTTTGAAAATAAAGTAGCTAAGTTAGTTTTCATGCAGGCCATGATCTTTAATTGTGCCACATGTATCCTGAGAAGGAGATGGGGGGAAAAGCAATAAAACTAAAAGTGAGCGTTCACAGGTTATACTATCTTGCTAATACAGACTATCTTCTGTTAAGCCCACGACACAGATGTTGTTATAATCAGGACGGACCAGGTTACACTTTGGTAACAAAGAGCCCCAAGATTTCAGGGGGTTGACCCAACAAAAGTTTCTGTTTTACTCAAGCCACCTGTCCAGCGAGGGTCGGCAGAGGGTCCAGCCCCAGGTTGACCAAAGTTCGGCCATCTTGCAGTCACATTATCTGTTATAGGTGGGAGACCGGAAAGTTGTACGCGGGCTTTTCACCACCTCAACACCTCATAACGTATTGGCCCAAACCAGTCACGTCGCCAACCGGTCACCTCTAAAGGGTCAAGGAAAGGTAGGAAAGAGAATGGGACATTGGGTGACTAAATCTGTCTCTGCCGTAGGCCAAGTAGGAAAAAAATGGAACTTCTGTCATACGCCGTCTAAGTGTCCAGCTCTGTCAGGCACATTTCCCACATTCCTTCCCAACTCGCAGAGAGGCTCCTGGGTAGCTTTGTGCCCAAAGAAACCAGAGCTCCCGAAGGTGAAGGAACTCATGCAAGCCACCACATCTAATTAGCAACAAAGCCAAAATTTAAATTCTACCTCCTGACTCTAGATCGAGGATTTCTACCAGGGCAGAAAGAGAGCCAGAGACACACGGGGATGTGAGAGGAACCTAGAAGTCAGCTCTGGGCACATCGGTGCCAGCGGGCAGGGCTGTCTGTCCCTGTGAGCCCCCAGGAGCAGGGCTGCCTGATCAGCCTGTGTGAGCCATTCGCCCTTGGACCTCTGAGGCTGGTCATGCCGTGCCGACCACGCGCATGGTTGGCCACACTTTCCAAAGTCAGGCATAAACGCGGTCTGATAAGCATGAGCTTGGAGCCTTTGTACCTTAGCTGTGGGGCTGCCAGGGACGCCAGGGCTCTCCTGGGACATACACATGGGAGCTAATGGACCAGAAAGAACGTGGTTCTCTTGGTTAATTTCCTTCTCTGTGCTGCCCTATCGCCTGTCCCGGCCTCTGTCCCCCGACCATGGCTGCCTTCAGTGGCATGACTGCTTTGGCCAGGATGCTGGGGTCTTTGAATTCATTGCTATGTCCCCAGTGTCCAGGATGGGGCTTTGCCCTGAAGAGGCCTCGGG
>NC_043707.1:30415798-30451357 GCF_006229205.1 Suricata suricatta | reverse complement strand
GGGCTCCCCAGCTGCACTCCTGCAGCCACCAGAGTGTCCCCGGGGCCTCCAGCCTGACTGCCCACCTTCTCCCTGGGAGGGAAGCCCATGCTCTAAAGCTGGGCCCGGAGGGCTTCTGGGCAGAAAAGAGCACCTCCGGGGGCGGTCAGAGCCTCTCACCACCCTGGCTTTTGAGACCCACAAACCCACAGTGTCACTGCTGGGACTACTGCAGTACTTTCAACGCTGCAAACTTAAAAAAGAAAATGTGGTAAAATACACAGAAGATGAAATTTACCATTTGAACCAATTTTATGTACACGGCGCAGCGGCTTTAAGTGCATTCACATTGTTAGGCAGGCCTTCACCGCTGTCCGCATCCAGAACTTTTTTCATCATTCCAGTTAAACTGCAGGCTTTTTGTATTCCTTAAAAAATTTTTTGGGGGAAACATTTATTCATTTTTGAGAAACAGAATGTGAGCAAGGGCGGGGCAGAGAGAGAGGGAGAACAGAATCGGAAGCAGGCTCCAGGCTCTGAGCTGTCAGCACAGAGCCTGACGCGGGGCTCGAACCCACGAACCGTGAGATCATGACCTGAGCTGGAGTTCGACCCTAAACTGAACCACTCAGGCGCCCCAAACTGCAAACTTTTAAAAAAGGGAAAGAAGTTTCACGGCGTGTCCTGTCCAGTGCGCCCGTCTGGCTTATTTCCACCTTTGATTGTCCTTGTGCAGCTCTGTAAAGCTGTACCCAACAAGAAACAATGCGAACAATTCTTGACAGCATTCATGTACACATTCACCGAGTCCGGGGAAGGTAGTTGGCGCCCTGGGGATGGGCCAGTTTGCATTTATTTGTAAAATCCATCGCAATCTTCCCTGTTTGCCTGCACCTTGTGGTCCCTCGAGTTTTCTCTGAACTGCTCTTAGCCTGTCACTAGTTTCTTCCCTCTTCATTGAATGCATTCCCTACAATCTTTGACACATGTTCATTTCATATTGGTGTGAGGGACAGAGCTGTGGGCTTCCCCTTCATTGAAATCTGCCCCTGGAAGGACAGAACTGCTCTCTGCGGAGTTGAGGACCTTGGTTTAACCACCGAGAACCTCCAGCGGAAGTCACATTCCCACGTGGGGCTGGGAGATGGGGTCGCTGAGCAGGGCTGGGGACGCCCGGTGCCTCACCCTCACTTGTTAGGTCTGGCAGATGAGAAAGTCACACAGGAGGCCCCTCGGGGAGCCTGGGTCGGGCCAGCTCTTAGAGGCTGAGAGGTGCCAGCTATGTCCCATGCTCTGTCCCCTGGGAGCAAATGACAGCCCTGACACAGCCGTGCAGTCAGTGCTGGAAGGCGCCCCGGGACCGTCTGACCAGCTCACTGCTGGTGCTGCTGAGGCCCCACAGCCAGGTTTGGTTCAGGAAGCCCTGAGCCCTCACTGTGTGTGTCACTATGTGACACTGAGCGGGTCACAGCCACCCACAATGACCCTTGGGACATCCCTGTGAGGTGCCTCCCATTCAGGGGTGAACCTCCCCAGCCCAAGAAAGGTCAGATGACCAGCTCAAGGTCACGGTGCAGCCAGATGGGCAGCAGCTAAGGGTCCCAGGCCTCCAGCCCTATCCTTCCCCGATACTGGGGGCAGGGCATCCAGAGGCAGAGACCCCACTAGGGGTCCCAGTGAACAAACAGCATTCCCAGGGCTCCTGGCACCCCCGGGACAATAGGTTTTTGTTTGGTTCAGAAGAAAGGGAGTCCTTAGTGAAAAAACCAGAACAGTAAAAAGCATTTGCAGGGGAAACATAAATACCGCCTGCTGGGCGGCTGTTAGTTGGGTTGGAAAAAGGCGTCGTCACTGGGGGTCTTGTGGGCTGGTCCGTGTTCTTCCACAGCTGTGTCCCAGCAGAGCGGGAGGTCACCTTGAACCGGGGCCTGGGCCCCTGCCAGGGGCTGTGGATGGCCGAGCACCCCTCCCCTCCCCACAGCTGGCTCCGGACAGCCGCCATTCCCCTGGCCTCCGTCCATCTGTCTCTATGCCCTTCAGGCTCCTGCAGGCCAGACAAGTGCATGTGTAGGGAGTCCTCGTGGTAGAGACAGATCCCAACTCTCCAGGTCTACGCGCTTTAGCCCTCGTTTTTCTTACCTGGAAAACGGGGACATTCACACGCTTTCCCTGCATGATGTCCTCAGCTGTGTGCCAGAGCCACCTCCTCACAAGAACCGACATTCTGAGTCCCCTCCCCTCTCTGTGATGTCCTGTTGGTGGCTTGAAGTGGGCCACAGTGGGAGGAGGGTATTTACACCCTGGAAACCCACAAACACTCCAGGGGAAGGACTGTCCCCACGAAGTTGGCTGACGACCATTTGCCAGCACGTCGCGGTGGTTGTGTGACTGTGTGGCAGGTGTTAACGTGGCAGGCCCTTGGGACAACTGTCCCTATGGGGCGTGACAACTGCGATGCAGTGGATGCAAGACCACTGGGTCTGGATGGCTAGCTGGGCTGCCGAGGCTGGGGTCCTTGCCTGGAGGCCGAGATGCTGGATGCCTGAACCCCCACTGCGTCTCTGCCCCCCGTTCTGTGCACATGTTGAATCTAAGAAATTGAATCTAAGATTTGAACTCTTGTGGAAGTGACATTTCCTGTGCATTCCCTTTGCCAGAGACAGCAGGATCTTTTGGGAAAAGGCTTCTCTGTTGTGTTTAAAAGAATTTTTTTAATGTTTTTTATTTATTTTTGAGAGACAGAGAGACAGCTCAAGCTGTGGAGGGGCAGAGAGAGAGGGAGACACAGAATCTGAAGCAGGCTCCAGGCTCTGAGCTAGCTGTCAGCACAGAGCCCGACGCAGGACTTGAACCCATGAACTGTGAGATCATGACCTGAGCCAAAGCCAGACGCTTAACCGACTGAGCCACCCAGGTGTCCCTAATAAAAAATTTTTTAACGTTCATTCATTTTTGAGAGAGAGAGAGAGAAACAGAGCACGAGTAGGGGGGGTCAGAGACAGAGAGAGGGAGGCACAGAATCTGAAACAGGCTCCAGGCTCTGAGTGGTCAGCATAGAGCCTGACTTGGGGCTCGAACTCAGGAATGGTGACATCATGACCTGAGCCAGAGTCGGACGCTCAACTGACTGAGCCACCCTGGCGCCCCTTCTTTGTTTTTTCTTATGGAAAAGACCAACCAGTAGAAGTACTGGTAAAAATAATGTAGATAATGATGGCGATGCCCCGTCCCCATTTCTTGGACAGCTTCGAGGTTCCAGGAGTCAGAAAACTTGTTGCATTTATCCTCTGGTAAGGCAGGCCTCGTCATCATCTCCCTTTTATGGGGGAGAAAATTAAGACACAGGGAGGAGCGGTCACTCTGCTCAGAGGCGTCCAGTGGGTACATGGCAGGGCTGCAGTCGGACAGGATCTAGCTGAGCCCTGAGCTCATGGTTTTTCCCTCCTCACCGCACTAGGGAGTGAGAAACCCTCCCGCTGTCCCTGTTCTCCTCTCCTCTCCCTTCCCCCTCATACTGTCTGCGCCTCTTCCCTCCTTTCTCCAAACTTAGGCTGAACTGCTCCCACCCCATGACCCCCTCCATGTTTGCCCACCAGGCTCTACTTGTCTACAGCTTCGAAGTCACCTCCTCTGTGAAGCCCCTGCTGACTCCCCGGGGGACCTGTGTGGTGGCTTTGCCCAGTCAGAGTCCTCTCCATGGGACAGGAAAACTGCTGTGCATCTCTGCCAGTCATTCCCCTCTTTGGGTGCCACGCCCTCCCTTGGCTGCCTGCTGAAGCCTGTAGATCTTTCCTCAGAGTAATGTTTTATTATGCTTTATTATTTATAATGTTTATAATGCCCTATTATTTGTTTCTCAGAACGGTGCGTAAAATAATCTAGTAGAATTACAAATTACTGCAGAATACAGCTATCAAAAAAACTTTTTGAAGGGGCACCTGGGTGGCTCATTAGGCTGAGCGTTCGACTTTTGATTTCAGCTCAGGTCATGATCTCACGGTTTGTGGGATCGAACCCCACATGAGGCTCTGCCCTGACAGGGTGGATCCTGCTTAAGATTCTCTCCCTCTCTCTGCCCCTCCCCTGCTCGTTCTCTCTCTCTCTCTTTCTCTCTCTCTCTCTCTCTCAAAATAAACATAAAAAAAGAAAACTTTTTTTTTCTTTTTGAGGGGCACCTGGGTAGCTCAGTGGGTTAAGCGTCTGACTTCAGCTCAGGTCATGATCTCATGGCTCATGAGTTCAAGTCACATATCAGGCTCTGGGCTGACAGCCCAGAGCCCACTTTAGATCATCTGTCCCTCTCTTTTCCACCCCCCATCTCTCCCTAGCTTGTCCTCTCTCTCTCCCTCTCTCTCAAAAATAAATGGACACTAAAAAAAAATTTAAAGAAAACCCCAAAAAACCTTTTTGAGAATGCAAACAATAGAATAACGCACATCACCCAAATAGCAGATCTAACAGTGGGTTTGATAACTCCCAGGATTTCAAAGCAGGGATGAGGGTGAACGGGTTTTCTAGCTGCAACAATTATAATGTTAAGTCTGCAAATTCCAGAGGTAACAAGACACAGGCTTTCGTTTCGTTGTTGTTGTTGTTGTTGTGACCACGTTCTTAATGCAAAGAAACGCTACATTTCATTTAGAGGTTGGTGCAAATAAAGATGTAGGTCTCTTTCCCGTCACTGTTCACAAACTCCTGATTTCCCTCCTTGTGTCAGGGACAGAAGGGGCTCCTTGCGGGCCAGGACTGGGTTTTGTCCGCATTTCCGGTACTTTGAGGCACGCCTGGTTTGGTCCATGCAGATGAGCCGAATATCGAATATCGGGACCGGTGGGTTTGTTGAATGAGTGAGTGAGTGAGTGAGTTAAGGGAAGGGAGGCGAGGCAGGGGGCCAGGCTGAGCTCCTCCCCAGGCTCCGGTCCTCCAGCTGCACTGGTTTTACTAGCACGACGTGACTTGGCTGGGCCTGACACCTTGGTGATGGGGAGGGCACGTTCCTATCTGCTGAGAGCGAGAGCCCGGGTCTGACTCGGTGCCTGTCAGGTGCTGCCCCCCACTGGCTGTGATTCATCCCTTCTCGAGGGGAGAGGGGCTGTGCTCATCACGCCTCACCTCCCCTCCGCTTCCAAACCTTCCTCCTGGGAAATCCAGCCTGAAGGGGCTGCTGTGGTTTCTGAAATTAATTCACCTGATACTCTTCTGGTCTGGAGAGGAAGAGACACGGAGTGTTGTCTTAAAGAGGCATGACACGATCCACGGAGATGTCAGGCTATCCGGGAGCTGCCCTGGAAGAGGAGGGCCGATCCCAGCTGTCAGTGCCTGCCCGCCATGCCCCCAGTGTCTGCAGCCATGGCCTGTGGCTCAGGGAGCAGGGGGTCCCTCCTAGTTTGTATCTTGTTTTGGCTAATCTGTGCTGAGTACCTCGAGTATCAGGTACTGGGCTGAGCCCTTTAGAAGCATGTGATCTTCATCTAATCCCTGAAACAAACATGAGAGACTGGGATCATTCTGTAGAGGAGAAAATTCGTCTCTCAGAGTGGAGAGAAGCTGCCTGAGCTCACCCAGCTGGTAAGTGCCTGGGTTGGGAACTGAACCCATAACCTGTGCCCTGAACCACTAAGCTGTGTAGCCAAAATCCGGTCGTCAGCCCCCGTGAATGCTGAATGCTTGAAGGTGAAAAGGGGAGTAAGACCCAGTATTGTGCCCGGCAAGGGGACAGACACAGAGGCAGATACACCAGACATGGTCCGGCCTGTGCTGTAATGGAGGAGAGCCAGGAGCTGGGGGTGGGAGGGGGGCCGGCTCTCCCCAGGGGAGCCCAGAGGAGGGCTTCTCCGAGGAGGTGAGCCTAGAAAGATGACAAGAAATGGGCCAGATGAAATGAACTGTTCTTGGTCTGGGGAACAGCAAATGCCAAGTCATGGGGGCCCGTCCAGGGAGAAGCTAATGGTTGTTTGCACACGCTGGAGCATGGGCACCTGGGGGCCTAATTGATCTCAGTGTTCGTGGGTTTGAGCCCCACCTCAGGCTTTGCACGGGCAGCACAAAGCCTGCTTGGGATTCTCTCTCTCTTTCAAAATAAATAAATAAAATTGAAAACAAAAGGAAAAATCTCGCTGAGATTCCAGAAGGAGGATTTCAGAGCGGGGAGGGGATCCAGGGACGGTGGGTTTCACTGCTCTGTTGTTTCCCTCATTCCCCGCATCCCAGAAGAGCCACGTGGTGAGATGAGGACGGGATTGGGTGTGGCCCCAGCAGCCCTGGGGTTGTGGCATGAGCGCTGGGCATGGGGGCGGGAGCTTGGTGAGCCCTGGGCAGCCTCCTGTGCCTCTCAGCTGGTTCCGCTAGAAACGCCCCGCACTCCTGAGCTGTTCATGCTGCTGGTTTGAGCTCAGCGAGAACTTTCCCAAAAAGGCACGCGGTCCCGTGTTCCTTGACGTGAGTGTCGCTGGCTGCGGGGAAATCCGAGTGGCCGTGTTTCCACGACAAAGTCTGCTGTGTTTTGGAGACACGAGACGAAATTTTGGGGGACTGCAAACTCGAGCGAGGCAGAGGGGCCAGGCTGGCTCCCCATGTGGGGCGCCCCCCGAGAATCCGGTCCCCACGCAGCGCTCTCAGGCCCCGGTGTAAGCCGATCTCCACTCAGCAACTGCGCATTAATGGAAGTTTTGACAGAGAGATTTCATTTTGGAACTCACATTCCCTGAAGGGTTTGTAATAATTGCACTTGAAATGGAGCCATTTGGCCTCAATGCTTTCCAGATTGGGGGAGCAGAGGTATGCTCCTTCCTGGGAAGGCCAGGCGGAGAAGCGGGGAGGCTGCAGGAGGTGCCGCCCTGTGGGAGGGCCCAGCCCTGCTCTGTGTGGCTGCAGGGCCCGTGGCTGGCCCGGGACCTTGACTCCAGAGCTGTGATCTCCATGTCCTTACAGCCATGCTGGTGACAGGTTATTGGGGTCTGAGTCACAGACTGAGTGGGGACAGATGGGTGTGCTCCTGACCCCTCCCCAGCTTCCCTCTTCCGGGCCCCAGAACTGCACTGGGGAAGATCTGCCTCCCAGAACCGTGTCCTTATGCGATCTGCTCTCAGGTATGTGGGGCCTTTCCCCAAGTTGGCTTCTGCCAGCCCACACGGCTTTGTCATCCTGCCCCTGATGTGTGTGTTCCCCTTGGCCTGCGTGGAGGGAAGCCTGGGTGATTGCTCCACTTTGCAGATGGGGAAACTGACGTTCAGAGGTTCAGGAAGATCTGGTATGTCAGAGGTGGCTCTGGGGGACCATGCAGATCACTGAGTGTAGGGCCATCCCTTAGAGCCCTTGACATGAGCACAGGACTGGAGAAGGGGTACCCACCCAGGGGGAGGAGGAAGCCAGGGATGCAGGCAGACCTGGGTTCAACCGTCAATGATGACAATCCCCAGCAGGAAGGCAGGGCGAATCACTCCACCTGCTCAGTTAAAATGGAGATAATCATGCTTTCTTCACAGGGTTGATGGAAGGACAAAATGACATCATATTTATGAAACAGCCTTATGCCAAATGGAAATTTTTTAAAGTTTATTTATTTATTTATTTATTTAGAGAGAGTGCATGCAGGAAGGGCAGAGAGAGAGGGAGAGAGGATCCCAAGCAGGCTCGGCACTGTCAGTGCAGAGCCAGATTTGGGGCTTGATCTCGCAAACCGGGAGCTCATGACCTGAGCTGAAATCAAGAGTTGGATGCTCAACCAACTGAGCCATCCAGGTGCCTCGCCAAACGGGATTTTGGCGAGGGTCCTCAGCACTGGTGTGATTGTCATGGTGGGAAGCTGACCTTGGCTCCCATTGGCAGGGAAGGCTCTACTGACAGCCAGGTCCCTGTAGGGGGTAGGCCACCTCCCTGCTTGCCTAGATTCATCTGTAGGCTTCCAGCAATAAGACATAGGAGCCAAACCCACAACCAAACTGCAAATAGGGATGCTTGGAGCTGCCCTCAGGATGAACGGGAACCAGCAAGCCCCTCTTCCCTCCTCCCAGATCCTTCTCTGTACCTCATCTTTGTTATTTTTGGTTTTTGTTTAAAAAAATTTTTTTTATGTCTTTATGTTGAGAGAGAGTGAGTGGGGGAGGGGCAGAGAGAGAAGGAGACATGGAATCTGAAGCAGGCTCCAGGTCTGAGCTGTCAGCACAGAGTCCGAACGGGGCTCGAACCCATCGGCTGTGAGATCATGACCTGAACCGAAATTGGACACTTAACCAACTGAGCCACCCAGGCGCCCCTGTCCCTCATCTTTGGGTCTTTCCCTGGAGTGTGCCCCATTCAGTGCCTCGGAGGAGCCTCTCCCCCAGCACAGACCACAGCATAAGTGATGCAAACTCACAGACTTACTGGTCGGGGGCCTAAGAGGAGAAGGTGTTCTTCCCCATGCTGGAAAAGGAAAAACTGACAGGGAAGGATTCTGATTGGCTGAGCTGGGTCACGTGCCCACCTTGGTCCTCCCTTGAGCCAGGGGGCAGGGCTGTGTAAGGGGGTGGCCCCTCCCATTTCCAGAGTTAGGTAGATGAAGCCCTGCCACTGGAATAAAGGGGTGCTGCTGCCTGAAGATGGGGGTGTGTTGGAAAGCAAGCCATGAACGTGTCCTCCCTTGGTGCAGACGCCATTATCCTAGAAACTTATGTGAGACGTGGACCCTGCGGATGTGGGCTAGAAGCACCTTTATAAACTGTCTCCTCTGTTCCCCTTAAAATGTACTGGAGCAGGGAGTTGTACCCCCACTCTTGAGCGGAAACTGGGCATCCCCATGACTTTTCTGGCCCTTCATAGGTAATAAAAAGCTGGACAGTCCGTTAAAGTCGCAAACTCAGTCTCGTTTCCTTAACCAGAAACGTCTGCTTCCTTCCATGCCGTAATCAAAACCCCGAACTCGACTTAAAGGGAAATCTGCCCCCTTCCCCAGTTGGGGTCTGCTGCGGGCTGGCTGCCCAGCTGGAGTGGGCATTCATGTCTTCTCTGTCTCGTCCCCACGTTGAAACGGGGGGCCAAGGTGGAGGCGAGGCTGGGAGAGCAGGGGTGTGTGTGCTTGTGCCACGCTCGGGAAGCCTCTCGACCCTTTTGTTACCTTTGATTCTCGGTCACCTGCTCCCATCTTTCTGCATCGTGGCTTGTTTCTAAATTCACTTTGGTGTTGGACAGCTCAGTGCTTGGGTGGGAATTCCTGGCTGAGCCTGCTGGTTCACGATGGAAACGGAACCTCAGTTTGTGATCAGGTCCTTTCTGCTGGACTCCACCGTGAACATGTGCATGTTCTCTTACTGGCTCCTTCCAGCAACATCATGAAGTACGCATTACTGTGTTAAGTGACATGACATTCTGTTAAATTTCAGGTTAATGGCAGCATGTAATTATATAATACACAACATGATAATAATGCATCTAGTAGTAAGATTGTTATCTCCGTTTGCAGATAACATAACTGAAACTCAAAGAGGTGGAGTAGCTTACCAAACGCCACACAGCGAGGTACCTGGGTGGCTCAGTCAGTTAGCGACTCAGGTCATGATCTCACAGCTCGTGAGTTCAAGCCCCACGTTGAGCCCTGTGCTGACAGCTCAGAGCCTGGAGCCTGCTTCGGATTCTGTGTCTCCCTTTTTTTCTGTCCCCCCACCCCCACTTGCACTCTTTCTCTCTCAAAAATAAGTAAATATTAAAAAATGTTTCTTAAACAAAATTTAAAAAATCCAAAGGTGACACAGTCAGCAAGTGGCCAGCCGAAATTAAGCCTTTGACTTGTGGGCAAAATTTTCTGTCTTGACCTGAGTAGCAGCAGGGTGAGTGCAAGATCTGCCTCTCTCCAGAGTTCACTGGGTAGGAAATGTACCTGCGTGTGGGGGCAGGTGCGGCCTGGAGGCTCAGGCACAGTCTGGATGGCCACATTGCACCTTGTGGATGGAGCAGACCGCCCCCCTCCCTCCTGAGTCTCAGAGGACCTCGGGGCTCCATTGGGAGTTAGTGTGTTTGCCTGGTGGTGTGTACAGATGCCCAGTGAAGGCCTCCCTGTCACTGGCCAACATGCCCAAAGCTTGGGCACCAGGGACCCAGAACCTCATAGAAAGGTGGCCCAGGCAGCATGGAACCTGGCCTGGTGGCATCTTGTCCAGGTCATAGTGAGGCCCAAGGAGCCTGGTCGTAGGCAGGACCTTGCGATCTGGGGAGGAAGGGGGTCTTCTGGCCGCAAACCCCATGATCACAGACTTGCAGGGTGTTGGGGCTCATTCTGAGCCACGGTTGTTGTTAATGTCTCTGGTGTGAGGCGCCCACCTGCTGCCACTGGTCCGGCAGCAGAGCTTCAGGCCTTTGCGGTGGGGCCGCCCCTTCCTTAGAACCAGACTTGTAGGACAGGTCCCAGGAGTGGGGCCTCATATCCGGAGGTGTTTTATTCTTATTTTTATTAAAAAGAAAATTGCCCTGGGGTGCCTGGGTGGCTCAGTCGGTTAAGTGTCCTACTTCGGCTTAGGTCATGATCTCACGGTTCGTGGGTTCGAGCCCTGCGTTGGGCTGTGTGCTGACAGTTAGCTCAGAGCCTGGAGCCTGCTTCAGATTCTGTGTCTCCCTCTCTCTCTGATCCTCCTCTGCTCGTGCTGTCTCTCTCTGTCTCTCAAAAATAAATAAATAAAATGTTTCTTGGGAATCTGCCAGCTGAGATAAGTCTGCAGGGTTACAGTGGAAATGGGCGGGTGACTGTGCAGGCCACGGGCCGGGAGACCTGCACACATCCCCGTGGCTGGCCTGTTCCAGCTCCTGCTGCCTCCCTGCTGGGTCTGGAGGGGCTGGGAGCTCAGAGGGGACGCCCCCCTGGAGGTGGCCCATCTCTTCCACCCTTTTTGCCAGATTCACCAGGTCCCTTCTCCAGGACCCCTCCCCCGGTCTGTCCGGATGGGAGCCGGGCCGTCAGGAGGAGCTGTCTCTCTTGTTGACCAGGTCAGTCTATCTGCTGAATCTGCCCCAGGCCCAGATGCCAGCTCGGCCACGTGCTCCATTTTGTCAAGGTGGTCCCTGGGTTCGTTCCCACAACCCTTACCGCAGAGCCTTGTCTCAGCACTGCTTAGACTCTCGTGGGGGTAAGTGTGTGTGCACAGGGGCCGGCTGTGCATAGGAGCCTTGTGAGCAAGCATGGGCTGTGTGTGTACATAGTATGTGTGTACTTGGGACGTGTGGAGACGTAAGATGAGTCTGTGTGCACTGTGTGTGTACATGACTAGGGTGTAGACACAAGGTGTGTGTGTGTGTGTGTGTGTGTGTGTGTGCGTGCGTGCATGCATGTGTGGGTTGTGTGTTCGTGGTTCTGTTTAATTCAAATCAGAAAACAAAGTAGTATTTTCTCTCTAGAAAAATACGCATGGGTTATATCACCCCTGCCAAAGCCTTCGGGGTCATTTGGCCCCATCGCCTTCTTTCTTAAAATAGGGAAACTGAGGCTCAGAGGATTGGGCGTTCCACATGAGCTGGCTCCTGACTCAGAAACGCCTTCAGAGCTGGAGACGGAGCCTACTAAGGGGCTAGTGGCTGCCAGGGAAGAGACAGGGCTTGGGCGGGAGTTGGTCCGGAGCTCCGCCATCCCCAGGGACCCATGAACGGGGCCTTGTAGTGGCAGCCTGGGAGGGCCGCTTGATGGGAGCCCCCTTCTTGGGCCCAGTGTGGGTGGGCGGCTCAGCCCACAAGTTCTTGGGGAACCAGGCCTTTCCTTGGCATCCCCGCCAAGTGGCTGTCTACCCTCGCCTTGGGCGGCCTTCCCCCCTAAGGGCCCATCTGCTTGCTCTGCCCCAGGGCAGACATGGCCTTAGCTCCTCCTCCTCCTCCTCCCCCTCCCCAGGGTGAACTGCCTGGGGCCTTCTGTGGCTCCCCAGGGCCCTGCCTGCCTGCTCCCCGCCCCCCAGAACAGCCTTCGTTTGCCGGGGCCGGGGCCATGCAGTCCCTCCCATTACATGGCTTTTTTGTTATTTCTTCAGGCACCCATGATGGGGTCTCATCCTGGGGCCCTAGATCTGTGGGGCTCCCCGACTTGGAGGAGCAGAGGCGCTAATGAAACAGAGCCCTAAGTAGGGAGCTTCAAAGCCAGCAGTGGGAACTCTTGTCCTTCAGCCCAGAATCGGGGGCGCCGGCCAGGGCTGAGAGCAGTGAGGTGGCCCCGTTCAGGGACCTGGGCTGGGGGTGCGGTGTTTTCCTTTGAGAAGGGGGTGCTGAAGCCCTCCTGCGGGCTGATGAACATGGCACCAGTGCTGCTAAGGAAACCAGTTTGGGCCACTTCCTGTTTCCCAGGACATTGACAGTGTCTTGTGGGAAAGGGACCATGTGCAGGTGCCAGCCAACACTTTTTCTCCGCAGCCAACCCAGGAGGTGGGGAGGCAGCCCTGAGCAGAGCCGGGCATCTGTCTGTCCCCTATGGACCCCTGCTTCTCAGCGCCCCTGGGCTCATCCTCCATGGGAGCCGGTGCCCCCCTCTTTGCCACACGCTGACCCCTCCTCACACTTTGAGATTTAGGGATCAAGGCCCTGTACCCTCCCCATCTATGTATTTGTGATTCGGGGGTGGGGGGTCCCTGCCATGTTCTCTCCACTCCAGAGGCTCCAGCATTTCTGTCTGTCGGGGTGATGCCCGTGGAGCTGCTGAGAAGCGACATGCTTGCTGGGGTCTGGGATTCACCAGACGTCTCTCCCCAGCTCTTTCTCTGGTCCTCCAGGGCTCCGAGCGGCTGGCAGCGCACAGGGGGTTTATGATATATATTTTTTTAACTTACTCATCACACACATGAGGCCCCCAAGCTCAGAGGATTTCAGTGATTTGCCCACAGTCCCCAGCCACCAAGCACGGGAGCCCGGGTTCTTGACTGTGGTCCAGATCCTCTGGCCCCAGCTGGGGCGTGGACCACTGTGGTCCCCACCTGCGATATGTGTGTGTGTGTTTGTGTGTGCACACGCGCCCACCTGTGTGTCCATCCCTATGTGTGGATGGCCCCGAGTGGGTCTGGGTGTGCCTGTGTGGGAGCACTGTACGTGCACACACACACGCATGAACACTTGGGCACAGTGCCCGAGTGATGGGCCTTCCGCCGCTGCTCAGGAACGGCCAAGCGCCAGGAAAGACCATGGGGAGCCACAGCCTGCCGTTTACCTAGTGTGATCTGTGTCCCACCCTGAAGCCATCTGGCATTTATACAAGTGGGACTCCCCTGGGCGGTGCTGCAAGGCTGGGCAGGGCATCCGTGGAGCAAAGGAAGGTGAACAGGCATCTGTGCAGGACTCCCTCTCCCAGGTCTGAGCCTCTCGGCCAGTGTGTGGGGGTAAGGCAGACCGGCTGGGAGCCTTGCTCCTGGGGAGTCCTCTGGAGATACTAGGGTTTTGTCACCTCTCTTTTTTTTAAATTTTTAAATCTTTTGTTTTATTTTTGAGAGAGAGACAGACAGAGAGCAAGCAGAAGAGGAACAGAGAGGGAGGGACACACAGAATCGGAAGCAAGCTCCAGGCTCTGAGTTGTCAGCACAGAGCCTGATGTGGGGCTCGAACTCACCAACTGCTGAGATCATGACATGAGCCGAAGTCGGACACCTAACCGACTGAGCCACCCAGGTGCCACCAATGACATTTAAAGCACGATCTGGCTCCACATAATTGGCCCTTCCCCCAGCCCAGCTCCATCGTCCCCACCCATGGAAAGCAGAGAGTGTTGGAGTTGGGAGTCATGTTTTGACCTCTAGGCCAAACACCATCTCTTATGGATGGGGAAACTGAGGTCAGCAGCCCAGAGCTGGACCCCGGCACCTGCTGAAGATAACACAGTTCAGTTACAGGCTAGACGATGGGCCGTGTGCTTGCCTCCCCTCCGGACATCCTGAGACCTGAGAAACCACATCCTGGGCTGTCTCCCCACCCCCACCTTCCACAGCCCTTGAATTCTCCAGGCCTGCCCTTCCCCCACCGCTGTTGCCTTGGTTCTGCAGACAGAACGACACGGGGTAAAAGCAGACCCTTTCAGAGCCTTTAGGACAAATGTTTGAGAGTCACCAGTTACCTGATCCTCAAAGCCCTGCCTTTGACTTCCTTCCTGCAGGTCTTGATGCTTGGGGCCCCGCCACGACTGTGGAATCCTGTCCCGACTGTGACAGGCATATTGCAAGCACATGTTTGCTGTCCGCAGGCTGCTCGCAATAAACCCATGCTGAAAACCACATTAAAATGAGCTGGAGGAGAGGGAATCACTTTGTAACATGCTTTATTTTATTTTATTTTTGACTTGGAGAGAAGCATATCTTGGCTGCTAATCAAAGAGTTGGTGGGGGCCTCTTAGCAGAAACCAAACCGGTCCCAGGCCAGACGCGCCCCCCCCTTCACCCCCGCCCCCGACAGGCCCCCTTGGACAGCAGCTCCGGCTCAAGGGAGCTGAGAAGGGGCCCCCAGACCATGGGTGGGCCGTGTGGCTGGTCTGGAAGCTGGAGGTGGGTCCTTGGTGCCAGCCCTGTGTCCACTGCGTCCAGGCTGTGGGATCCTGTATCTCTTTCTTCCTTTTGCCCCACTGCAGTGCTCCTGGGGCGTCAGGAGTCCATTTGTTCCCAGAAACAAGAAGTCCTTTGCATTAGGAATTGGGCTCCTGTAGCCTCTGTGGAAAGGGTATTTAAGGATCCCTTTGGCACAAGAGAAGGACGGTGACTCAGAGTCTCACGGTGGTAGATGAAAATCATCCTGATTTCGCCTGACTTGCTCCAAGATCACAGGATGGTCTGGACCAGTCTAAGATTCCCAGTGAGAGTGCTAGCATCTCATATTGATGAGTCATGCTCTGAGATTCATCCCTGTACAGCCGGCCGCCCCCTGGCCTCACCCCCTGCAAGTCCAAGCCACTCCATCACCACGCCCTAGAACCTTCCGATGCTCTATGATGGGCGGCACTCTGTCTATCAGCTGTTGTGTCCAGACTCCCCAAAGCCCCAGTGCTGCCCTCTCCCCTGCCGCCCCAGTTAGAGGGATCCCCAAGTCCCAGGGGTATGTCTGCACAGCCCTTGAATCCAGCCCCTCCTCTCTGGCCCATGCTCATTTCTTAGTTTAGACCTCACTCACCCAACACCTGGATCACCCCAGCCACCTCCGGTCCAAAATGGAAACTAAACATCCCCTTCCCTGCCTCAGACCCTTCTGGATATAAGCCAAACGGCACGGCCACTAGTGCGTGTTCTGTGTCTTTGTGTGGATTAGGAGGACGTGGCTCTTCCTCAAGGCTCTTGACCGCCATCTGCTGGAAAACAGGTGTAGTAAGTCTGCAGATCTGTGAGGCCCAGGCTGTGACGGTGCCCCCTGGGGTTGTGCATGCAGTGTCCTGAATTCAAACATCTCGCGGCATTCGAGACCCCGGGGGCCCTCATGCTCTCTGTCTCTTTTACCCACTTAGATCTTGCCCTCCAATGATATTGAGTTGTTTGAGGCATGGTGGGTAAGAAAGTGGACTTGGGGCAACGCATCCAATCAGCTACCTCATCTGTAAAATAAATGGGGGTAATAGTGCGATGCTCCTCAGTGGGTCATTGTGAGGCTTTAATGAGTTAATACTTGTAACGTGTTTATTTTCTTTAAAAAAATTTTTGTGTGTTAACATTTATTGATTATTGAGAAACAGAGAGAGAGCATGAGCATGGGAGGGGCAGAGAGAGAGGGAGACACAGAATCCGAAGCAGGCTCCAGGCTCTGAGCTGTCAGCACAGAGCCCAACGTGGGGCTCGAACTCATGAGCGGTGAGATCATGACCTGAGCCGCAGTTAGCTGCTCACCCGACTGAGCCACCCAGGCGCCTCAACTTGTAACGTGTTTAAAATAAGGCTCGACATATAGAAATACTGCATTGGTATTTTTTCTTTTATTTTCTTTCACTTCTATCCTTGGGCATGCATTCTTTCGGCTGACATCTCTCTCCCGCCCCGTTCTGCCTCTTTGATTGGTCAATCTCTCATCACACCTCCAGGCTCCCCAGTCCCTGGGTGACCCTCAGACAGGGCTTGAACAAAAGCTACCCTTAGATGTTCCTGGGCTCCCTGCCAGCAGGAATGAGGTTGGAATCGGGTCTGAATCTTCGGGCCCCCAAACTTCCCAAAGCCTGTCCTGAAAATCACGTTGACTCGTTTTGAGTATTTTGCTACTCAATACTGATTTTAAGCCAAGTTGCCATTCTATGGGATCTCAGTTCAAGATGGTAAAATAAACGAAACATACCTTAGTAAATGTCATTTACTTAGGAGGGTTAGCCCTTTTGCAAACAGAGCTCATGGGGGGGAAAGGGAATAGTAACAACCAACATGAACTGGCTGCTTTGGTGAGCTCCTCATGTGACTCACCTGTGGAACCTTCACCGGAACGTTAACTTTATTCATAGTCCCATTTGACAGAAGAGGACACTGAGGACTTGAGGTTAAGACTTGGGATTTGGGGTTAGGACTTGGTTTTGCTTGGTGTCCTGGCCCTTCCCTTAGGAGCTGTGGGATTGTACCCCAGGAAGAAAGACGAGAAATGGGCATTGAGCATCTGAGGATCAGAAGCTGTACAGCCCGCTGTGTGGCCCCGGGGGAGTCACTAACCTCTCTGAGCCTCTGCATCATCATGCTAATATGACACCAGTCTCTGGTTTGCGTGCAGACAGCTGGTGAGACGGGCTGTATACTCGGCCCAAAGCGAAGAACTACCTGTGAAGCAGGAATTCTCTAGAGAGGTTGGCAGTTACACCTTTAAAAGGAGATAGAAGCCTGGGACTGAGGAATTTGCATACCAAACCGGAAGTGGCGCCATGTCGGACCAAGACGCTTTCCTATTGGGACATGACTTTGTCTGTCATTCCTTAGGCGGGGTCTTGCAGCAGAACCAAGCCGGGAAGATCAGGTGGATGTGTCTGTCCTTCTGGGGCTAAGCCTCAGGAAAACTCCGTGACCTCTCCGTGGAGCAGTTGGAGAGAACTTACTGGTTGAAGGGGCTGGGAATGGACCAGGGGGATTGGGGCATCCGGACTAGGGAAACATATCCTGTGGTTTGTAGTAGATTTTCCGGTTTATTTATTTCGTTTCAAAAAACAATGTATTGAGGTCAAACTCACATAACGTGAAATTAACCATTTTAAGGTGGCATTTAGTGCATTCGCGCTGGCGTGCAACGACCATCTCTCTGTGATTCCAAACTATTTCCATCACTCTGGAGTGAAGCCCCATAACCCATTAAGCGGATCCTCTCGCTCTCCCTCTACCCCGCCCTCAACCTCTGGCAGCCGTCAGTCTACATTCTGTCTCTGTAGATTTAGCCATCCTGGTATGTTATAAATAGAGCATATGGCGTCTTTCCTTTAACATAGTGTTTCGGAGGTTCATCCACATTGTTTCATGTATCCATACTTCTTTATGATGGTTGAATAATAGTCCACATGCGCTGATCCACTCATTTGTGTTGGTGGGCATTTGGGCTGTTTCTGCCTTTCTGCTCTTGCGAACGCGCTTCTGTGAACAGTGAGCGTGTGTGTGCCTTGCTGTCTGAGTACCTGTCTTCAAGTACAAGTACCTGTACTTCAGGTCTTACAGGTGTATAGCCAAGAGTAGAATTGCCAGGTCATATGCTGATCCAATGCTTAACTTTCTGAATAATCATCAAACCGTTTTCTTTAGCTGTGGAACCATTTTTTTTTTCATCAGCAATATATGAGGATTCTAGTTTCTCCACACCTTTGGCAATACTGGTTATTTTCTGTATTTCTTCAGTTACCTTTTCATTAGCGTTAGCATATCATATCTTCCTCCACTCTTACATTTAACCGATCTGTGTTTTTAAGTGGGTTTCTTGTCAGCAACATTTTGCATTCAGCATTTTCCCCATTATGACAATCTTTGTCTTTTAACTGGTATATGCCATTGCTGTTTAAAATTAGTATTCATATTCCTGAAATATCTATTATATTTATTACTGTTTTTTGTTACTTGCCCTTGTTCTTTTTTCTTTGTCTTAAAGATTTATTTGTGTTTTAAAGAGAGAGAGAGAGGCAAGCGGGGGTGGAGCAGAGAGAGAGGGAGACACAGAATCTGAAGCAGGCTCCAGGCTCCGAGCTGTCAGCACAGAGCCGGACATGAGGCTCGAACTCACAAACCATGAGATCATGACTTGAGGCGAAGTTGGATGCTTAACCAACTGAGCCACCCAGTGTCCCTGTGTATGTTCTTAGAACTGTATTCAGGTCCTTCACTCTTTTTTAAAATTGAGTCGTTTGTCTTTTTCTGTTGAGTTGTAAGATCCATTCTGGATGCTACGAATTGCAAATATATCCAAGGTCATGAAAACTTATCCTGTGGTTTCTTCTAAGAGTTTTATGATTTTAGCGTTTGTCTTTAGTCTGTCCAATTGTTAAGTTAAAAAATTTTTTTCAGGGCGCCTGGGTGAATCAGTTGGCCAAGATCCATGTTTTGTTTTGTTTAAAGCTGGATGTTTTCCCTTGCTCTGCCCCTTTCTAGCATGTGCCGTGGGAAGAACCTTATTCTCTCTGAGCCTCCATTTCCTTGTCTGTGAAAAGAAAATCTTGGCTTGCCTCACCACTAAGGCTGTACGGCAGGCGGTCTCGAAGGCCCCATGTTCTGAGTTGGCTTTGCCAGTACAGGGTGGGGATCATCCCTTCCCTGCCTCCGCTTCCTTCTCTGGCTTCTGCAGGAGAACATTTCCCTTTTTCTTCGGAGTAGCTACTGAAAACCTAGAGGCTCTGCCAGCCTCCCTCAGCTCGTTCTCCCCACGGCCTGTCTGGGGGAGGGATGCTAGACTTTCCCTTACACTGTCTTGTTGCTGTATTCGGTAACTCTCAAAGAACTCGCCCAAGAAGTTGGAAATGAAATCCCCAAATCAGGCCCAAGGCTTTGTGTATTGCCAGGATTGCAGTTCTGTTCGGGGTGGGTGGAGCGGAGTGGTGCACTGGGATTACGGCAGTCCTGAAGACTCCAGAATACCCAGGCCCTAGCAGACGCCCACCCCACCCCTCCCTTCCTCTCAACAGTCCTTGATGCTAACCTGTCCTTTTCCTCTCTTCTCAAGGAAGAAGACTCACATCTGTAAAAGGGCACTGGCTAAATCTGGGTCCGACTCGTGCGGGTGAGGTGGGGATTCATGCTACCTTGCTCCTGCAATTCTTACCATAGCCATGTGAGGGCAGTAGAGCGGCCCACAGGACTGCAAGGGCACAGGTTTCCTGGGGGGCCCTGGGAGAGGTTCCTCAAATGCTGATGCAGATCTCTGCTGGGAAGGGTTGGGGGGGTATCACTACCTCCCTGCTCACCCTCCCTTCCTGGAGGACCCTGAAGGAACCTGCAGACCTTTGCCAGAACTTGCAAGTTCAGTGTTCTCCAGCAGCTGGTGGCTTCTGTCCTAGAGATGTGACTCTTGGCTTCGTCTTCTAGAAAACCTCAAGCCCCATGTGTATCTGTTGGTTGATGACTGTGGCGGTGGTTTGTCCAGTTTCGTTTTTTCTTTTTTAAATTTTTTCAAAAAAATGTTTATTTATTTATATTTGTTGTTAAAAATTTTTTAGTTATTTTTTAAACTTTTTGAACATTTGTTTATTTTTGAGAGACCGGAAGAGACAGAGCAGAAGCAGGGGAGGGGCAGAGAGAGAGGGAGATACAGAATCTGAAGCAGGCTCCAGGCTCTGAGCTGTCAGCACAGAGCTTGATGCAGGGCTTGAGCCCATGAACCATGAGATCGTGACCTGAGCCGAAGTTGGACGCTTAACTGACTGAGCCACCCAGGCACCTGATTTTTGCTTATTTATTTATTTTTGAGAGGGAGAGAGGTTGAAAGAGAATCCAAGCAGGCTCCACACTGTCAGCACAGAGCCTGACGTGGGGCTCAAATTTATGAACCGTGAGATCATGACCAAGCCAAAGTCAAGAGTCAGACGCTTGACTGGCTGAACCACACAGGCGCCCCCAGTTCTGCTTTTTATGCCTTCGGTCTTCCCTGGCTTCACTCACCTTTTCTCCCCTGCTGTTTCCTCCCTTCGGTTCCTTCCACCTGCTCTGGGCCGGTTGCCCTGCACGTGTGTTAGCGTCTCTAACCGACCTCCCCCAGTTCCTCTGTAAAAGGAGGGACCGAACCATCAGGCAATGGTCTTGACATTTAGGGAGTCGTGCGTCTCCTACCCTGAGAACCGGACAAAGCTTTAAACAGTTTCTCCTAGGATGTGGCCAGGCAGGGACAGCCGTCCTCACAGCTTCCGGGGGTCCAGAGCCGGTGAAAACCTCTCAGGGGTTTTCCTGAGCTCTCCTGAAGGAGCCTGTATCTAGGGTCTTTCAGACCAGGTGACAGAGTGAGGAGGGATCACCCCCAATCCTTGCCGGGGGGCCTTTTCAAATTCTCAGGCATTTGCTTGCCCACCAGAGTGACCCAGGGCTTTCTCAGCAGGTCCTTGGGGACAAACACAGTTCATTTGACAGAGCAGCAGACCCCTTTGGACCGCCCCCCCCCCCCCAACCACCGGATCTCATAAGTGGGGGAAAAACCAAGCCGCATGCCCAGGAGACGGGCTCAAAGTGGATCTCACCCAGCTTCCGGCTGACCTTGGACAGAGCGTGGCCGGCAGTGAAACAGGGCTAAACCAGGAACCCCCCAGTGGGAGCGGGGAACTTGGGTCCCCCTTTACAGGGAAGGACTAAAAGATTCCTCTGCCTCTTCCCATAAGTGGGGCTCATGTTTCTTTCCCTTAGCTGGGCCTGAGTCACAAAAATTCTTTTATGATCTGTTTTCTGGCCCTTACTCCTGTTTTTTTTGGAAATCTGTAAGCAACATCCTAAATTTCCTCTGCCTAATTTTAGTCTCTGGGAACCGCAGCCAGATGATGTCAGACTGAATATTAGATGCCATGGGTCTGACCAGGCCCCGGCCTTGTCACGGGCCTCCTGCCACTGCCCCGAGCCCTGGGCTCAGGTCACTGTCCTCAGCCACAGCGGAAACCTTACTTCTCCGTAGGAAATGCCCTCAGCATTTGGTATCCACCTAACTGTAGGGCCAGGAAAGGTTTTCCCAAAGGGAAGGGGGAGTTCTCTCTCCATCAGAAAACTTCCTCAGGACAGCGGTGCACGCCAAGAGCCTACTGCATTTCCGAAAGAAACGGGCAACCAAGTCTGACCTCAGTATCTGGGGGCATTTCCAGGGTCACAGGCTCTGAGGCTGATACAACTTGTGGGGCTTTTAAAGAACAAAGAATACTTAGAAAATTCTCCGTTTATGAAACCCCCTGAGCATGTGAATGCACTGCCCTGCCTGGGTTTCTGTCTCGGCCTCGAAGAAGCCCCCAGAAGGAAGGTTCTAGATTCGAAAGCTTTGCTTCTCATTCCCTTTGTAAAATTGCTCGTCAGCTTCCGCCCCTCTGATACCAAGTCGCAGACACCTTAGCAGGCTCTCAGGGTCTGGCATGACAAGGCCCTGGCTTGAGCACAGTCAGGCCTGGGTGGCTGGGTGACACCGCCCCAGAATGACCTCCTGCCCTGCCCATGCGATGAGGCATATTCTCCTGAGCGCTCCTCCGTTCGGGCCTGTGTGTGGCCCTCCCCCCCCTCCCCTCCCCACCAGCCCCCAATTGCTTTAGCAACTGCAGTGCCCTTTGCCCTTGCCAAGGGAGGGGTGTGAGATGTGGACTCGCCAACCTGCCCTCCCCTGCTCAGACGCCCACGGTCATGGCCAGCAGGCCTCGCGCACCTCCCAGGTCAGGCCAGACGGATGCCGCCGCCCTTTACGGACCCCAAGGGCTCCGCTGGGCTCTGGCTCACGGAGGCAGCCCTTGCAGGGTGGATGCTGGGGACGGAAGCCTCTCACTGGGAGATGCTGGCCTCTGTCCCCTTAGCTCCACTCGAGGTAAACGTCTTCGCCTCCTTTTGCACATGGAAAAGCCAAGATGGTTTGGGCCCTCCCTGAGTCTGCACTTGGCCTGGGTCTGCGCCTTAATTCAAGCCCACAGTCCCTGTGTCGTGTCCCGGGCTGGGGCCTGCAGTCTGCTTAGGACCCAGAGGTGCTAAGCCCCCTTGTCATCCCCTGGGACCCCAGACTGTGGCACAGGCCCCTGGCCCTTCTGTGTTCGTTGCTGGACCGTGATTGAGGGGTGGGGGCGGGGGGCCGGCACACAGCAGCCCCTTCGCTTCCCCTCACACACCGGCCCACACGACACAACCCACACTCCTGCACACAAGACCCCTGTGAGCAAAAGGCACACGAAAACATGCACACGCACGAGCCCCAGGACTGCGCCGCATCACGTGCACGAACACGAGACGCACGTGTGAATGTGGGCACACACATGCCATGGACTTCTGAAGCCACCCTCTGGAGGCTTCTGGTGGCTTCTTTGGCTCCCGCAGGGGGCTGGCCTGGGGCAGAAAGCACCGGAACGGGAGGGGAGCGCTTTGGTCCTGCCGCACTGTTGGGTCAGCTCACCGTCTCCATGTGCCGGTTTCCTGCCTATAAAATGAGGATTTGGGGAGCACCATCGTGACCGTCCTGGGCCAGAGGGAAAAACGCTCCATATGCTGTCACTGTCCCCTGCGCATGTGTTTGTGGTGAACACGCTGGACCTGACATGCTCCTCAGTTCCCTGGACCTGGCCGATGTTCTCCCCCACTGCCCCCATACTGGGAGACCAGAGATGCCTCATTGAGGCCGGTGAACTTGACAATAGGGCTGCTGGCCTGGCCCCCGGGTGGCAGGGCTTGCTGTCAGCTGAAGGGCAGGGCTGCCGAGGGGCAGGGCCAGACCCTTCCCGGGCAGATGGAGCTGGGACCCCAAGCGGCACATGTGCAGCCTCCCCGTCTGTCACAGCACAGGGCGAGGGGGGGGCTCTTCTGAGCTGGCCTCGTGGGGTGATCCAGAAGCACTGAGTGCCCGAGGGTCCTGCCTGAGCCCAAGGCGACAACAGGTGGGCAGGGATCTCTCTGTGCTCCGGGAACATGCAGAAGGCTTCGGCTTGGGAAACTGAAGCCCGCTTAGGTGCATAACTCAGGGGGCTTCTGGGGGGCAGGCAGTAGAGTCCCACCCCGTTTCAGGACCGGGACTCCTGGGGGCTCAGTGCGAATACCACAGGCAGAGCTCCCAGAGCCAATCCCAGTTGCTGACCTGACTTCCTGGGGGATGATCGTGTCCCATATGTGCTCGATTCGGGCCTAGCCTTCTCACTCGCTGTGTGACAAGCCATGTGCCAGCTTACTGATTTGTTCTCTGTATTTCAGTTTCCCTACCTGTCAGAGGGGCCTTGACTTCCTAGCGTTGTCGTGGGGGGAAAATGAATTAATATACGCAACGTGCTTAGGCGCCTAGTAAGCCCTGTGTCCGTTGTAATTACTATTCTCGTCCCAGTGGAGGGGACATATAACATATGTCACATAAAACAGTGGAACTGACCAACGGGCTGACCCCTTCTGCAGGGGTCACTCAGGAGCCAGCTGAGTCCCCCCGGGCTCATAGGGTGGTGCTCCCACTCACCCTGGCCAGGAGGGAAGAGCCTTGGGAGCCTCAGTTTCCCCATCCGTCAATGGAGACGAGAGGGCCCATGCCACAGGGGTGGTGTGTGAAGGGGCAGGGGACAGGGAGGAGTGACGGCTACTTCAGGAACCACAGGCCACTGGGTGCGGTGCAGAGGGAGGACATGGGAAGCGCGGGGCTGGGGAGGCAGGCTGAGGGTGCAGAGGCTATACTCTGAAGGCCTTGAAGGGTAAGTCTAGGAGTTTGGACTTTACACCACAGGTGATGGGGGCCTGTTGTCCAGGGAATGGGAGGAGCTGCAGTGGCCCGAGGAACCCCAGCCGGGCTGAGACCACTGGAGGGTAACTTTCAGGGACTCAGGTCTCCCTGGTCTGGGGCCAGCTCTGTCCCTGACTGGCTGGGTGTTCTTGGGCAGATCCCTACCCTCTCTGGGCCACCGACGATGTCCAGATAAGATGGGGCTTGGCCTCAGTGTTCGCTGAGGGACTGCCTGTGGGTACTGCTCTCCCCGGCCTCCTGGGAGCACAGACCAGCCCTAGTTGTTGGGAAAAGGGTATCACGGGAGGGGGGGGGCGGGTTCTGCTGCTTCAGATCACTGGGTTGTTGGCAGAGCCCAGATGGACCTGAGCTAGAGCCTGGGCTCCCAGCATCATCTGGGGAATATTTAACCAAATTAGGTTTGAAAACTGCCCAAGTACCACTTTTCCGTGCCAGTAATTCTGACTTGTTTATGTACTGCTTCCACCACCCTCAGGAAGCCCTCCTTAAATCACCTGTGCCAGCCCTTGGCTCCTTTGCTTGCTGTTGTAATGGGCTCTCTCTTCTGAGGCGTGGAGCTATGAAGAGCTGTGACTTCCAGGGTCATTTCCACCTGGGCTGTTTCCATCAGGAGCGGATGCTGAAAGCCTGTCTTCCCCCTTCACGTACAGCCAGAGCTGGCAGCCCTCCTTGCCCGCCTCGTCTGGACTCTCACAGGCCATCGGGCCCGGAGCCTGAAGGGGGCGTTCCACCTCTTGGCTTTTTGAGTCGGGTGTCAGCTTGGAATGTGCTGTAGGGAAAGCTAAGAGACTACCATGATGGGTGTGTGTGTGTTACAGTGGGAGATGCCAGTGTCAGATTCATCATGCGGAGCTTGCACGTCAGAGCTGAAAAGATCCTTAGGGATACTCACACACACACACACACTCACACACACACACTTTGTGAATATATGTGTATATCTAAATATTGTGTGTACGTATGCTATGTAAAGAACTTTGGGCCCAAGGGATTTGGCCATGGCCAAGGACTCAGGAGTGCTGGTTCATGCTCAGTAAAGGCGCGAACCCACAATGAGACATCACACACTGGGAATCTCTTCATAATCTGGGCGCAGATGACCTCTCAACGCTAGATCAGTGCGGAAGAACCAGCACCTAAGTACTGGGGATCCTACCCTATACGTGGATCAGCCAGCTGGCTAGCGGGAAGAGAGCAGGGGGATGAGGCTGCCAGTCCCTTCCCTGCCTCCTCCCCCAGGGCAGGGACCAAGAGGGGGGCCCACAGGACCTGCCCAGCACTGTCCCCCACCCATGCTCCGGGAGCTCAGGGCACCTAAGGAAGCAGACGGTTCTGCAGTTAATGCTGGGTCACCCTGGCAGGTGTGGTGGGGTCTCGGGAACCTGGGACCAAGGTTTATAACTGAGCCAGAACGGGGGTGCAGCTGGGGATTCCCGTATTGCAGACACTCTAGATGTGAGACTTAGTGAAAGAAGAGACAGGAAAAATCCACCCCTTGCCCCCAAAGGAAGCAAGGGAGCTTGTCTGTCTGGACTCTGCAGGGGGAGAAACGAGCCCCAGAAATCAAAGTCTTGGGGCTCTGCCTCCCACAGGCTCAGGACTGAACTTACCCTACCTCAGTGGCCGCAAAGCTGGTTCGGAGCTGGAGCTAAAAATGGCTCAAGTAAAACATCCAAAATGAAAAGATTAACTATTCAGGTTCAGCAGTGAGTGGGGGGCAGGGGGGAAGTAATTGATTACGGCCACGTGGAGTTTAGAGAATCTACTTCTGAATTCAGCTCATTAACAGTTGAGAAGATCCAGTTTGACACCTGTCGGTGCTGAAAAGTCCGGGCAAGCCGGGCAGGAAAGGCAAGTCCCTGTCACACAGATTTCAGCAACAGGTCACACGGCCGACATCGCACTAGCCTGAGTCATTAGAAGGGTCCCTTTAAACTTGTGAATCGGCTTATATGTGGAACTTGAGAAACGTAACAGAAGACCGTGGGGGAAGGGACAGGGAGAAAATAGATACAGAGAGGGAGGAAGGCAAACCATAAGAGACTCTCGAATACAGAGAACAAACTGAGGGTGGCTGGGAGGGTGGTGGAGGGGAGGAAATGGGTGACGGGATTCAGAGGCAGCCACTCGGCCTCGCCGCCGCAGATGGAGAGGCCGTCTGTGCACTGTGTAAAACTGATGACAGCTTGGTATAGGGACTATAGAAAGAGCTTCCATGAATCCGTATGAAAAAGACGGAATAATCCGATAGAAAAATGGGCCAGGAACATGAACAGGCATTTCAGGGTCTGGAGGGGAAATGGCTTAAAGACCTAGGAAAAGAGGTTCAACCTCATGAGCAGTGTGGAAAATGCCAATTCAACCCGCAGTGAGACAGCATTTCACACACAAGATGGGCAGCTGCCTCTTAGGGCTCCCAGGGGCTCCGGGGTGCAGGGCTGAGGGGGGACTAGAGGAGGCAGAGGACCGATGCCCCACACCTATTAGGGAAGTTTATTCCTGTCTCCTTACTGTTCTTCAGGGCTTGCCGTCGGCTGGGACAGTGAGCAGGCCCTCCCTGCCCCCCAGCCCCCCACCCCCCAGCCCCCCACCCCAGGCCCTTGGGATCTGCCAAGACTGCTTCCTGGGAATCTGCTAGTGTCAGGGCCCCCCTCCCAGGCAACCAGATGTGTCTCTGGCTGCAGCGCCTGGGTCTGGTCTGCAGAGCTGGGGCGGTGGGGGTGGGGGGGTAGGACCGGGAGAAGGGGGCTGGCAGATCAGACCACCCCGCCCTTGTACTTGGATAGACCCCTCTCCCAAGAGAATCTGCACCCCGGCTCCTCACCACCACATCCCTAAAGCTCAGAGAGGCTGATGGGAGGAAGGCTGGTCTCTCTACCCTCCCCACACTCCCGTCCAGGCACCAGCCTCTGGCTGTCTGGCTCCCCACGTCTTCCCAGTGACACACAGCCTTGGCAGTACTGACTCCGTGTGCCCAATGGGCCAGCAGTCACAGAGCTAGTCTCCCTCGGCTGTCCTTGGTATCATCTTTCAGGCCCGGGCAATGCCCACCAGCTTCATGAGACCCTGGAGATAGTTATGATCTGTTTCTGGATGAGGAAGCAAGAGTAAAACGCTGCAAACAAAAACCTCAGATTATAAACAACACGAACCTCAGAATGCACCCAAGAGAGGCAGCGGAAGGATAGAATGTACCCGGGGTTGACCCCACCCCACTTTCTCGCTTCCCCAAAAGGCTGCAGAGCCTGGACCGCTTGTTGTGTGGTGAAATCTCACTTTGCATTCTGAGGGACGTTCCTGGATGACTTGAAGTCCCTCCACTGAGCGGACTGTAGCAAAGCTGCCTTTATCCAAGTCCCCCCCGGCTTCGGGGACCGCACCTGAGGACCAACAGGTTATTCCGCAGGATTCTGCCCCCCACCCCCGCCATCCCAGGCTGAAGGAAAGCCACTCCGCAGCCCGGATGGGACCGTGCCGATGAATCCCCAGCTCTTACCTCTCACCCCTCCAGAGAGGTGAGTTGTCCTCTCCTCCAGGGAACCTTTCCAGCAGGTGATGCAGCCATGACAGGGCTGTGGCAGCCTCAGGGAACCTGGAGGTCCAGGCACCAAAGCCCAAACCCCTTTCTTGGCCACCATCACTGATGTTGTGACTGCTTTGCTTGTGAGGTTTCTAAGGTGGCCAAGCAATCAGAAGCCAGACACCCTTTTAATTTATTTTTGATTTTTGTTTTTTTAATGTTTATTATTTTGGAGAGAGAGACAGAGCATGAGCTGGAGAGGGACAGAGAGAGAGGGAGACACAGAATCTGAAGCAGGCTCCAGGCTCTGAGCTATTGGCACAGAGTCCGATGCAGGGCTCGAACCCACAAACCGTGAGATCATGACCTGAGCCGAAGTAGGACGCTTAACTGAATGAGCCACCCAGGAGCCCCCTCCAGTTCTTCTTTTGATCATTGTGATGATCTGCATTGCTCCACACGGGCCAGGCCCTCATGTTTTCTCCCTCCCTCCCCTCCCACAGTGACACAAGCCAGAATACAATGAACTTCAGCACCAAAATGCCTTCCTCACCTCTACCTTAAGCCCCTTTCCACTTTCTCTGGCCGTGGCAGAAACGGAAAACTGCTGCTCCGGGCTGCAGTACTTCCGGTGCACGGCGAGGAAGCGCTGGGAACAGAGCTGCCAGGGGTGCCTGGGAAGCCAGCCACAGAGCGGCGCCCTCCCTCCCTCCCTCTCGGTCCACTTGGGGTCCTCCAAGGCAGGCCCCTGGACAGCGAGCCGGGGGTCCCCTCCTAGTCTGCTTACCTCCTGAGAGCACACAGAACATCTTTGCAGACCCATGGGACAAGAGAGTAGGGCTTCCCCCTACTTCTAGAATACAGGAATGGATGAGCCCTGGCTCCTGCCCTCAGGGGTTCACAGCCCACGGGGAAAGAGGGAAACACCTAGGCCATCCCCATCCAAGGTGCCGAGTGCCATAGGCAAGATGTGCACAGGGTTCATGGCAGTTTGTGGGAAGGTGGGTGCCTAAGTTTGCCTGGAGTGGTCAAAGAGGGCTTCCTGGAGGAGGGGGAGCTTAGGGAGGAATTAGCTGATCCATGGGGTTGGAGGGGAGCCAATTCTAGATGAAGTAACAAGGCGCAAATGCAAAGGCCAAAGGCTTCAGAGCACCGAAAGTAGTCCACCCCGGTGGCGTTTGTCCCCGGGGCAAGGAGAAGCGTGGGAGGGTGACATGTCAGATGGGTGGTTCAGGATGAGCAGAACAGCCTGGCATGTTTTTCGCAAACTGACGGCACCTGTGTCCCAGCGCCCACATCCAGAAAGAGGACATTTTCTTCATCACCTCAGAGGCCCTCCCCCTGCCTCGTCCGCAACCATACCCCCCAAGGTAATCGCTGACCTGAACGTCACATCAGAGCTCTCTGCCTGTGTTGGAACTTTAGATAAAAGGAGTCACCCAACATGTGCTCTTTGCGGGGGGTGTCATTTTTCACCCAGTGTTATCTCTGGGAGGCTCACCCACGTGGCCACGTGGTTCTTACACACACAGTACAGTTGGCGTTCCATTTTGTGAATATTCATTTGACCTGGCGTCCACTGATGGAATTTGGGTTATTTATAACTTGGGGTTATTATGAGCGACTCCACGTTCTTACACATGTTGTTTGGTGAAAGTACTTATTCGTCTTGTTGGATGCATATCTAGGGATGAAATTGCTTCTAATCAGCCTGGTTAGAAGCTGCCAGGTGGTTTTTTTCAAGTGCTTGTGCCGTGGACACTCCAGTGGCTCCCATGCTCTGTAATACTTGGCATCGTTAGTCTTGTTAATTTTAGCCATTCTGGCAGGTGTGGGGGAGTGCTCTGCTGTGATTGAATTTGCATTTCCTGGTGTGGCTAATGGATTGAGCCCCTGTGCATATGGTTATTGGCCATTTGGATATCTTAACTTTGTGGATAATATGTTTTCCAAGAATCCTCTTCTACTCAGTGATAGGCCTGTTCATTCTCTTCTGATGAAAATAGATTCTTAAGTTTTTTTAAATGTTTGCTTAGTTTTGAGAGAGAAAGAGAGGGAGAGAGAGAGAGAGAGAGAGAGAGAGAGCGAGCTCAAGTGGGGGGAGGGGCAGAGAGAGAGAATCCAAAGCAGGCTCCAGGCTCTGAGCTGTCAGCACAGAGCCCGACACAGGACTCGAACCCATGGACTGTGAGATCATGACCTGAGCTGAAGTAGGATGCTCAACCGACTGAACCACCCAAGCGCCCCAATAAATTCTTAATTTTAATGTGGTGCACTTTGTCAAGGTCTTCTTTAATGTCAGTACTTTTTGTATTTTGTTGAAGAAATCTGTATCTATTCTGTGGTCATGAAGGGAGTAGTCTATGGTTTCTTTTAAAAGCTGTATTTTACCTTTTGCATTTAGACCTACAATACATCTGAAATCGACTTTCGTGTGTGGTGTGGGTTAGGGGTCTGATTCTTTTATTTTTCTTTTCTGGTTGGATATCCACTTTACCCAGAACTATTTATTGAGAAGCCTACCCTTTTCTGTGGTACTGCATTTGTGCTTTTTTCATAAACTAAGTGGCTATAAATATGAGTCTGTCTTTGCACTGATATGACGGTGTCTTAATTGCTGCAGTTTTAAAATGGGTCTCAACTTTAAAGGTCTGAAGTTAGGGATGCCTGGGTGACTCAGTGAGTTAAGTATCGACTCTTGGTTTCAGCACAG
The DNA here is from genome assembly GCF_006229205.1 of Suricata suricatta. Taxonomy (NCBI): domain Eukaryota; kingdom Metazoa; phylum Chordata; class Mammalia; order Carnivora; family Herpestidae; genus Suricata; species Suricata suricatta. Next base: position 30,421,373 of record NC_043707.1, on the reverse strand, counting down.
GTAATGATCTCACAGTTCATGAGTTTGAGCCCCGAGCCAGGCTCTGTGCTGACAGTGTGAAGCCTGCTTGGGATTCTTTCTCTCTCCTTCTCTCTCTGCCCATCTCTGACTCACACGTACTGTCTCTCTCTCAAAACAAATAAACTAAAAAAATAAATAAAGGTCTCAACTTAAAGATGTCTAAGTGTTCTCCTTTTGTTCTATTTCTTCCAGATTGCCCTGGCTATTCTTGGACTGTTGTGTTTTGATATATGTGTCAGAATACACCTGCCAATTTCCTATCATACACACACACAGCCTTCTGATATTTTGAATGGGATTGCACTGACTCTGTAGATCAACTGGGGAGAATGAACAGCTTTACAATACTGGGTCTTCCAATCCATGAACATAGTTTATCTTTCCATTTCTTTAGTTGTTCTTTAACTTCTCAGTGATGTTCGAGAGGTTTTAGTAGATTTATTCCTAGACAATTTGATAACTTGATGATGTTTTTGTGAATGTTATCATTTTAAAATTTCACTTTCTATTTGTTTAGTGCCAGCATATAGAAATATGGTTGATTTTTGTAAACTGTTTTTGTATTCCAGTGATCTTGCTAAAATAACAATAATTCTAATCATTCCACTTCAGATTTTGTTAGGGAAGAGATGCTCCAGGGTGTGGTCCAGCCATGGTCCACAAGTTTCAAGGTCAAAGCCCACTGTCCTTGAACTCTAGGCTGGATGTGTAGGTAGAGAGTGGAAGACAGATTTGGCCAGCCAGGGCCCATGGTGAGGAGCAGAAGTCACAGACATTGTCCATGCTTAGCCATGCTCCAGGCACTGTCTGCATATCCATTGAGAGTTGCCGCCCCCACCATGGCCTCAAGAGAAGGGAAGCCCTGGGTTCTAGTTTTGGTCTTTAACTGACAAGCTATGTGACCTCCAGCACGTTGCTGAACGCCGCTGAATCTTATTCTTCTCACTCACCAATAGAGGGCGCTATGTCTGGATATGTCTTTCTCTCAGCCAGTGGGTGCCTGGTAAACACTGGTGAATCAGTTTCACTCACCAGCATTGTCCCTTTTGCCCAAAGGGTGATTCTGAACATTGCCAGGACATTCTGCAGTCCAGGGGCTGCTAATGTGGGTGCCCTCGGGGGAAGAGGTGACTGGCTACCATTGTGCTCTAATCTTGCCTTCTAGGAAGATTCGGTACAGTCGGCCCTTTGGGGATTTGTGTTACCACCATGAGGACACCCATGTGAGGCTGCCTGTCTCCAAAAAGGAACTCAATTACTCTTTAATAAAAGTCTTGGCAGGAGTTCCTGAAAAATCTTGCCTTCTGTGGGATCCCTGATATACAAAAGGATGGAATTTAATTATTCTGTCCCGTCCGTGAGCCCCAGGGCAGGGTCTGGCACACAGCCACAGCCCTATCCGACCAGCAGGCTTCCTGGCCCCTGAAGGGCTCATTACTCGGGAGTGTGCTGGGAAGGAATAGCGGAAGCACAGGGAGGCCTCCCCTTCGGCCTGGCCTTGCCTTCCCCGCCCTTCCTTTTGGGGTATGTGGCTGAGAGAGATCCAGTTTGTCTGTGATTACTTGGATAAGCTGCTCTCCAGAAGTTAACTGGAAAGGTGATTTTTTTTCAGGAAATCAGGTCCTACCGGGGCCTCTCTGTTCCCCACGGGGCTGGCCTCAGAGCACCATGGGCAGCCTTGGTAGACTGGAGCACCAATCTGCAGCTGACTTGCGCCCTCCACTCCCAAACCCCGTCTCTCACCCTCGTGGCAAAGGAGATTTCTACCTGTTACAGGAGCCGAAGCCAGGGGTCTGTAGGCGGTCTGTTTCGGCAGGTGTGAGGCAAGATGGAACCTTGGAAAGGTGATGAGTTGGGGTCTGAGAGCAGACACTCCAATACCCATCCCAGCTCAAATTGGTCTCATTTTTCCCATCTGCAAAATGGGGGGTAGCAATCTCGTGCTTGCCTCAGGGTTGGTGAGAGGCTCCCACAGAAAGAATGGGTGTAAAGGGCTTAGCCCAGGGCTGGACCCAGAGCAAGACTTCAGCAAACTTTGTCTTCCCAGTAGTAGGCATGGCTCAGGGCCACCTCCTGGGGAAGCCCTCTTGTTGTCCCCTGGCTGGGGTTGGCCCTGCCTTGCACAGGAGAGGCACACAGATAGACAGTGGTTGCTTACGTGTCCAGACAGCTTTGAAGGTGAGGCTTCAAAAAAGTGTCCTTGGGTCCCTATCACAGAGGATGACTTGGTTTGTCTGTAGAATGAACAAAATACTAAGTACAGTTGCCAGATAGTGTTGTGTTTCTGTTTGCTAAATCTGACAATCTCTGTAAGGCAGCTGGAGCTGAATCCTGGAGCATCTTAAAAGTCCAGAAGATTCTCTCCTGGTTGATGAGTCTGGTTAGGACTTGTTTATAGGTTGCACCTTGAATCAATCAGCGTTCTCCAGAGAAACGAAATCAGTAGGACACGTGTGCATATCTGTATGGCTATATATGTATCTCTTTAGATCTATAATCTATCATCTGTATTAAGGAATTGGCTTATGCAATTATAGGGGTTGGCAGGTTTGAAATCTTTAGGACAGGCCAGCAGGCTGAAAACTCAGACAGGATTTGCTGCTGCGGTCTGGAAGCAAAATTCTTTCTTCTCTGGGAAACCTCACTTTCTGCTCCTAAGGCCTTCAGCTGATTGGATGAGGCCCCCCCCACACTATCCAAGGTAACCTCCTCTACTTAAAGCCAACTGATTGTAGATGTCAACCACCTCTACTAAATACCTCTGGCAATGTCTAGACTAGTGTTTGGCCAAGTAATGTCGTGAGAGCCTTGCCAGGTTGACACCTAAAATGCACCACCTCAGGCCTCCATCTGCCCTCAGCCAATGAGTCTCAAGGCCACTAATCCTAAGGGGCCATGGTGTGGGTTGGGGGAGGAGGGACGTGGATCTGGTTGTGTCCCATATGAGCTTCTGGGCCATCCCCCTACCAGACTTTGTAGCATGTGTTCAAGGCCATGTCTTCTGAGGCCTGTGGCAGTTCTCAGGGATGAGTCAGGGAGAGATGACCTTGCCCATTTTACCAGGAGGAAATAGGCACCGAGGTCCAGTGACTTTGCCGTGGAACCAGATTTCTAGATTCTTCACCTCCAAGACACATGCAAACGGCTTCTCCTAACGTGGGAACCCTTCCCGGTGAACTGAGGCAGGAGCCCTGGCGGCCACGCGTGACTCCAGGGCTATCTGTGTCATTTATTCCACGGGCACTTATTAAAAGCCTACTGTCTGCTTGCTGACAGGTGGGATGAGAGCTGGCCTCGTGCGGAGCGGAGCCGGGGTCACCGGCGCCACATGGTGGCCGCCTCAGAGGGAGAGGTCGCGAAGCCAGAGGCTCAGAGCTGGCGAAGGTGGAAAAGCCAGGGACCCCGGTGCCAGTCAGTCCCTGGGAACCACTGTTAGGAGCTGACATCTCTGGGCCTGGGACAGAGGGCTCAGTTCTCTTACCCCGGACGGCAGCCCTAATGAGGTAGGGATGATTGGTCTTGCTCTAAGATCAGGAAACTGAGTCAAAACCATAGAGCATCAGTGGGAAATCTTCCAAAAATAAGGGCAAAACTCCCCCATAATCTTGCCGGTGCCACTGTTTTTATTTTTCCAGGTTTTGTGACTTGGATGTCCATTTTTTATGTGATTATAAGCAGAAAACAGATGCAATGATGTCATTTTTTTACCTACCATCCTAAGCATGTGTTGTGTTCTTACCCAGTTAGCATTTTAATTATCGTATGTATATTAGGTATGTATGTTGTTATAAAAAGGCAGGTGTCCTTCCATTGTAAGGCAGGCTTACAATGAGAAAGATCAGTCCTGGGGCACCTGGGTGGCTCAGTTGGTTAAGCGTCTGACTTCGGCTCAGGTCATGATCTCGAAGTTCATGGGTTTGAGCCCTGTAGCAGGCTTTGCACTGATAACGCAGAGCCTGCTTTGGATCCTCTGTCTCCCTCTCTCTCTTCCCCTCCCCTGCTCACATGCTCTCTCTTTCAAAACAAATAAATAAAACATTAAAAAAAGAGCAGTCTCCTGTACCCTTTTTTCCCTGATAGTCAAGATTTTGGGGGGGTAAAAGGCCTTACCTTCATAGGCTAACTAACATTTATATATTCTTCTTTCTCTTGGTTTTTAATCTTAGAGATTGTCTGTTGACTTTGTTCTGTGGGAGATTCTGGTGGTTTTTTTTCACCTCCAAACCATCCTCTGTGTCTTTTCCTACTCCTCCAAGTAACCATACTGCACTCTGGGTTAGATCAGTGGACAATGACTAGAGTTGTATAACAAAGCAAGTAATATTCACAACTGACTTTAGGTAATATACCAAGCTACACTTCCTTGCTTTAGACTTCTTTTCCTGGAGTTAGTGATTCATTTTTTTTGTTTGTTTGCAAAGTATTTTAGGCCATGCCATAGATGTTGTGTCCCTTGGCATGTCACTACTTCACCCGAAATTTTCCAAAAGAAGTTTAATTCTCCCTCACACGCACATACATCAGGGTCTCTTTCCTTTATTTCCCATCTCATGTTCCTTTGTTGTTGAACTCCTTGCCTTTGGGTATCCCAATTTTGTGTCTTATTTTCTCTAGCTTACTCCTTTGTTTTGGTGGAATACATCCTTCAGCACCTTTCTGAGAAGAGATACATAGAGTGTCAATATTTTGAGGCCATGCATGTGTACAGATGCTTCATTTTACTCTCAAAACTTGAGGGATAGTTGAGCTGGGTATAGAATCTTAGACAGAAACCATCCTCTCTCAAAAGAAAACCCCTATCTCTCAGCTTCTGCTGTTACTGCTCAGAAGTCCAAGGCCATATTGATTCTGGACATTACCTAGAGGACTCATTTTATCTTGGGATAATTTTCTCTCTAGGATTCTGAACTTTTGTGACAATGTACTTTTTGTAAGAGTTGGGTTGTTGTTTTTTTTTTTTCCAATCTGGCATTTCACATGTTCTTTCAATTTGAAAGTTCATATCTGTCAGTTTTAGGTGACCTTTTGGGATCATTTCTTTAATACTCTTCTCTCCATTTTCTCCATTTGGCAGCTCTCAAGATTTTCTCTCTGGGATTCTGAACTTTTGTGACAATGTGCTTTTTAGTATGAAATGCATTTTTTTTTCAATCTGGCATTTCGCATGTTCTTTCAATTTGAAAGTTCATATCAGTCAGTTTTAGGTGACCTTTTGAAATCATTTCTTTTACTCTTCTCTCCATTTTCTTTCTCTGGAAACTCCAATTAGTTGTTAGATTTTCTGGATCAATCCTCTAGTTTTCTTATCTCTTCTCTCCATCTATCATAGCTCCCTTTTGGCAACTTTCTAGAAAACCTCCTTATCTTCTAACCCTTTCACTGAATATTTTACACTGGCTACTTTTTTCCATTTCTACAGACACATTTTTTTTTCTCCATAATATTTTATTGTCAAATTGTTTTCCATACAACACCCAGTGCTCTTCCCCACAAGTGCCCTCCACCATCACCACCACCTCTTTTCCCCCTTCCCCCTACCCCTCAACCCTCAGTT
>NC_043707.1:30379544-30415698 GCF_006229205.1 Suricata suricatta | reverse complement strand
CCCGTCTCTCCACACCCTCTCCAACAACTGTAGTCTTTTGCTTTGTTCATTTTAGCCACTCTGACTGGTGTGAGGTGGTATCTCAGTGTGGTTTTGATTTGTGTTTCCCTGATGATGAGTGATGTTGAGCATCGTTTTATGTACAGACACATTTTTGAGTTTTGATGGTTCTTTGTAAATAACTTCCTGTTGTTTGGGAGATGCAGTATCTTCTCATATCTCTCTAAGGATATTGGAGTTTTGCTTTGTATTTTGAAGCCCTTTTCCTGCCCACTCATTGTCTCTGTTTTCTGAGTTTGCTTTTTTCTTGTTTGTTGTTTTGGTCTTTGTCTTTTGCATTAGAGGCTCTCTATGCATATTTAATACTCAGACATTGGGAGCTGAGCCCCATGGGCAGACAGACACATCTCATGGGCTTTGCTGTGGGAGTTTGCCCAGGGCCCATCCAGGTCTTCTGTCTTTGGTTGGAGGGGCATAGCTGGAGGGGTGTGGCCTGGCTGGGAGCATGGTAGTGAATGAAAAGGCAAAAGAAACCAGTCAAATCTAGTCGACTTTTCCCCCTAAAATAGTTTCCAGCTGACAGTGATGTAACCAAAGTCTCATCAGTAGAGGAAGGTCCTTTACGCCCTTTAAGGCTCCAATGGGGAGGAGGGAGGCACTAAAAGAATGTGGGTAGAGCAGAGCTGACCGAATATATGGTAAGATAGAAAGGTGCCAGTCATATTTGTGCTGGGCTCAGTCCTGCTCTTGTCACATTGAGGAAACTGAGGCCACTTAGGACCTCGGTATTCCTGTGGTCCATTGTGAACACACCTGGCCAGCCCCATCCCCTGAACCCATAGCATCTGACCCCATTGACCTCCTTGGAGCTTTCTTCTCCTAACTGGGCTTAGGAGTTTGGGCTGGAGTCCAGGGTCTCCAGGGGGATTTTAGGGATCTCTTCCAACTGGACTCTTCCAGCTTGGCCTTCTGGTGACATCCAGCCTGCACATTTTTCCTGCCATCTCCCAGACCTCTCACAGAGAGAGCTGGGTGTCTGGGGACAGGACCACTCATGTGCCCTGGCTCACCCCTGTCCCACACCTCACGGTGGTCTCACTCAGTCTCTAGATTTTTCTGTAGTTGGCAAGGCTCCTCTTAGGGCCCCGGTCTGGGGCTTCAGCCTCACTGAGGAGCTGGGTCCTGAATTCTGGATACAGAGCCATCGCCAGTGGCCGTGCTGACTGAAGGCAAATGGCAAGTGGATTGGCAGTGGGTGGACAGCACCCAGAGGTGACAGCCCAAGGGCAAGGGCACAGGTGGCAGGAGCAAAGAGTCCAGGATCCTGAAGCCCTTAAAGCTGACCCAATGCAAACCCCTTTTACAGATGAGAAAACTGAGGTGCAGAGAGGTCAAACGAGGGCCTCTCCAGCCTCACAGTGAGTTAATGGCTTATAATTCTCTTTCCACTGACCACACCAAGCAGAGTCCCTCTCACTCTCACCCATACAGACACATCCTGGTCTGCCTGGGGCATCCACCCATCTGATGCCCACGTATTGGCAGAGTTCCTGACACACTTTGCTACAACCTAGACACCAGGACTGTGCTCTGGCCCCAGGTGCCTGCGGGCCTGTGTGTGCTAGGAAGGGGGCACGTGGGACCTCTCGGAATCTCGGGAAGTCAGTGAGGGGAAACCGAGGCCCAGAGCCAGTGGGCAGGGCCTGGTCCACTCACCGAGGCACTCAGTACCCTCAGCCCCATTTCTGTGTTCCCACCGCTCCCATGAATAATTAGAAAAATTTAAACAAACGTAATGTAATTGCTTGTTGATGACAGGATGCCAGGGGAACCATAAAACCCGCCTGACCTCAGGGCCTGCCCAGGCAAGTGGCACCGGGCGGCCGCGCTGGCAGCCTCACCCCTGCCCTGCTGGCTGGGCCTCCTGGGCCTCTCTGCGGCTGGGGAACCGGACCCCTGTGCCTGCCGACGGCCAAGCAGCACCTCACCTGCCAAGCAGGGTGCCCAGTGCCAGAGCAAACTGGGCCCGCGCCCAGAACACTTTCCAGAAATAGGTTTCTGCGAGAGCCTGAGGCTCACCCCTCCCTCCACGGACCTCACCTCCTGCAGAGAGTCCCCGGTGTTGCCTCAGCCCCTGGAAATGCTGTGTTCATGGCCCCTGAACGCCTAAGCGCCTCAGCAACGTTCACTGGGCCAGGCCGGGGCTCTCGTTCACAGCTCCCTGCTTCCTTCAGGCCTCCTGCCCTTCCCACCGCCTCCCGGGGTGGGGGTGGGGGGCGGGCTCAGGCAGAAAGGTCACTTCTTCTCAGTTCAGCACCTGTGGCCCTGGAAGGTTCGTGAGCCTCTGCTCTGGCGGCAGGCCCTCTACTTGTACTGCCCGGCCCCCACCTCATGGGTATTAGCACGGGGGGAGGGGGGGCTGCCATGGCGCCTCCAGGGGGTTGAGGTGATGGTAGGGGAGGTGCGGGGGTGGAGGGTGGGATCGGGTGGGGGGTAAGGTAAGTGGGTGAAGGGGTGGGTGGATAGGTGGGGTTAGTGTAGTGGCTGGACGGATGGGACCCTATTTGTTTTGGTCTCTGTCTTTCCATTAAAGGCTTCTTTTAAGGCCTGGGAATCCTGACCCACCTGAGGAGGGGGCCACTGAAAGGCCCTGGGAGCTCCGTGTGGACTGGGGACCTTTGGAGACTTTCACCCGGGGCACCTGAGCACTTTTCCTCTGAGGCCTGTCCCTGTCCCCAGAGAGGACCCCTCACCCCTCCTTCCTGGCACTGTCCCAGCCAGGACCCTCCCAGGCTCCTGGAGGCTCTGATCTTCTCTGCCCAGGTGGGCCTGGGCCGCTGGCTGCATTTCATTTATTGGCATCAATCGCTGAGAATTCTCCTCTGCCCTTCTCTTCGCTCTGTGGTACATACCTTTTTCTTGCTTTCTTTTTTAAATTCACTTATTTATTTTGAGGGAGAGAGAGAGGGGGCGGGGAGAGAGAGAGAATCCCAAGCAGACTCAGTGCTGTCAGCACAGAGTCCAGCTCCGGGCTCGATCCCACGAACCGTGAGATCATGGCCTGAGCCAAAATCAGGAGTCAGGCGCTTAACCAACCGAGCCACCCATGCACCCCTGTACCTTTTTGTTTCTTCACCACCCTTTCCTGGGAGAAATGAGGGGGAGGTGTGAGGGTGTCCACCAGAAACCCCCATGTTTCAGCAGAAAACCTCCCCCTCTCTCGTCAGTCCGTGAAGTCCTACCGGGTCCCAGCCACGTAACTATGTTTTCTAGTTGTTTAAAAGTTTCTGTGTTTATACCCCAGTCCCTAATCTGTTTTATGTATCAGGGTTACTGACATGGTTTTATGGAGGGGAAAAAAGAGTTCTGTTCCTAAAAAGTGCTCATAAACCGCTGACTGGGCCCAGCGCAGGGGAGCGGAGGAGGGAGATGAGCCCACTCAGTGCCTCTTGTAAACCCAGCCAGTGTCAGCCCCCCCTGCCCTGAAGCCGGGCACCCCTGGGGAGGACACAGACGGAACCATGGTCCTGAGACCCCTGGCCCTCCTCCCCATGCCTCCCCCAGCAGTCACCATTGCAGAACGAGGGACCTCAGGGAGGGGACTTGCTTTCCAAATAGATGGTTGGGGGCCTCTCCAAGGACAAGGGAGACCAGTGGGGGTGCGGACACTGCTGGTGACCTTCAGGCCTCCCTGGGACAATGGGGCCTCCTACAGCCCCCGCACACCGAGTGGGACCTACTGAGTTCCCCTCAAACCTCTTGTGCGTGGTCGGCGTGTCTGTTCAGCCTCAATGAGGTTCCTGGAAGGTCAGGCTTTGAACTGAGTGAGAGATTTCCGCATCCCTTGATTTCTGGAGCCATAAAAGCTCTTTAGAACAGCTTTGAACCATCTCTTTCCTCTTTAAAGAGCTCAGTGCCTGGGGCAGACAGACATAAATAGGTAATTATAGCCCAGGGAGATGTGTGCCTGGGGGGTTAGTAGTTAGTGGTCCCCTAATTGGCCTTCCGGCTTCCAGCCCCTCCCACGCCCTCCCATTGTAGGCTCTGCTGCCAGAGGGAGTTTTTAAAAATGCACATCTGACCTTGACTTTCACCCCCTCCCACAGCTGCCCCCTGGCCTCAGGCCTCCCAGCGGGCCCAGCCCACTTCTCGATCTGGGGGTGGGGGTGGGGGGCTGGGTGTGTTCATACTCCCCCAGGTCGCTGCTGGACCCTTCCCTTTTCTTGCCTGTCTCCCGACCTCAGCCCTCCTTCCTTACCTGGCCGGTCACTGTGCATCCCTCAGGCCTCACCTTAGATGCCGCTGCCTCCAGGATGTCTTCCCTGACCACCTCCACCCCCACCCCAGATTGGCATCACTGCCCCCCACACCGCTCTTCTGCACATTCTATTCTTACAGCCCTCGCATAGCCCTTTCCAGCCTGTACCTTTTTGCCCACCTCCCTCCACAGACTGGGATTCTCTAAGTCAGGGAGCACATCCCTTTTACCATCCATTTATCAGATACTGGATATTTTTTGAGCTCTTACTTTGTGCCAGGCACTGAGATTGGGAGGTGCATAAAACAGACAAAGTCCGCCCTCCTGGCACTGGCAGGCTGACAAGGTGTTGCGGTCCGGCTCAGGGCTGGCTCTGACACTTTGCTGAATAAACAGACAGTACAGTGTGCCGCTGCGGGTGCTCCGAAAAGAGGAAGGGGCCGCTCAGAGGCCAGGCAGACTGCACGGAGGAGGGGGTGCGGTCAAGAAGACCCTGAGAAACGGGTACAATTTTCCAGGCAAACAATCCAAGAGAGCTCCCTGCCTGCCCGCCCAGAGGCTGTCCTGGTGGCTGTCTGCTCGCCGCCCAGGGTCTGTGACCCTCCATTCTCACTCTTCTCTTTCAGAATGTATGAACTGTACCCGGCTCAGCGACATGAGTGAGCGGCTAACCACGCTGGAGGCCAAGGTCAGACGGCCTGGGGAGCTGGCGGGTCTGTGTGACGGTTGTGTGTCAGGTTCCTGCCGGGGGTGGCCGGGAGAGCCCAGCCCTGAGCAGTCCTGTCCCAGGGGTTGGGTGCTCCTGGGGCCTCAGTGGCTCTGGATGGTCTAGTCTGGGCCGCCTCCTGGGGTGGGCGAGGGGAGGTCTGGGACAGCAGGCTGGCCTGGGTATGGGCCTCAGTGGCTGGCGGGACTGGAGACCCAGAGGTTGACTTCTGGGAGCCCTTCCCCCGTCGGGGACTGCTGCCCCCGACTCTGGCCTCTCCTGTCCCTCCTTGTCTGGCACACGGCTGGGCACAGACAAGCTGATGGGGAAAGGCTGCCTGGCACCAGCCAGCTCTCGCCCTGTCTACGTCAGGGCCTGGAGTGGGTCACCCCAGAGGCAGAAGGACTGAATAAAGAACAAGTTGATTTAGGGGCGCTTGGGTGGCTCAGTCAATTAAGCATCCAGCTCTTGGTTTCGGCTCAGGTCACCATCTGACGGTTCATGGGATCGAGCCCCACGTCAGGCTCTGCACTGAGTGTGGAGCCTGCTTGGGATTCTCTCTGCCTCTTTCTCTCTGCCCTACTCCTGCTTGTGCTCTCTCTCTTGAAATAAATAAGTAAACTTAAAAAAAAGAAAGAAAGGAAGAAAGAACTAAAAGAAGAGGAAAAGTTAATTTATTTGGGAGTAGCCCCAGGCAGCTCTGGGCAAGGAGAGAGGCAGCGACTGGGGGTGGGGGGGGGCGGGGGGAACGTGTGAGGCGCAGGTGTGGGGACAGAGCCTACCGAGGGACAAGGAAGCTGGCAGGAGACCATCCCTTCGCAGGAGACCCTTCTCCTGGGCTGTGTCGCCATCACCTCGTGTCCCCTGCCTTGCGGGCCTGCCCACATTGCTCCTGTGGCCAGAGAAAGCCCCGGCGGAGGGTCTCAGGGGTCTGGGGCCTGCAAGACGAAGCCAAAGCTGTGGGGGCCGCGGGCTGTGTCCTGACTGGGAGCGAGCCCCGTTCTCCCTCCGGCCCCAGGGTGCCAGCTGGGAGCCAAGGCTTCTGAATCTGAGGAGCTTCCTGGGGCCGGGACTGCTGGGGTGGCCTGGCCCGGGAGGGGGTGTCCCCATGTGAGTGGGGCCGCTGGCTGGAGGCCAGAGTGGGATGGAGCCCTGAGGGAGGAGGGGGAGAGAGCCCCGTGGCAGGACCACAGAGCACCCAGAGGTCGGCTCCCCCCTCCCCCACCGCCTGGAAGAGCCGGCAGGCAGGCCTTCCCAGCAGACGCACACTCATACACACACAGATACACACACACACACGGGCACACACGGGCACACAGGGATGGATACACACACACACACACACACACACGGACAGACACACAGACAGACACACACAGACACACACACAGACACACACACGCACACACACGCACGTGCACGCACACACTCACAGACACGCACACACAGCCCTTGCCTCACCCTCTGGCCCTGCCTCTGGCCGTGGGGCCCCTGCCTGGTGAGCTGGGGCTGCAGATGACCGCCGCTTGGGGTCACACATGGCGGGGCTGTCCCCACCAGCTGGGTGACTCTCGCCGGGCTCCCAGCGCCTCGTCTGTGCGCTGGATTGAAGTACCAGCCTGTAAAGGGCAGCCAGGGCCTTGGAGGACGTGGCGGCGGAGGGTCCCAGCCTTGGAACCGGCCAGCGCTGGACGGACGGGAGGGTCTTGTTCGCCATGCCGTCTTGCCGTCCTCAGTGTACTGATGCGCCGCGGGCGTGCGGGCGACGCCGGTGCGGAGCACGTGGCATGAGAGGCCCCCCTTGTCCCCAAACCCTCCTGCAGGCGGGAGGGTCCCCCCGCGGACCCCTGGACACGGGCTGGACTAGGGGGCCTTATGCCCTCCTTGGTGTCGGTGGCTCCATGGGGGTGGGGTGGAGGCGGGAACGGATTAGGGAACGGATGCCATCACGTGGGCCAGGCCGGGGCTGGGGACGCCCTGGGGGGTGGGGGGTGCTGGGGAAGATGCTGGGGTGAATGTGTAGCACCCGATATTTTAAAAAGAGGAGGGGTCCCCAAGCCAGCTGGCCTGACAGACCTTTTTCAGGCACCTGAAGCCTCTGAGTGGCTTGGCAGAGTGCCGACCGGCAGCCTGCCCTGCCCCAGCCTGGCACCTCGGGGTGCTGCGCGCCCCAGCTCCGGGATGGCCGGGCGCAGCTAGCTGTCCTCCGCCCAGCGGCCCTGGCCCACCTGCCGGGAGCACTTCCTGCCTGTCCCCCTGCCCTGACCCGGGCACGGCCGCAGCAGCAGGCTGTGAGGGGCTCCAAGGTGAGGGTCGTGACCCCTCTGCAGAGCCGGGTGTCAGGGGTGGTCAGGTCCCTGCCCAGTAGTGGCTCTGCCTCGACAGGTCCCGCTCAGCTCCGGGCCATCTGCTGTCCTGGGAAATGGAAATCAAAGGAGTCACTTCCCAGCCCCAGGGTGAGCTTCGGTGGGGACAGGGGGAGGTAGTCTGCATCTGGGGTGAGCAAAGAGGCGGCTGCCACCACCCTCCTTCTGGATTCCCAGCTCAGGTCCTGTGCATTACGGGGTCACCATCTCGCTGTTTACCTGCCTGCTACATGCCCGAGGGTCCCCTGGGGAAGCGGAGCCCCTGAGAGGCAGCGGCCTGGAGAGGGAGGGGGATGGAAGCTGGCCGTGCTGTGGGGACAGCCCTGCTGAGGCCAGTGGGGCTGCTGAGCGCAGAGAGAACTCGGAGCAGGAGCCGTGGCTGTGGTCAGGCCAGTGAGAGCCAGGCAAGCAGAGCCCAGATGGGGGGTCAGAAGCCAGACGGCTAGCATAAGAGAGCGGCAACCCAGAGGCCTGCAAACTGTGGCCTCTGCCTGCACGGACAAGGAGCCTGCTTTGCTGCAGCGTCAGGAGGGATGCGTTTGGCTATAAGGAACAGAAACCGAGCCAGCGGCACTGTATTCTTTAAGGATGTTGATTGTTCAGCAAGAAGCCCAGCGGTAGGTTGTCTTAGGATTGGTTTGGTGGCTTAAGAACTCGAGCTCTTCGCAGCTTCCCCTCCACCTCCTTAGTGAATTGGCTTTTGTCCTCATGGTTACAAAGTGGCTGCTGCAGCTCAAGGCATCGCATCCCCATACCATGTTCAGCACTGGACTGTATGCCTACCTCCTAGTTGCAAGGGGGTTGGGAAAATAAGTACCAGGCTGATCATGATTCCTCCTCCCAAACATACCCATAGGGACACAGCAGGGGGCTCTCGTGGCTGGCAGCCATTAGGGCCTGCTCCCTCTTCACTCCCTGCTAGTGCCTGAGTTCCCAGAAAGCCCAGACCTAGGAGCTGACTGGGGACTCCTGCCACCCTCTTTTTCTGAAACAGGGTAAAATGGTGAGGTGAGGCCAGGAAGAAGTTTCCCCCTGCCTTCCTCTCCTCCCCGCCACCCCCCAGTTTACATTCTGATTTCCTGGACCGTGTGGCATGGGAGGGAACCTGGGAGGATTCCCCTGTGTGAGGGTCACAGAAGTCTCGGAGTTAGCCGGTATCCGGCGGCCTCCTGGACAGCCAGCCAGGCCACAATGATGTCATGGGAGCCACTGCCCTCCGAGGCTGGCGGCAGTCTGGTTTTCTTAGGCCGAGCCCCCACGCCCACTGCTGCCTGCCGTGGTGAGGTCATGCCGGCCCCAGGTGGGATCAGCGTCACCGGGAGGCCGGCCACAGCCAGGCCAAGAGGGCTGGGACGCTGGCGGGGGGCTGAGGCTGACTGGGCTGTGACCGAGGCTTCTCTGCCTGGGTCTCTGGGCTCTGTGGGTTCAGGGCCCTGCTGGAGAAGGGAACCCTTGGGCCCAATCCCAGGAGCCCAGGGTGGGTGCCCCTACTGCAAGCCCTCAAAGGTCCTAATGACTCCTGGTAAGTATGTCCATCTTGAGGCCCCCCAGAGAGACTGCAATCAGGCAAGCCCCCTGTATGGTCTCCTGCACCCCCCAAACCTACCCTCTCCAGGTCCCTGTCTGGCCAGTGGTGATCCCACGGTCCCGGGAGCCAGACCGGAACCAGGGGACCCACTCCTGCCTTCACCCACGCTCCTGCCCCTAGACGCCCCGTCACATGTCACTGACAGCCAAGTCTCCTTGCCCCCCGCCCCCAGCTCCTCCACTGCCCCAGAGCCCCTAGCTTCGGGCGGGGCTGGGCAGCCTCCCCGCGGGCACTCAGTGGCTGGGGCAGCAATCATCACCCTTCCCTCCCCGAGGGGATTCCAGGGCCAAGGGACAGAGTTGCACCCCCTAGCTGCCATGTGATAGTGGCCGGCTGCTCCCCTTATGGGTACTTCTGTGAAGTCAAGGCCAAGGCTGTGGCCAAGCTGTGGAGAGGTGGACAAGGCACTCACTGCATGGGACCCTGGTCCCAGCCTACTTGCTGGGTGACCTTAGGTGAGTCACTTGCAGTCTCTGAGCCTTTATTTCCACCTCTCCTGTGATGGGCCACAGTGACCCTTCCTACCTCCTGGGACCTTGGAAGGCCAGAGTGGGAGGGGCCTAGAAGTAGCCCTGGGGGTGGCTGGAGCCTGGCAGGGGAGGAGTCCACAGGCCCAACACAGAGGTAGACCCCGAGACCTGGTGCAGGGGTGCCACTCTGTTCCCTAGGATCCTCAGAGACTGTCACTCAGGCCCAGGGACACTGCAGGCCTGGAGGGAGGGAGTGCCCAGAGGGCCCCTTTGTCACACACACACACACACACACACACCCAAACCTCAGCCCAGCCCAGGCCTGGCTGCCCGGAAGGCTGCTCTTTGTCCTGGGACCCAGCAGCATCGGCAGGAGGAGCTGAGGCTCAGCTCGCTGCACGGGGTCGGTGTTACTGCCTCCGCTTCACTGATGGGAAGACTGAGGTCCGCAGCGGTCACAATGCTTACACAAGGTCACACAGCGGCCACTTAGTGGGAGAGCCAGGTTCAAACCAGTTTGTGGGGCAGCAGGGCCTGAGCACCCCCATCAGGAGGCGCTGAGCCCGTGCAGGGCTCTGGGGACGGAGAGCAAGGGGGTGCCTGCCCCCTAGGAGGTCTGCTGTCGGTGCTTCCATAGTTGGCTCTTGATACAAAGTGATTGTGCAGTGGCTCAGGAGTGAAGGGAAGGGCTGGCGGGGGCGAGGGGTATTGGTGGCCCTCTGAGGGCAGGAGGGACCCTGGGGTCATTCTGGCAGCTGGAGCAAAGCTGGTGGGGTCCAGGAGGGGATGGGGGCAAGTGAAGAGCCTGGGACCATAGACTGAGGGCCAGGCAGGCCAAGGGGCACAGGGGGAGGCCTGGGGGAGGCCAAATGCACTGGCCAGGGCCCTCGCCAGTGTGCAGAGTGGCCGTCCAGAATCTAGCAGGACATAGGCTCAAGGCTGGAGGGAACCAGAGACACCGGGCTTCCTGCCCTTTGGGCAGATCCGGGAGCAGAGACTGGGGCACCGGTGGGTGGAGCAGGAAGCGGACTCTGTGAGGCAGGTCTGGGTCTCCTCTCTGCGGGGGTGGGCCTGTTCTGGGTCCCTGCTCCTGCAGGGCCCCCTCGCTCGGATCCCTGGTGCACAGCGCCCCCTGCTGGTCTCTTTGGGAACAGCAGGGACTTGCTGGGACCTCTGGGCCTGGCTCCCAGTTCACCTGAATTAGGGAGACAGTGTTGCTGCCCAGGCCCTGGGTCTTTGCAGTGTTTGACCCCCACCTCCCTCAAGGGGAGAGGACCCGGCCGCTTTCCATGCTGCTCTGTTCTCCTGGAGCTCCCATCAAAAATCGTGTCCCGAACCAGGTCCCTTTATGTTCGTTTCTTTCTCATTTTCGATTTCCTTTTTTTCTTCTCTATTTTCCTCCCTCCCTTTTTCCATCCCTCCATCCACAAACATTCCCTGGCCACGTGGTGTGTGCCCTCACCATGGTGAGGGCAGCTCCAGAAGCAAAATGCCTGAAGGTGTCCCAGGGGCAACCTGTGTGAGCAGGAGGGGCGGGGGGGGGGGGTATACCAGACTCTCCAGAAATGGGAAGGGGAGGAGAGCAGGGGTGGGGGAACATTCTGGCCAGGGGAGCGGCCATCCCCCGCGGGGCACGATCACCCCTGCCTGGCATCAGGTGGCTGCGGACCTCCGGGGATCCATATCCCCGGGCACGCGTGTCCGGTGGGGGTCCTGACCTCTGCCCTTGTCCCCAGGTTCTCCTGCTGGAGGCGGCAGAGCAGCCGGCAGGCCCGGGCAATGACCTGCCGGCCCCCCAGAGCACCGCGCCGCCCTGGAATGAGGACTTCCTCCCTGACGCCATCCCCCTAGCCCACCCGGGGCCCCGAAGGAGAAGGCCCACGGGCCCCGCCGGTGAGTGAGGCCCGCGGCCAGCGTGGCCCAGGCCCGGCCGCCCAGGCCTCCCCCTCGAGGTCCCGCCATAGGCCCCTTGCATCCGGCGTGCCCACCTGCTATTTCGAAATGGCGAGCTAACATTTCAGAAGCGGGATTCTCATGAAAATCAGGATTTCTGGCTTCTCTGAGAAAAAGAGAAGGCCTGGCCGTTGGGGTTCAGTCCCTCCTGGAAGCCGGGTCACTGCTGCCTCCTCAGACCCCATCCGAACTGCTGAAGCCCCCATCCTTCCTGTGCTCGCTCAGTTCCATACCCGTCACCATCACCTGCCTTGCCGTCTCTCAGTATCCGCGCTTGGCCCCCCCCAGCCCGCCCAGCCCTCCGGCTCCAGTTTGCAGGGAGTTTCCTGCCTCCCACCACCTTCTGGGGCGAGGAGGGGCTCACTGAACTCTCTGGCTGCAGTGTTGGGGGACATCTGCCACCCCGTTGTTTACTCCTTTCTTGCTGTGTTTAAAACAAAAATTTTTTAACATTTATTTATGTTTGAGAGACAGAACGCAAGCAGGGGAGGGGCAGAGGGAGAGGGAGACTCAGAAGCCCAAGCAGGCTCCTGGCTGTCAGCACGGAGCCCGACACGGGGCTCGAACCCTCAGACAGAGAGATCATGACCTGAGCCGAAATCACTTAATCGAAGGAGCCGCCCCGCCCCTCCCCCACGCCCCTCCTGCTGTGTTTAAAGTTGGGAGTAAATGTTTTTCTCTCTGCAGCACTGGGCTCTGCCCCCGGGATTGCAGAACTGGGATAATGAGTGGAATAGTGGGCGGCGAGCGCTGAATGCCCGCCCCGGGCTGCACGCACCTTGCTGGGGCTTCAGCCAGGGACGCGTGTCACTGGCATCTGTCGATAGGCAGACCTCGGGGGGTTAAGGCCCGTGTCCCTTCTCACTGGTCACGATCTGTGTTGTGCCAGTTATTAAACATTTTCATATCCGCCCAGGCTGTGCAGATACCATTTCCTCTCATCCTGGTAGGTTGGTAATGCTTGGGGTTACAGAGGAGAAAACCGAGGCTCAGGGAAATGACCCCTGGCATCACCCCTGGGATCCGGGGCCATTTTGTCCTGATTATTGTTGGCCTGACTATAGCCCTTTGCAGATGACACTATCCCTCCAGCCCTTCTCTCCCAGTTGAGCCCCCAGCTTCTTAGCACCGCTGCCCAGACTCCGCTCTGAGCTCACATGCTGTCCCCCTGCCCACCTGCTCTGCCCTGTTTCCCACGTGTGCCTGTCTAGGCGGGGCAGGGAGCAGAGCAGGGAGGGCATGGCGCCCCCGCATCGGGAGCATCCAGTCCTGGGAGGCTGTGGGAGGAGGGGTGATGGGTCCCCTTGCTCACCTCTCTAGCTACCCTCCCCTAGGTGTCTCACCCAGGCAGCCACGCATACCCACCTGCTTCCAGTCCTTCTTCTGGAACCAGGAAGGAGGGGGGTTTCCCAGCCCTCAGAGGACCCAGGCCCCCACAGCCCCTGGGGATGGAGGGGGGACGTTGGGAGGTGCTGGGTCTCCTGGGCCACTTTCTTACCAGGCAAAGTGCAGTTCTGAGAAATGGCCACCAGGTGGGGCACACACCCTACAAATGGTGACCCCTGGGGGAGCCCAGGAATTCTTGGGAGCAGGTGGGGGGGTGCACTTGTGTGCTTCAGGGTTTCCTGGGGTTCCCAGGAGGCCTCACTGGGGAGCTCTTTGCCAGGAGCCTGTTCCCGACCCCTAGCAGAGAGACAGTAGGACTCTTGAGAGGGGCCTAACTTAGCAGCAGCCTTGCTCTGGGCCCTTGAGCAAGGGACCATCCCTTCCTAAGCCTCAGTCCACCCC
The DNA here is from genome assembly GCF_006229205.1 of Suricata suricatta. Taxonomy (NCBI): domain Eukaryota; kingdom Metazoa; phylum Chordata; class Mammalia; order Carnivora; family Herpestidae; genus Suricata; species Suricata suricatta. Next base: position 30,402,569 of record NC_043707.1, on the reverse strand, counting down.
CCACCCCACCCCCACCCCCAACAAGTGGGAACAAAAGTAACTCTTGAGATCACAGGACTTAATAGGTACAAAAATGGTCTGTAAACTGTAATGATGGAGGAGGTCTCTGCTCCTGGGAGCAGGTCTGACCAGATGGCCCAGGTGGTCTGCGTCCTCAGGGTTTACCTCATTCTCTCCCCAGGGCCCCCAGGGCAGACAGGACCACCAGGGCCGGCAGGTCCGCCAGGCTCCAAAGGTGACCGGGGCCAGGCAGGAGAGAAGGGCCCAGCAGGGCCTCCTGGTAAGGACACCCCACACCCCAGGTCTGACTTTGTCCGCTGGGAACAGGCTGGGGTTCTCCCCTATCTGAGCAGATGAGGCCTCCCATGACCCCCAATCTTGTTGGGGTTAATGACTGCTGTCTTGGGGGGCCTCCAGGCTCCCTTCATCCTACCAGCGCCCCTACTGACACCCCATCCCAAAGACTTTAGGAATCCCAAAGGCTGTAGGAAGGATGGAAGGCTTCAGGCACTGGGGGTACAGGTATCGGGGGGGGGGGCAACTGGGGCCTGGGGACTGTGCTCAGCCATTTAAACACCTCCAGAGAACCCCTGAGTCCTCCTGGGTCCTGCAGGGAAGGCACAGGTCCAGTGCTAGCCCAGGCTGGCTGCTACCCTCAGTGCCCCGACCCAGAGCTGAAGTCCCAGGAGGGGGTGACCCTGCCTCCCTCACCTCCCACACTGCCCTGGTGCTCCTTGTGCACCAGGCAGGAAGGGAAAGCCCATTCACTCACATCCCAGGACAGCGCTCGAGAGACACTGGTCTGGAGGCCCCACCATCCTGGGTCCCGTCTGCAGTGCCAGCTGTCAGGCCCAGCCCTCATGCAACGCCTCTTCTCCCGCTGCAGGCCTCTTGGGGCCTCCAGGGCCCCGCGGACTTCCTGGAGAGATGGGGCGCCCAGGCCCCCCTGGCCCCCCCGGCCCAGCAGGCAGCCCAGGCTTCCCTCCGAACGGCCCCCACGGTGTCCTCTACTCCCTGCAGCCGCCGACGGGCAAGGACGGTGAGTGCCACCGGAGAAGCGGGCCCTGGGGAAGCAGACCCTCAGTGAGCGGGGCCTCAGCTCCCTGCCCCGCCGGGACCAGGCTCTGCCAGGTGGGGTGGAAGGGTCCCTGGGGTGGGGGGGGGGGCGATGCGAGTCCCCCAGCTCAGCTCTTCGCCCTGGCCTGGCCTGGCCCTGGCCTGGTGCTCAGCTCCTTCCCCTGGGGTCCTGACGCCCCACAGGTCACTGTTGTCTGGGCTGGCCTCAGTTTCCCCTTTTGGTGAGAGCAGCACCACCGAGGTCACCATTGCTGTGTTTCCTGCAAAGGGGCTGCCATCAGGTGTTTCTGAGCCCAGGTGCCTGTGGGGAGGGGGTTAGGGAGGCCCCGAGAGTGGGGTGGAGGCGCCACAGGGGTGTCTTTTGGTTAAATGCCCTGGAAAACCTGGGGAGGGTTTTAAGAAGCAAGTGACAGTGTTGAGTGACATCCCAGGCACGGTGGGGGATGGGGACCTCTTTGTCTCCCTCAGAGAAACCCAAGCCCCATCCTGCTGCTGCTTCTGTTCCCACTCAGGCAGCACAGCCCTTAACCTGAGCTTTTTTTTTTTTTAGATTTTTAATGTTTATTCATTTTTTTAATTAAAATTTTTTTTTCAATTTTTATTTATTTTTGAGAGACAGAGAGAGATAGGGCAGGAGTAGGGGAAGATCAGAGAGGGAGGGAGACACAGAATCCAATGACAGGCTCCAGGCTCTAACCTGTCAGCAGAGAGTCCGATGCCGGGCTGGAACCCACAAACTGAGAGATCATGACCTGAGCCGAAATCGGACGCTTCAGTCATGAGCCATCCAGGTGCCCCTAACCTGGGCCTGAGTCCCACTGTCCCCATGTGAGCCTCAGTTTCCCCACCTGTAGAGCGGGGTGTGGGCATTAGTCCTGATGGAGTTGTTTTGGTGGGAGGAAGTGACTCATCCTTAAGCAGAAGCAGAATGGGGGTCCTGGGCTGCCCGCAGCGGGCGCAGGGGCCCAGCCAGGCGAGAGCAGAGCTTTCTGGAGCAAGTGGGAACTCACTGAAGACGGGGTGGGGGGGGGCGATGCTGTCTGTGTGGTGCCCTGGGGAGCTCAGGCCTCAGCCGCCCAGCCCTGGGCCACAAGAGCCATCCCCAGGGTCCAGCCTGCCCAGGTCTGGGCCACACACCTTGGGCACTGCCTTCCTGACGCCCCCAGTGCCCTTACCCGTGGCCCCGGGGCTCCTGAGTATGAATTTGGGGAGGAGTGGGGATGCCCCAAAGAGGCCCTCCGCAGTGAGCCCCTGGAAGGGCTGTCCAGGCTTCTGGGTGTGGAGGGAGGGCAGAGGTGGCCACGATTCCTGGGCCTGGCTTCTCCGGGTCTGACTGTGGGGATGGTCAAGGCAAAGTCACATGCGGCTTGCCCTGGAGAGACCTCTATGTAAGGACAGGCCATGAACAGAACTCACCCCTGCCCCCTGGCTGAGCGATGGGCCTTGCAGAGGCAGCTCAGAGGGCTGAGCAGGGAGGGCTGCCTGGAGGAGGCCCTGCAGGAGTGAGCCAGTCAGGTGCACCAGAATGGGCCTGTGGAGTGGAGTGGCAGGGGGGTGGGTAGAGTGCTGGCTGGGGGCCCTGGGGAGGCGAGTAGGGCCGGGCCAGACCCTGAAGGGCCTGGAATGCTCAGGAAGGAGTTTGTGTGTTACACAAACTCTGGGCTTTCCCTGCCCTTTAACCTGGGAGCGAGAGCATCTGCTCCCCGGGGCTGCTGTGAGGCCCGGTGGGGTCAGGGGTGCCTGTCTTGGCCCTGAGGGAGCTCAGCTCCAGCACCCCAGACCTGCAGGTGTGCCCCTCCAGCCACAGGCCCCTCTGCTCTGCCCACAGACGGAGACACGCAGCTGGCCTCTGGGGCTGTGGACACGGTGCTGGCCGGCGTCCCAGGGCCCCGCGGCCCCCCCGGCCCTCCAGGTAAGCGCACAGCGCAGCTGCACAGCCTGGCCGGGACTGGGTACCCCCTCTGGGCATGGCCTGGGCCAGGGGTTCTCACAGGGCCAGGTGGCGGGGCATGGCCTCGGCAGGGCGCTGGACCTGTCCACAACCCACTGTGTGGCCTGAGGTGAGTCCCCTTGCTTCTGGGTGGCAGGTCCTTTGTGGGACTGGACATAGGAACCCCACATGTTTCTGCTACATGCCCATGTGAAGCAGTTCAGGGCTGCCCCCATGTGGGCCAGAGTGGGGATTGTACCGGGGTTCACTGAGGCCCCTGCCCAGGGGGAGGCAGGGGGTGAGCTCAGGGCGTCCCAGGAGCCTTGAGAGGCAGTAAGTCCAGGGCCTCCTGGCAGAGACCAGGGGCCCTGGGGGAGGGGATGGCCCCAGGGCTCCAAGGGGCTGGATCCCTTGCCTGGCTGGGCCCCCTCCTTCCAGGGACCTTCACTGGCTGGGAGGGAAGGGGAGTGCAGGGCAGTGCAGGGTGTCCAGCTGTCCAGCTGTGTGGGTGCCTCATTCCCCATCAGCCACTTACCCTCTCCTGTACTCACCGAGCACTCCCTATGCATGGGGCAGACATGTAAGTCGATTGTGGCCATGCGTGGTGGCTGGCTCCCTATGGGGACTGGCCTAGAGGAAGGGTGGGGGTGGGTAGTGCCAGAAGGCTTCCTGGAGGAGGTGATGCTCAGCCTGAGACAATAGGAGAGAATTTGCCAGGCTGTGGAGGGGATGGAGAAGCTCCAGGAGGAAGGAACAGCATCGGCAAAGGCACAGAAGCAGAGGAGCTTTCCGGGGAGGATTTGGGTGAGAAGCGGGGAGGGGGCCGGGCTGAGGACCTCAGGACCCCTGAGAGGGACCTAACTGGAAGTTGGCTCTGAGTGGCCACATGGAGAGTGAGTGGTCAGGACGCTGTTGTCATAACTCAGGCAAGAAGGATGGCCTCAGAGGGGTAGGGTCCCAGGCCTGGAGGAGGGGCAGATGTGGGAGAGATCCGCCTGGAGACTGGCTGGCTGGGGAAGGGGTACGGGCGGCCCATGGAGGCTTGAGGGAAGAGCCAGTTGCAATATAGGGGCCGCAGGGAGAGGGCGGTGGAGGTGGGCTCTCCCTCTAAGGGTAGGCAGGGGACTGGCTCCAGGTGACCATGTGTGACTCTGCCCACAGGTCCTCCTGGACCACACGGTCCCCCAGGACCCCCCGGTGTACCTGGATCCCAGGTAAGGACTTCCCCCATTTCTGGCAGGGGCGCGTGGGGGGGGGTGGCCTCCCCAGGAAGGAAGAGCCAGGCTTCTGACCAGCAGGAGTTGCTCAGGAAGGGACCAGCCCACTGGCCTCTCCGCAGCGGGTCTCAGTCAGCTCATCTCTGAGGTGAGAAGGACACCAGCATCGCTCAAAGGGCTGCCGCTTTTGAGAAGACCAGGGTCACACCCACCTCCCCCTGGGTCCTGCCTGCCCTCCCCCCTTTAGACAGTTGATGAACATTCCCCCAACACCCGGGGCGCCAGCCTCTCGAGCTGAGGATACAGCCACTGAGGGGAAGGGCCACAGGGCAGCCGGCAGAACCTAGATTTGAGACTTCAAAGAACCAGTGTCCCATGACGGCTGATCTGCTCCCTGTTGTCCCACTGTGTGTTTTTACACCTGGAGACAGAGCATGGGGGAGCCTGGCAGTGACGGGCAGGAGCCTGGTGAGGCCCCTCCCCATGCTGCCTGTGCCACCTGCGTTCAAGGATTTGCCATCGTTCCGTCCCAGCGGTGTTGGGGAAGTGGAGGCTCAGAGAGGTTCAGTCGCTTGCCCAGAGTCACACAGCAGGGGAACGGCAGGCTTTCCCTGGCTGCCTCCAGCCCTTGCCAGGAATGCGCTGGGTGCTTGGGGAGAGGCTTCATCCTGCGAGGTGGTCTACCTTCAGGGTCTTCGGGCCCTTGCAGTAGTACCTCTAGGGGGGCCGTGCAGACCGTATCCTTGTGGGGACCCGGGCTCCCAAGATTCCGAGGAGCTTCAGAGGGGCCCAATCAAAGCTGTTCCTCCAGCCCTCCCCCGCAAGAGGGCGTGACTGGGGATGGTCGTGGAGGGCGTGGTGTCTTGACCCCTTCCCTCTTTTCAGTGGTCCTTCCGTAAGGTTGGGGTCCCGTGGCCAGGACTGGGATGCCCAAGGGCACCGGGGCGCCAGGCAGTGCCCAGTCTGTCCCCGGTTCCCCAGGGGCCCATTGGACAGGCCCTGAAGAGCCCCTTCCATGACCCTCTGCCAAGGCCCACCCAGGCCCCCACACCGCAGGGATGGAGATAGGTTCCAAGGTTAGCCCAGATGTGGCCAATGTCAGAATAGCCCCAGCCTGCTCTGCTCAGCGTGGACGGTGGACCAGTGTGGTGACGCAGCCACTCTCTGTCTCCATCCCTTGCCACAGAGTTGAAGCCTCTGAGGCTGGGGTGAGGGGATGTCTCCTAGACATGGGTCAGATAGGAGAGTGAAGGTGACCCCGACTTTTCTCCTCTGAGCAGGACAGAGACCTGGGTTTGAAGCCTCACTCTGCCAGTTTCCAGCTGGGTGACCCTGAGCAAGTCACTGCGCACCCCAGCCCCCGCCCCAGGTCTTGGTTTCCCTGCCTGTGAAATGAGGAATCCCTCTTGGGCGGGCTCGTTGTGAGACGTAAAGGGGATGATTGAGGGAAAGCTCCAGGCTCTCAGGAGACCCTTAATAAATGTTCTTCACTAACTAAATATCTCTTGGGGTCTCTGTTGCCTCAGACAGCGTGCTGGGCAAAAGAGCAAGGACCTCGGGAGCCCCGCGGTAGCTGATGGTATAACACGGGGGGCAGCAAGTAAGGACATTAAGTGTCAGGAGAGGAGGAAATGAGGTGATGTGACAGAGTGAAAGGGCCCAGGCAAGCGACGCATGACAGACATGCAGAGGTGACACTTCAGCTGAGACCTAAGGAACCAGAATTAGCAGCCATGCAAAGATGCCAAGAAAAGCCCTCCCCCCCCCATAGCCAGAAGAGCAAGTGCAAAGGCCCTAGGGCATGGAAAAAGCCCAGTGCTGGCTGAGAAGAGTGAGGGGTGAGATGCGGTGAGGCAGGGAGTGTGGGTTTCTGTCACAGGGGTAGGGGGACTCTGAGTCTTAGGGAGGGACACTCCATGATCTGATTTACATCTTTAAGAGGCCCCTCCCCTCCTGGCTGTGGTGGGGGAATGGAGGGCCAGGGCGCAGCAGAGTGGGGCGTCCTGGGAGGAGACCCTGGGAGCACTCAGGGGAGATGAGAAGGTGACTTGCATTAAGTGGTGGCACCCGAGCGGCAAAGGGAACAAACGTGTTCAGAAAGTGGACGTGACAGGTCTGGTTGATGGAACAGATCTGACAGGAGAGGGAAAGGAAGGTTACCTTACAGGCATAGGGGAGCAGCTGGGAGGACCGGGGGGCCACCTTCCAAGGAGGTGTCTGCAGGGTGGGTGGCTTGCGGGAAGTCAGGGTTCCGCCTGGGGGAGGTGGATGGGTACCAGGGAGACTGCTGGCAGGACGTCAGCACGGACGGGAGTCCCCTCTCTGGGGACCCCTCTCTCTGCCTGCGGGGGGGCTGCGGGTGCCATCCGCGCTGGCTGCAGGTTGGTAACCATACACGCGTGGCCAGTTTCTCAGCGAAGACCAAGCCGAGGCTCATGGAGGAGCCAGGGGAGGGTGGCCCCGGTGGGGCATCCCCATCCTCTCCCCACCCTCCTCCTTCCATCCTGTGTTTCAGACCCCGAGCCCACACAGGGAGGACAAGGGGAGGACGTAGGTGGGGGGCAGGCAAGGCCTGATCTCCTTTGTCTGACTTTCTGCAGGGCCTGGCGGGAGAGCGGGGCATGATGGGACCAGCGGTAAGTGAGGGCTGTGCCCATGGGTCATTCCCAGGGCGGTGGGCTCTGGAGCGGCCCCAGGGTACCAGGTGGGAGGGGGGTCTGTCCCAGCGGCCTTGCCTGACTCAGCCCCACAGCAACCCCAAACATGCCTGACAGTACCACGCCCAGAGAAGGGGCAGCCTGCGTGTGGTGCCCACTGCCCGAGTCTGGAATGGGTGCCCTTAGAAGGCGGGGAGCCCCTCACTGGGATGAGAGTCCTCAGATCTCTTCCAAGGAGCACATGCTGTGTGACCTGCAGAGTCCCCTCCCTCCTCTGAACCTTCCAAGAGTAGAGGCTCAGATGCAGGTCTTTAATTTGCCTTCTTGGAACAAGAATTTAGGAGTCCCAACGCTGTCCCCACTCACCACAGTCAGCCCTAGAAGCAGGGGACGGTAGCCATGCACCCCCACGCCCCCCGCAGGTGGCCGACACTTGACTTTCTTCCCAGGGCGAGCCTGGTGGGAAGGGGCAAGAAGAGGAGAAGGCGGCAGAGGTAAGGATCCTGTTGGCGTCAGCCATGTTCCTCGCCTGCCCCCTTGGCTGTGTCGCAGTCGGGCGGCGGGTGCCCAACAGACTCCGATGACACCTGTCAGCCCGCAGGGCACCGGGCCACCAGGCGAGCAGGGTCCCAGCCCCGCGGAGGAGACAGATGGGGGGAGTGATGACTGCAGCATAGTGTGCTCATTCTGCACTGGGGGTCGCATGGGTGGGGGGACTGGCCTGCGGTCGGAGGACAGAGGGAGCTTGTGAAAGAGAGCCCCTTATTGAAGGAGGCTGCAGGCAGTGGAGTCCCCCATGCACAGCGCCTGGTGCACGGAGGTGCCCACAGGGTCACGGCCCTGGTGGACTGAGAATACGTGGGCAGTGGACATAGGGAAGGGCAGTAAAGGAGCAGGCAGGGGCCAGGACAAGATGGGGCGGGGAGGGGACAGAGACAAAGCTCAGCATGGCCGTGGGGACCAACTACTTTCTGGGAGCAGGAGGGGTGTTGGAGGCCGGGGCAATGGACAAAGGGCAGGAGGGCAGTGGGGCCGGCAGGGAGACCTCACCAGCGGAGAGTCAGAATGCCCTGCGTGTGTCAGTGGGGGGCGGGGGGACTGGGGACCTTTGGGAGGGTTGTGAAGAAGTGGGGAGGCGGGGAGCAGCTCCAGGCAGAGCATCTGTGGGGGGCATGGAAGGCTGTGGGAGGAAGATGTGGGCACCAAGGCATGGCCACAGGTTCACGGGTCACTTGCTTGGGGGACGGAGATGATACTCAGGCCTCTGCCCCTTTGCATTTCATAAGCCTGCATCCCGTGGGCCAGGGACACGGGGCTTAGCGGGGGCCCTGGGCCCTCAACTCCTCACTGGGGCACCCTGACCCCAGACCCTGCTCGCTGTGGGGCTTCTCTCTCCTGTAGGTTACTTGTGAAACTAGGCTGCTCTGAATGCTGTGACAGCTGTCACATTAGGCCACCAAAAGGCACCTGTTCTGGAGGCTGACTTCAGGGCGGGGCCTGATTGCCTCACCATCGCTTTCTGTTTCAAAGCAGCCTTGACACCTGTCTTTATCGGTCAGCTCATTCTCGAGTCCTGGCACACAGGCCCTCTGCCCATGCGTAGGCCAGGTCACATACACGTCGGCCGACACTCCAGAAGGCTTCTCTTTTTGTCTCTGGGGTGTACCCCCCAGAGAGCTCTTGGGTGACAGTGCCAGCAAGGGGACCAGGAAAACACCCCCACCCTTGACGGGGTATTTTCTGGGAGGAACGGCACCCCAGGCTAGCACCCGGGCAGCCATAGGAGGAGGAAGAACTGAGGCTTGAGGGGGGCCAGGTCCATGTAGCCCCAGGCTGTGTGGCCACAGGGTGCTGGTCACTCTGTGCTCAGACTCCTCGTCTGCAAACAAGACTCCAAACGCCAGGCCTGGCACACGGCTGTTGTTCTGAGGACGGTGACATGGGGGAGGACGCGGGAGCGGGGAGGGTGGGGAAGACCTGTGCACGGAGGCTGCGGGACCCTGGCTTTGTCTGCGTGGCCAGCCCTGACCCTGGCTGCTTCCTCCCCATCAGGGTGAGGGGGTACAGCAGCTGCGGGAGGCCCTGAAGATCCTGGCAGAGAGGGTCCTCATCCTGGAGCACATGATTGGGATCCACGGTGAGTTGTGACCAGGGCCTGGGGGGCGGCCAGGCCCACAGCTGGCCACGGAGCTAGGGATCCCCTCTGCTCCTGCCTTCCCGCTCTCTGCCACCCTCATGGCAGCCGCCACTGTTTCTGGTCTCCGATGACCCCTCTGCTTGGCTGCCAGATGGTCTTCCCCAAACCCCAGTCAGACCCTGTGCCTTCTCTTGCTCAAGGACCCTCCATGGCTCCCTATTGCCCATGATCGATGTCCAGGGACATCAAGCCCCAAGCCCCTCCCCCCCATGGCCGGGTGCCTGGTGAAACGGAGTCACCACTTCGTCATCCCAGGACCCTCCCAACCCCTCGTTTTAGCTCAGGCCAGTCCCTACCACCAGCTGGCCACCAGCTCCCACACAGGACGCGCTATAGGTTCTCTTCCTCTGTGAAAGCACCCTCCCCTCACCTCAGAGCCTCAGAGTTCTCTGCAGAGCCTGCTACTCCCTAATGGCCTGGGGTTTTGCTGTCTCTCCCTGGCTCGCTGGGAGGCCCTTGCAATAGGGGGTGGTGACTGGCAGCCCAGCCCTGCTCAGCACTTGTGACCGAGTGAACGGGCGACTGAATGAGTGGGGGCACGTGTGAGTGGACACGCATCCTCGCCAGGCACACTGCTGCCCCGGTGCCAGCAGCAGGGTGCCTTCCAGTGCTCCCACGACCCCGTGTGAGCCCACACATGCCGTCCTTCCAGATCCCCTGGCCCCCCCCGAGGGGGGCTCCGGCCACGACGCTGCGCTGCGCGCCAACCTCAAGATGAAGCGTGAGGGCTCCCCACCACCTGATGGCGCCCTCGCCGCCCTGCTTGGCCCCGACCCCGGGCAGAGGAGCTCTGGCCGGGCCAGCGGCGGGAAGTAAGAGGCCAGCTCTCCAGGACAAGCCCCAGCCCTGCCAGAGACCCAGCTCCCAGGCCTGTGTGGCCCCCGGCTCTTGACACCGCTTAGTGGGACTGGGTTCCAGGCACCGACGGTCCTGATGGACACCGGCTCCCGGAGCCTTGGGGATTGGGGACAGATGGCAACGCTGGAGGCAGGGTCCAGAGGGCCCCAGCACCCTTCGCAGGCCTTGCCCTGGTCCCTGCCCGCCCCCTCCCCTCAGTTTCTACAGGGTGGGCTGGGCAGGGCCCGAGAATCATCATAATACTCATCATTTACTGAGTCTGGGCCTGTCCAAGGGGCTTTCCTTACATTGTCTCATTTAACCCTTAGGAGGTAGGTTTGTTACCCCACTTTCCACGGGAGGACGGAGGCTCGGCCAGTGTAAATAACGTGCCGAGGCCACGGGACCAGGGACGCCTCGGGCAGGATTTGAACCCAGGCCTCTCGGTTCCTTCACTCTGGACCCTGCCAGCTTCCTGTCTTCACAGAGAAACTCAGGGCAGGCACGGGGCTGTGGGGAGGCCGGACCGGCCAGCGGGGAAGGAAGGCAGGGTCTCAAGCCTCCTTCCTCAAGCTCCCCGTTCCTGGGCTCAGGGTCTGCTCTGGGGACTGGCCTAGCCAGCAGCCACTCTCAGAAGCTAGGGAGACCCTGAATAAGCTTGTGACAGTCACACAGACTTGGGGTCAGTGAGAGAGGAGCACTGGGGGTGCAAACTTGCAGTTAACAACCGCTGTCTCCCAGTCTCTCTGAACCCACCCAGCCCAGCCCAGCAGGGCCCTCCTGCCCGTGAGCCGAGAGGAAGGGGCATTTCCTGGGAATATGCATTTGCAGCCTGCCTTCTCCAGGAATCTGTAGGGTTGGCGCCATGGACATCTAGAGAAATGACAGCTGTCAGGAGAGTGGCTGCCCCCCCAGGGCTGTGGGCCCAGGCAGGCGCCTTGGCAGGGGCCCGGGGCCAGGGACCCCAGAGCAGCTCAGACCACAGCCTCTCAGGCCCTGGGTCCCCTGTGACCTGGACCAGACTTGGTGCTCCTCTCTTGCTGGGCCAGGACCCAAAGATCGAGGTGCCACCCCTGGGCCTGTGTCCTCTCGGGGCAGGAGCCATCTGTCCCCAGCATCCCTGGTGCTCCCAGGAGGTTGTGGCCTGGTCCCACCAGGCCCTGGTAACCTCCTCCTGCCCTCAAGGCCCTGATGGCCCCTCGAGAGGCAGCACTAGCCTGGGGGCCAAAGCGTGGCAGTCAGACGCAGCAGGAAGTCTGTAACGCTCTGACAATAAAGGTGCTCTCCCCACCGGGTCTGGTGTCCTGTGGCAGCAGCTGTGGGCGAGGCCATCCCCGGCAGATTCACATCTAGTGACCTTGTGGCTGGATGTGAGGCCAGGCGGATCCTGGCTGGCACCACACACCTCGCGTGGGCCGTGGACGTGAGGCGGCAGTGGCACAGTGGAGGGCCATCCGGGGCCTGTGGGAGCGGGCAGCACAGGAGGGGACCGGACAGGCAGGTGCATGGCACCAGCAAGGGAGGCGGGGGTCCAGAGGGCCAGGGGCTGGCTCTCCCCAGGCCGTCACATTCAAGGCCCCGCGTGGCCTTCCCAGCCTTTGTAAAGGATATTTTTCAAAGTAGGAGACTTAACATATAATTTTAGATATAACACGTAACTAGATACATGGGAGGCCTCTGTTTGTAGCCCTGGGAGTGGGAGGGAGTGAGGAAGGGGACCAGCTTCTGGTGTGGGGTCCCCACTAGCAAGGCGGACAGGCCAAGGCTGCAGTGTGTCAGGCATGAATCCCAAAGGAGGTCCCAGTCCCCGAGGGCTGGGGCCGTGGGACAGGGTCTCCCAGGTGAGGTGCTCACGAGCTGGTCCTTCATAAGGAGGCCGCCAGGCACTGCGCTAAACCTGTGGCTTATGTCTCCGGCCGTGATGCCCTTACTGGGCCTCCAGGACCCGGGCCGCCCCTCTCCCACCAGCCCTGGTAGGGGGCGGAGCTCACGGGCATCAGCCCAGTCAGTGCAGGAGGAGAGTGGGGGCAGGGAGCTTCCATCCCTGTGCCAGCCTGTGTGGGCCCCCCGGGGAGCTACTCAGGGAGAACTAGCACAGCTCCCCCACTGCCCCCCAACCCCTGGGGGCTCCCAAAGTCTGCTCTGCCCTCTACCCTCCGGGCAGTGCTTCCTGCACACACTTCTCTCCTGTGCCCCAGGGTCTGGATCAAACCCGACATTTCTGCTCAAACACCGACAGGCTCCAACCCCTGGTATATGTGTGTGCGCACAAGGGTGTGCACATGTGTGAGTGTACCGGGCACCCACATGTGCATGTGAGTGAGTGTGCACACACGTGTGCGTGAATGGACACACGTACTAGTGGGTATGCAGGCATATGGGGGTAGCACGGGGCACAGTGACACCTTACTAACACTTCTTTTCCAGGCCTCCTCCCCTTGGGGGCTGAGCAGTCATAGTCCCAGGGCCCGGCCTGTGACTGTCCCATCTGGCTTGTGGGATCCTCCCCTCACATGTCTGCCCAGCTGAGTGGGAGCAAGGCCCTGAAAGAGTGTAGACAGGAGGAGAACTCAGGCCTCCCCTCTTGGCAGGGGTGGGGGGGGTCTCCTGGGCAGGTCAGGTGTGGGGCCTGCAGTCTGGACCTGGACAAAGCTCCTTGGCCCACAGCCAGGGACCCCAGCTTGCTCTACCCCAGCTGGCCACCAGCCAGAACAGACACGTAGGGCCCTCTCGGCCAGAGGCTAACTTCTGCCAGTGCCCAACACGGCCACCGTGTGGAGGGGACTCAGGTTGGGCTGATCAGCCAGACCTGCTGTTAAACACTCCGGCACTGACCCACTTACCCCCACCATCCGGGCCGCTCTTGTAGACCTGTGCCTCTTTCTCGGGCAGAAATTCACAGCTGACCTGCCTTAGGAGAGGGGAGCACCCCCTGGAGGGGCTGCATGGCCTTGGTCAGAAATCAGAGGGGCGCCTGGGTAACTCAGTCAGTTGAGGATCCGACTTCGGCTCAGGCAGTGATCTCACAGTTTGTGAGTTCGAGCTCCGAGTCAGGCTGTGCTGACAGCTCAGAGCTTGGAACCTGTCTCAGATTCTGTGTTTCCCCTTTTCTCTGCCCCACCCCTGCTCATGCTCTGTCTCTCTGTCTCTCAATAATAAATAAATGTTAAAAACATTTTAAATAAATAAATAAACATTACCGAAAAAAACACAAAAAACCCTCAGAAGTGGGTCAGAAATCTTGGTCCATCCAGGCTGGGGTTCCTCTGGGGAGTTCCAATAGGACCCCACATTTCCACCCCCCCTCCCCCCGCCGCCACCAGGGATTAGAACTCAAATGAACACAGTACAGAATAGCTTCCTGGGACCAGGAGGGAATCGGAGTGTGGCTGGAAGTTAATCAGGCACTCACTCAACCCCCACGCTCAAGGACCACATCTGAGCATTTCCCATCCCAGAATGCACTGGGAGGCCCACTCCGGGCTGGGTGGGAGGGGTACTTGGGGGACTCATTCTTCTCACTCTGGGCTTGGCATGCTCCCAGACACCCTCAAGGGGCTATTCTCTTGCCGGTTGGGCAGGAACTCCCTCACTCTGGCCCTGAACCCCAGCCCTCACTGCTCTGTCTACACCATTAGGCTCTGATCTTATTTTATTTTGTTTATTTTTTTAATGTTTATTCATTTTTGAGAGCCAGAACACAGTGGGGGAGCGGCAGAGGGAGACACAGAATCTGAAGCAGCTCCAGACTCTGAGCTGTCAGCACAGAGCCCGACACGGGGCTCGAACCCACGCACTGTGAGATCATGACCTGAGCTGAAGTCAGATGTTTAACTGACTGGGCCACCTGGGCGCCCCAGGCTCTCATCTTCTTTCGGGCAGGGTCACATCTATGTCCCCAGCGCCCAATTCTGATCACTGCAGTGAGTCACAGGACATTCCCAAAAGGAGAACGACTCCTTCCCAGAACCTAGGGGGCAGTAACAGGTGGTGAGCAGGGGGCCAGGAGGACATCCAAGATGGGCTTGGGCTAGAACAGAAGCCCCCTCCCACCCAATTATCCCACACTTGCAATCCCACCCACCCCTGAGGTTTCTGGAACATCTCTCTTCCAGACCTGTTTTATGGATGATAAAAAAAAAAAGAGAGAGAGAGAATTTCACGAGATTTTCAATTACTTGAATTCCAGGGAGATTTATTTCCAATGTTATTAATAAATTCTAATGTCACCTATAACTTTCAATTGCCAGTTAATTAACTTGCAATTGGTGCATTGTAAAAGACAAATTAAATACTTTTCCAGGCGGGGGCTGGTAAATCTAATGAGCCGGTGTGCCCTGAAGGAGACAGCAGGGCTCTTCTGTTCCAGCGAGGCGGCCGCTCCCTCCCGTTGATGGGTGTGTGACATGGGCGGGTCACCGTGGGCCTCAGTGTCCTCATCTGTAAAAGAAGATGACAGAACCCACTTCCAGAACCCTCGTGGTATCTGGGGCTGGAGCTGTTTTATGTTTGTAGAAAAATGCAACAAAGGGTCCTAAGCGGTAAGTGGAGTCAGTTCTTGCTCTGACACCGTGGGCTGGGTCGCTGGACAGGCTCCTGAGGCTGCCGTCACAACTTGCCAGAAATATACCTCTCACGGTTCTGGAGGCGAGAGTCCAAAATCAAGGTGATGGCAGGGCCGTGCTCCCTCGGCCGACTCTGAGGGAAAATCCCTTCCCTCTTCCAGCTTCAAGCGGCTCCGGGCGTCCCTCTGGCTTGTGGCTGCCCCCCCCCCCCACCCCCATGTCTCTCTTGTCCTTTGTGTCTCGTACAAGGACTTGTCATTGTCATTCCCATCTGGGGAATCCATGAGTCTTTTCATCTTGACACCCTTAACTTAATTATATCCTCAAAGATCTTTTTTCAAAATAAGTTTGTATCTGGTGGTTCCAGGAATTACGACTTGGACATAGAGTTGGGAGGCTGTCATTCAGCCTACGACCGCGCCCTTGGGCAAGTCACTTAGCCTCTCTCGGATCTTCCGTCTTCCGCCACATGGGACAGAGGGCTGAACTAGTCGGAGAAGGTGCCTACTGTTCGTGAGGCACTGCCCTGACCGTCACATGTATTCACCCCCGCCAACCTGACAAAACAGGTGCTTTATCTCCTTAATTTTGCACGTGAGCAAATTCAGGATGGAGGTCAAGCGGCTTGCCCAAGGTTGCCCGGGTAGTAAGTGGTGGGGCCGGGATTTGAACCCAGGTTCTCTGACCCTGCAGCCTACACTCCCTTTTTTTGTAATTGAGCTTTATGACTAGCATTATTATTACTATTGAGCTATAATTCACATAGCATTCAACTCACCCACTGCAAATGTATGTTTTGGTGGTTTGGGGTATATTCAGAGTCACGCAATCAATTTTAAGACTTTTCACCACCCCCAAAAGAAACCCCGTGCCCTGGAGTAATACCCCCTCACCCCATTCCCCCACCCCTTGGCGACCACCTAACCTACTATCTGTCTGTGAGTTTGCCTACTGGACATTTCACACACTGGAATCATCCACTATGTGACCATGGCTCCTGTGACCATGATTCCAAGGTTCGCCCATGTTAGTCCGTGTATCAGTGCTTCCTTTTTCTTTATGGCTGAAGAGGAGCCTACGTGCTTTCAACTACTGCGATGACCTGTAAAGTCCCTGGCAGCTCGGAAAACCTTTCTGTAGGATTGGCACATTCCAGAAGCCTCCACCAAACCCTGAGGCTTGAACTTCGGGGATTCTGCAGAAGGTGGGAGACAGAGCCTCTCCTCCGCTCCCCACAGTGCCATCCCCTCTCATTACAAGATTCCTGATGCAACCAGACGCCCGTGACATGAGGCACCAGTGGGCCCAGGAGGGCGCCAACCATCAGGCAGGGTCACCCCCAAGTCCCGCTGTTCTGCCTTCAGATGGCACAGAGCTCCTGATTTTCTCACACCTTGGCTCACAGGGGACAGGATGACATTTGTACAGCACTAGGGTCTCCCGTAGCCTCCCAGGGCTGCCACCTGAGCCCACCTGAAACACGTCCTCAGCGAAGATGGGAAGCTCTGATCCAGGTGTCAGGAGAGCACCCAAAGGATGCTCCCTCATTTGGTTTGAAGATTTTTTTTTCTGCAGGGGACCATTGTCTGAGCTGCTGAGGACTGGGGCACAGAGCGATTACTACCAAGAAGCCCCCCTTCACCCAGGGCTTGCCTGTGGGGCTCAGAATGGCAGGCGGGACCCCAGAGTCTCGAGTTTGGTTCTGACATGGCTCCTGGCTTCTTGCATGCTGCTGAGGGGCCCACAGCTTCTCTGGCCTCACATGGGGACACCTTGGGGATTGGACTCTATCGCCCCCTCCCTGGATTCATGGCAGAACCTGGTTAGGCTCCAGGATTTCTCCACCCGAGGAGTCAGCTGCAGTCCATCCATACCATCCGCATTTTCGAACTCGCCATCGTGAACACTCCTGGGCTCTGCTCCAGCCTGACCCTGCGTGGGCTGTTGGGGATGCAGCAGCCCTTAGCCTGGATGTGGGCAGCCCATCTTGAGCCACCCCTGGGAGACAGACGTGGCTTCATCAAGGGTCAGGGAACCAGGAAAAGCCCTGGCTCGTTGCCAACCCCATTACTTGGTAGCAGGTCAGTCCCTGCCTTCCAGAGAGTGGAGAGCAAGGACAGTGGTGAGGGCAGCAAGGGACCCCAGGGAGGAGCACCCAGCCCACCTGGAGGGAGGAGCATCCTCTCAAGCTGAGGCACCTGAAAGATGAAGACTTAACCAGGTGGAGGAGGGGGCGGGGCAAGCCCAGCAGGTGCAAAGGTCCAGCAGTATCCATCTCCCCAAGGAGAAATACAGGCAAGTTTCCAGAAAAGGGCTGGTGGCAGATGGGGGAGGAGGGGGGGGACAAGGTCAGATTAGGAAAGGTGAAGATTGGTCCTGGATGGCAGTGGCAGCCACGGAAGCTTCCAGCAGGGAAGAGACACAGTCGGACACTCGTAGGGAAGGAGCCCTGCAGCTGGGAGCTGTGGGCTTGAATGGTGGCAGCGGGGAGGGGCGGAGGGGTGCAAGGAGTCGGGGGATGGGTGGGCAGAACTGGCTCTCCACTGGTCAATCCCCCAGACTGCCCTGTCTCTGAGGCAGGCCGGGAGGACAAGCAGGAAAGACACCTGCACCGGGACTCTAGCACACCTCATACTTGGGTCATCAGGGAAAAGAGGGGGTGGTGGGTGCTCAAGGCCGGAGACCCAGGGCCAGCAGGTGGGCCAAGCGCAAAGCTGGGTGTGTCGTGCTGACTGTGCTGACCCGGACACAGGAGGCTGTAAGCAACAGAGACCCAGCCCTAGTGCCTCAAGTAATAGGGGCTGCTTGCAAGGCTACGGGCTCAGGGGATATGAAGCAGGGGGGCCAGGGTCAGGGCAGGTCCCCGGGGGACGTGTCGGATCTGAGCTGGGACCCCCGGCAGGAAGAGGTTGCTGACTGCCACGGCTCTGTCGTGTGGCCAACCCTCCGCTCCCCGAGACTCCGTGTTCTGGCTCTGCTTGTGACTTCCACATCCTCCTACCGTAGCCTCTGCCATGGCCACTTGCTTCCCCGCGCACCTGGTGGCTTTGCAGTCCACAGCGCTCGAGGGGTGGTTGTCGAGCCCCTCTTTTGCCCCTCCCTCCCTCCAGCCCCCAGTGCTCAGGCTCCCTGGGGGGTCTCCCCAAAGGCAGGACTCCTCCTCCTTCCTGGCAAAGGAGTCCACGCTGAGACCTCATTCCCCCAGGCTGGACACAGATACCTGATAAAGAAGGAGGACCCTAGGGACCTAAGTCAGAAGCCCTGGGGAGCATGGAAGTGTGACTTTCCTGCCTGTCAGTGGGAGGAACTCTGGCTCTGCCAACGGCATGGCCTCTGCGTTGTGTTACCTTAGAGCTGCGTCCTCCAACGTGACCATCCCATCCCCACAGCCCAGCCATTCAGGGACCTCGACGGCATCCCTCCAGGCTCTGAGGACACACCAGGACCGAATTGCTGTCCACTTTCTCACCTCCCTGTCTCCTCCGATGCTCCAACCACCCTGGCGGGCCCAGCTCTTGACAGATGGGGCACGAAGCTCCGTGGCCTTCATTCTCCTTCTTTGTGGTCGTTTATCAAGGGAGAATGATTTGAAGAGTCCAAACCAAAAGGTGCATCTTAATTAGGGAAGGCGTGCAGGGAGGCCAGATTGAGTCCTGCTGGGCACCAGCCCTCCACTCTGTGAGAACAAATGCTTTTAAGGCAGCCCTGTTGCCATGGCAATCACCGCATCTCAGCCTTCTGAGGTGGCATTGCAAATCTGTGGGGAAAGAACAGATTATTCAATAAATGATGGCGGGACATTTGCTTAGCTATTCAGAAAGAAACAAAATTAGCTCCTTCCTTCACACCATACTCCAATATGAATTCCAGAGAATTCAAAGAATTCAATGTAAAAGAGGAAATCATTAAAAACTAGAAGAAATTATAGACAAATATTTGATCTCTGGGTGAGGAAAGACCTAAACATAAAAGCAGCAGGGAAAAAATAACAAAGAATAAGATAAAATTTAATGCACGAAATTTAAATACCTTTATGTTTTTAAAAAGCCATTTAACTGAAGTTGTTGGGGTACTATAAATAAGGGTAACAGCTGCAACAACTATAAATAAGGGTTCACATTTCTAATATATAAAAAGCAATTAGAAATCAATAAAATGAACATTCCAATAGAAAAACAGTTAAGAAATGTACAACAGAAAATAAAAATATGTAATAGGCATATTTTTAAATATTAGGCTTCACCGGTAATCAAAGAAATGGCCCATTAAAACACTAATGAGATTTTCTCCTATCAGATTATCAAAAATTGTTTAAAATCATAATACCCAATCTTCTTGAGTAGAGTGAAACTGAGCATTTTATTTGTATTTTATTTTTTTAATGTTTATAAACATTTTTATTTTTGAAGGAGAGAGAGATAAAGCATGAGCAAGGGAGACACAGAATCCAAAATGGGCTCCAGACTGAGCCGTCAGCACAGAGCCCGACGAGGGACTCAAACTCATGAACCATGAGATCCTTCATGACCTGGGATGAATGGGTCACTGAACTGACTGAGCCACCCGGGCACCCCAAAACTGAGCATTTTAAATCATGAGGGTACAAATGTGAGAGTAGATATTGACATACAATCTCTAGGGAAAAATTGGCCTTATACCACAAAGTTTTAAAAATGTTCATACCACTAACTTGGTACCCCCACCTCTAACACATTTAAAGGGGGTTGAGACTGAAGCTAAAATGTGAATGCAATAATATTTATTGTCAATAATTAAGGTAAATCTGTAATCCACTCAGACTCAAGGGCATGGCTAAATAAATTACTGTGCATACATATGAAATATTGGGCAGCTATTAGACTAGTATTTTGAAACATATTTAATGGCACAAAAATACGTCTAAGGTATAATATGCAGTGGAAGAGAGTATATCAGTTGGAGTTCTTAGGGGAAAAATAACAAAGAATAAGAGAACCCTCTCCATCTGGCTGGGAAAGCAGAGAAGGAAATCACTGAGAGAATCTGGACTCGCTCAGAACCAGCAGGTACATGGCAGTGGGGGTGGGGGTCCTGGGCTGAGAAAATAAGCAGGCAGCAGGACAGCCACAAGCGCAGCGTGGATCAGAAGCTTCTGGCGAGGAAACTGCTCAGAGACAGCCCTGCGCAGAATACCGCTTCCCGGGGCCGCCACTGGCGTCCCTGTGGGTCTGACTGGTCAGACCGCACCAGCAACGTGCCCAGGGTATTGTTCCGTGTTCTAGCGACGTCTGTTAGGGTGTTCCTTTAATTCTTTAGACACGGTCCCGTTTGGTTTTTTGCACAAATTTATAATAGTGCATTTAAAATTTTTGAAATGTTTGTTTTTGAGAGAGAGAGAGAGAGAGAGAGACAGAGCATGAGCGGGAGAGGGCAGAAAGAGAAGGAGACACAGAATCTGAAGCAGGCTCCAGGCTCTGAGCTGTCAGCACAGAGCCCAATGCGGGGCTCGAACCCACGAACCATGAGATCATGACCTGAGCTGAAGTCAGATGCTTACCCGACTGAGCCCCCCAGGCGCCCCTATAGTTGTGTATTTAAAGTCTCTCTAGTAAGTCCAGTGTTTGGGCTCCCTTGGGCACAGGTTCATGTCCTGGGACCATACTTTCTTGTTTTATGCCTGGGTCCTCCTAATATTTTGTCGAAAGTTGGACATTAAAATAACATAATCTTGAAAATCTGAAAGTGGATCGCCACTTCCCAGGAGCTTGTTGTTACTGCAATTTGCTCCTGTCATTGCTGCTGTTGGTTCTGTTCGTAACTTTCCTGGACTAATTCTGTAAAGTCTGTGTTCTTTGCTCTGTGTAGCCACTAAATTTCTACTCTGTTAGCTTACTGGTCAGCTACTGATTGGCCAGAGATTTCCTTAAATCCCTTAAACCGGTAAGTCTCTCAGCCCTTGTTGAGGGGCACCGTGTGGGTGTTGGGGAGTGTTTCCAATGCTCTACCAAGGAACGGACGACTGTCCTCATCTTCACTTCCCCCCCGTGCAGAGCCCCAAGATCAGCCAGAGGTGAGGCATTCAAGTTTTCACAGATCTTTCTTAGGTGTGTGCACAGCTATGCACACGGATGTGGCCTTGGAGCCTTTTAAAGCCCCTTGCACATCTTATTCTCTAGTTCTTACTGGACCTCTCTTCAGCCCCAACTGACATCACCCCTTCAGGCAGCTACAGTGCTAAACAGTGGCGCCTAATTGTTTTTCACAAATGATCTGGACCTATTGCTGTTCACACAGACCAAGTTCTAAGGCAGGTCAAGTAAAGATCATCCCAGGAATGGAGGTTTTCAGGGAGTGGCCAGACAGGTCCAGTGGCAATGTGGGTGTGGGCTTTTTTAGAACCTGTTCATTGTCTTCTAGTGGCTGCAGGGCTCCTGATTGTCCTGGCCACCATAGCTGTGAGGCTGTCCTTTTTCAAGCCGACAGCAGAGCTGGGGAGAAGGAAATGGAAAGAGGGGAAGTAAAAACCTCACAAAACTTGGGGCCTGGGTGGCTCAGTCGGTTAAGGCTCCGACTTCAGCTCAGGTCACGATCTCGTGGTTCATGAGGTCAAGCCCCACATGACAGCTCAGAGCCTGGAACCTGCCTCGGATTCTGTGTTTCCCACTCTCTCCACCCCTCCCCCACTTGCTCCCGCTCTCTCTCTCTCTCTCAAAAGTAAATAAATATGAAAAAAATTAAAGAAATCAGAATGGACTGATCTTATCAAACAAATAACTTCATAAAGCTTGCTGGTCTGTGACTCAGCCATAGTTAGAAAAAAATAAACACTCCCCGTATTGTTGCAAGCCTTTGGTTAATTGCCAAAGTCTAAAAAGTTGATTCTGATCATTTTTGCCAGCATTCTCGTTGCTTTTGCAACGAAGTACATTTTTGGAAGCCCTTACTCTGTCATTCCGGAAGTGCTTCGCCTCACCTGTTTGTGTACAGAAAATTTTATTGGAATCCAGCCATGGTCCATTCGTTTGTCTGTAGCTGCTTTCACACTACAATTGCAGGGCTGAGAAGTTGCAACAGAAACCATATGGCCTGCAAAGTCTAAAATGAGTACTATCTGCCTTTACAGAGAAAGTTTGCCCACCCGCTACAGCAAGGCAAGAAAACGATATAAAGATCGGAGGAAGTATTGCCATTATTCACGGCTGAAATAATTTTGCATTTAGAAGTTTTAAAAACTTGTGAACAACTTGTTAGGATTAATAATGCTTAGCAAGATAGGTCTGCGGAGCCCAACTGTAGGGCTTCGGGATTCAGCGAAGATAACCTAAGCCCCCTCCACCCTACCTCCCCCTCCGGTTACAGCTCAAACGCCTGGACAGAACACCTATGTGAGGACTCTGACGAATAAATCAGAGAAAGTGGATTGGGCAGGGAAACCAAAGTTATTTTAATCTTACACGTTCATTGTGATTTTTTTTCGTTTTTCTCCACATTTCCACATTAAACTCAAGTATAGTTCAAATTCTGGAACGGTGAAGAGGGTGGAAATGGAATAAGCTCTAAGAAAAGTCCTGTCTTTCTGACCAGAGAAGCAAGAATGGGGGTAGGACAGAGAACGTGGCAGGAAGGGCCCCCCTTTTTCTTTCACTTTTGACGGTCCCTGTCCTGAGGCAAGCCCCAGTCACAAGTCTGCATTTTTGGGTGTCAGCAGCCAATCCCACCAGCACCTAAAACTCTGAGAGAAAGCATCACTCTGTCTTTCAAAGAGGGTGAGGAATCCTCAATTCCTTCTCTTTTTTCTGTTGCCAGTCTGGCCCAGGGACAGGAACCTGCCCCCCACGGAGCCTAAACTACTTCTCTCTGAGATGATCCATTTGTAGGGGTGCCTGATAGACTAAAACGCTGGCTTTCTTTCTTCCCCCCCCCCTTTATTTATTTATTTTTAAAATTTTATTCTCAAGTGAGCTAACATACAGTGAATCTTGGCTTCAGGAGTAGGTTCCCCTGATTCATCACTTACATACAACACCCAGTGCTCATATCAATCACCCATTTTCCTCTCTCCCCCAACCCTCCACCCCCATCAACCTTCAGTTTGTTTTCTGTATCTAACAGTCTCTTATGGTTTGCCTCCCTCTCTGTTTTTATCTTACTTTTCCTTCCATTCCCCTATGGTCATCTGTTAAGCTTCTCAAATTCCACATGTGAGTGAAATCATCTGATATCTTTTTCTGACTGACTTATCTCGCTTAGCATAATACCCTCCAGTTCCATCCACGTTGTTGCAAATGTCAAGATTTCATTCTTTTTCATCACTGAGTAGTATTCCATTGTATACATATACACCACCTCTTCCTTTTTTTTTTGAAATTTTATTTTTTTTACTTTATAAAGTTTCATATTTTTTTAACATATGCAATTATTTTCCATCATTTACACTACAGTAGTTACAATGACACTCCAAACAGAAAAGCAAAGTAAAAAATCAAAACACCAACTTCTGTTTCATGTAATTAGACTTATACAGAAATTAGAAGGTTAAGTAACAACTAGTTAATCACCTAATTTC
>NC_043707.1:30355137-30379444 GCF_006229205.1 Suricata suricatta | reverse complement strand
TTGCTGGGTCTTAGGGTAGTTCTATTTTTAATTTTTTGAGGAATCTCCACACTGTTTTCCAGAGTGGGTGCCCCAGTTTGCATTCCCACCAACAGTGCAAGAGGATTCTCCTTGCTCCACGTCCTCACCAGCATCTGTTGTTTCCTGAGTTGTTAACTTTAGCCACTCTGACGGGTGTGAGGTGGTGTCTCAATGTGGTTTTGATTTGTATTTCCCTGATGATGAGTGATGTCCAGCATCTTTTCATGTGTCTGTAGGCCATCTGGATGTCTTCTTTGGAAAAGCATTTCTTCATGTCCTCTGCCCATTTCTTCACTGGATTATTTGTTTTTTGGGTGTTGAGTTTAAGTTCCTAATAGATTCTTTTATACTTATCCTTTATCTGCCGTGTCATTTGTAGATATCTTCTCCCATTCCGTCAGTTGCTTTTTAGTTTTGTTGGTTGTTTCCTTTGCTGTGCAGAAGCTTTTTATCTTGATAATGTCCCAATTGTTCATTTTTGCTTTTATTTCCCTTGGCTCCAGAGGCATGTCAAGTAAGTTGCTGGGACCGAGGTCAAAGAGGTTGCTGCCTGTTTTCTGTAGGATTTTGATGGTCTCCTGTCTCACATTCAGGTCTTTCCTCCATTTTGGATTTATTTTGTGTGTGGCGTAAGAAAGTGGTCCAGTTTCATTCTTCTGCTGTTGTCGTCCAGTTCTCCCAACACCACTTGTTAAAGAGACGGTCTTCATTCCATTGGGTACTCTTTCCTGCTTTGTCAAAGATGAGTTGACCATGTATTTGTGGGTCCAATTCTGGGTTCTCTCTTCGATTCCATTGGTGCATGTGTCTGTTTTTGTGTCAATACCATCCTGTCTTGATGATCACAGCTTTGTAGTAGAGGCTAAAGTCCGGGATTGTGATGCCTTTAGCTTTGGTTTTCTTTTTCAACATTTCTTTGGCTCTTTGGGGTCTTTTGTGGTTCCATACAAATTTTAGGATTGTTTGTTCTTGCTCTGAGAAGAATGCTGATGATATTTTGATTGAGGTTGCATTGTGTAGACTGCTTTGGGTAATATCAACACTTTAACAATGTTTGTTCTTCCAGTCCATAAGCATGGAATGCTTTTCCATCTCTTTGTGTCGTCTTCAATTTCTTTCAGAAGCTTCCATAGTTTTCAGCATACAGGTCTTTTACTTCTTTGGTTAGGTTTATTTCTAGGTATTTAATGGGTTTTGGTGCAATGGTAAATGGGATCAATTATTTGATGTCTCTTTTGGTCCCTTCATTATTGGTGTATAGAAATGCACATTGATTTTATATCTTGTGATGTTGCTGAATTCATGGATCAGCTCTAGCAGCTTTTTGGAGGAATCTTTCAGGTTTTCCATGTAGAGTATCATGTCATCTGCAAGGAGTGAAAGTTTGACTTCTTCTTTGCCAATTTGGATGCCTTTAATCTCATTTTGTTGTCTGCTGACATCAATCAGACAGGGGACTTGCAACACTATGTTAAACAACAGTGGTGAGAGTGGACATCCCTGTTAACCCTGATCATGTCTCTTCTCTCAGGGGGAAGCTCTCAGTTTTTCCCCCTTGAGGATGATAAAGCTGTGGGCCTTTGATATATGGCTTTTATGTTGTTAAGGTATGTTCCTTCTATCCCGACTTTCTTGAGGGTTTTATTAAGAAAGGATGTTGTATTTCGTCAAATTCTTTTTCTGCACCTATTGACAGGATCAAATGGTTCTTATCCTTTCTTCTATTAATGTGATGTATCACATTGACTGATTTGTGAACATTGAACCAACCCTGCAGCCCAGGAATGAATCCCACTTGATCATGGTGAATCATTCTTTTAATATATTGTTGAATTGATTTGCTAGTATCTTGCCAAGAATTTTTGCATCCAGGTTCATCAGGGATATTGGCCTGTAATTCTCCTTTTTAGTGGGGTCTTTGTCTGGTTTGGGAATCAGGGTAATGCTGGCTTCATAGAATGAGTCTAGAAGCTTTCCTTCCATTTATATATTTTTGGAACAGGTTGAGAAGTTAAGTATTAACTTAATTAAGTATTAACCCTGCTTTAAATGTCTGGTAGAATTCCTTCTGGCCCAGAACTCTTATTTGTTGGGAGATTTTTGATAACTGATTCCATTTGCTGGTTATGGGTCTGTTCAAATTTTTTATTTCTTCCTGTGTGAGTTTTGGTAGTGTGTGGGTGTCTAGGGATCTGTCCATTTCTTCCAGATTGTCCAGTTCATTGGCGTATAATTTTTCATAGTATTCCCTGATAATTGTTTGTATTTCTGTGGTGTTGATTGTGATCTCTCCTCTTTCATTGTGATTTTATCAATTTGAGTCCTCTCTCTTTTCTTTTTGAGAAGTCTGGCTAGGGGGTTATCAATTTTGTTTTTTCCTTCCAAAAAAACAGCTCTTAAATTCATTGATCTATTCTACTGCATTGGGGTGTTCTATATTGTTTATTTCTGCTCTAATATTTATTATTTCTCTTCCTCTGTTAGCTTTCGGCTTTCTAGCTCCTTTAGCTGTGAGGTTAGGTTGTATATTTGGGACCTTTCTTGCTCCTTGAGATAGGCCTGAATTGCAATGTATTTCCCTTTTAGAACTGCTTTGCTGCAGTCCCAAAGGTTTTGGACTGTTGTGTTTCCATTTTCATTTGCTTCCATATATTTTTAAATTTCTTCTTTAATTTCCTGGTTAACCTATTCATTCTTTAATAGGATATTCTTTAACCTCTAGGTATTTGGGGGCTTCCCAATATTTTTCTAGTGGTTGATTTCATGACTCATAGCACTGTGATCTGAAAATATGCATAGTCTGATCTATTTTGGAGAATGTTCCATGTGCATTCGAGAAGAATGTGTATTCTGCTGCTTTTGGATGAAAAGTTCCGAAAATATCTGTTAAGTCGGTCTGTTATTCAGAGTTTTTGTTTCCTTATTGATTTTCTGCCTAGACGATCTGCCCATTGCTGTAAAGGAAGTATTAAAGTCCCCTATAATCATGGTATTGTCTATGCATTTATTTATGTTTGTGATTAATTGATTTATATATTTGGGTGTTTTACATTGGGTGCATAAACATTTACAATTGTTAGCTCTTCTTGGTGGATAGACCCCTTAATTATGATGTAATGTCCTTCTTCATCTCTTGTTACAGTCTTTGTTTTAAAATGTAGTTTGTCTGATAGAAGTATGGCTACTCCAGCTTTTGACATCCAGTAGCATGATAGATGGTCCTCCGTCCCCTCACTTTCAATCTGCAGGTTCCTCAGGCCTAAAATGAGTCTCTTGTAGGCAGCATATATATGGATTCTGGTGTTTTATCCATTCTGATACCCTATGTCTTTTGATTGGGGAATTTAGTCCGTTTACATTTAGAGTGATTATTGAGAGATATGAATTTAGTGTCATTGTGTTATCTGTAGGTCTTGTGTTTGTGGTGACATCTCTTTTAGCTTTAGATTTTGTTTGTCTGGAAGAGACTTTATCTCTCCTGTTCTGAATGACAGCCTTGCTGGATAAAGGATTCTTGGATGCATATTTTTCCTATTCATTTTCCTATCCTCTCATTCATTTATTCAGAACACTGAATATTTCCTGCCACTCCCTCTGACCGCCAAGTCTCAGTGGACAGTTCTGCTACCACCCTTAGGTGTCTACCCTTGCAGGTTAAGGCCCGTTTGTCCCTAGCTGCTTTCAGAATTCTCTCTTTATCTTTGTATTTTGCCAATTTCAGTATACTGTATCATGACATTGGCCTGTTTTTGTTTATTTTGAAGGGGGTTCTCTGTACTTCTTGGACTTGGATGCCTGTTTCCTTCCTCAGATTGGGGAAGGTTCTCAGCTATAATTTGTTCAAGCAAACCTTCTGCCCCATTCTCTCTATTCTTCTTCTAGAACTCCTATGGTATGGAAACTGTTTCATTTCATTGAATCACTTAGGTCTCTAATTCTCCCCTCATGGTCTAGTAACTTCCTTTCCCTCTTTTTTTCAGCTTGACCATTTCCCATAATTTCATCTATTTCACCTATTTTCTCCTCTACTTCCTCCATCCTCACTGTCACTGTATCTAATTTATCTTGCATCTCCCTTATAGCGTTTCTTAACTCATCATGACTAGGTGTCTGTCTTTTACATGTTTTAACAGCCTGTTCTGTGTCCTGCACCTGCGAGTACTCCCATAGTAAAATAGAGTCACACACCATCCAGGGACGGGCACTCTGGGAAGTGTTTTTGGAGTGTGTTGCTTTTTTTTTTTTAATGTTCATTTATATATTTATTTATTTTTAAATAGTTTATTGTCAAATTGGTTTCCATACAACACCCAGTGCTCTTCCCCACAAGTGTCCTCCTCCATCACCACCACCTCTTTTCCCCCCTCCCCCTTTCCCGTCAACCCTCAGTTCATTTTCAGCATTCAATAGTCTCTCAAGTTTTGCATCCCTGTCTCTCCCCAACTCTCTTTCCCTCTTCCCCTCCCCCTGGTCCTCCATTAAGTTTCTCCTATTCTCCTGTTAGACCTATGAGTGCAAACATATGGTATCTGTCCTTCTCTGCCTGATTTATTTCGCTTAGCATGACAGCCTCGAGGTCTGTCCACTTTGCTACAAATGGCCAGATTTCATTCTTTCTCATTGCCATGTGATACTCCATTGTATATATATACACCACATCTTCTTGATCCACTCATCAGGTGATGGACATTTAGGAGTGTGTTGTGTGTACTCCATTGTTGCATATCTGGCTCTCTATCCCACTGGTCAGTCCTCAGCTAAGCTCCTCCTTGCTCGTAGTGGTGGATTGTTTGGACCTTCCAACAGGTGTGCTTTGATTTGTTCATTGAAGTCACTTTGGAAAAAATGAAAGGAGTGGAACCTCATCCCATACAAAGAGAAAAAATGTAAGGGGAAGAAAAAAAAGGCCAAGCAGAGAATCAAAAACACTATAAGGCTTAATCCAGAGAGAGAGAAAGTAAAATAAAGAAGGAGACATAGAAAAGATGAAAAAAGAATAGAATAAAAATGGCTGATTAAACAAACAAAACAGAGAATGAAAGAAAAAATATATATAATAAGAATTGGCCAAAAATCAAATCAGAAACCATGAACCTGATTCCAAAGGGGCGGGGGGGGGGGGGAGAAGAGGGTAGAAAGAAAAAGAAAAGAGAAGAAAACAGAGAAAATAAAAAGAAAGAAACAGACTCACCTACAAAACCACAGGACCGTCGTTTACTGGTGCCTTGGACCGTCGCTCCGAGGAGAACCCATCGGGTTCCGTCAGTGTCAGTCCCACTCCGGCAGATCAACGGTTTCCAGGCGCTGAGGGGCGGGGTTGGTGTTGGCGGTCCTGCCTCTACTGAGGGTCGCTGTCCTGTTCCCTGAAGCCCCACACTGCGGGTGATCGGGAGGAACGTGGTGTCACCCCTGTCTCTCCTCCCCGGACCAGGTGTCTCAGACCACGCTGTTGAGGCGGGCCTCAGAGCAGTGCGGGCGGCCGCTTGTCCTGCTCCGTGTCCCGTGCCTCCTGGGCACTCGGGTGGGATTCAAGACCTGATGTCCTTTTTTTAAATGCTTCTTTAATTTTATTTCATTTTTAAAATAAATATATCTTTACAGATAATGCTGGTTTTAAATTTTTTTCTGTCTTTTATTTATTTTTGAGAGACAGAGACAGCACAAGCAGGGGAGGGCCAAAGAGAGAGGGAGATACAGAATCTGAAGCAGGCTCCAGGCTCTGAGCTACCTGTCAGTGCAGAGCCCGACGCAGGTCTCGAACCCACGAACCGTGAGATCATGACCTGAGCCAAAGCCAGGCACTCAACCGACTGAGCCGCCCAGGTGCTCCTAATGTTTCTTTAATTTTAACAGAGAGAGGAAGAGCGTGAGCAGGGGAGGGACAGAGGGGGGAGAGGAGATCCATCCAAAGCAGGCTCTGCACTGAGAGCAGTAGGCTTCATGTGGGGCTTGAACTCACGAACTGGAGGATCATGACCTGGGCCAAAGTCCAATGCTCAACTGACTGAGCCACCCAGGTGCCCCCCAAACCCGATGTCTTAAGGGGCACCTGCACCTCAGAGATTCTGTTCTGGAGCAGCACCACCCCACCAAGCGGACAAAGGGCATCTGCCGGGTGCTTCAGGGTCTTTTGTCCTTGTGTGTGTGTCGGGGGTGGAGGTGGGGTAATAAACCCTCTTCCCACAGTGCTCCAGAAAGGGGGCTGTTCTCTCCCAGCACTCTGCCAAGATTGCTTCTGCACCCTGGGGTCAGCACCCCTTCCCCCCAGGCTCTGGGCCAGAGAAAGCCTTGCACTTTGGGAAACTCCAATCTTCAGCTCCTGAAGCTGTTGGCAAAGAGGGACTGGTGTTCTCCATATTTCTCATCCCCCAGTCCCTGGTCTGGAGAGGACCAGTACCCCAATTCCACAGCCTCTCGTTCTCTCCCTCTTGTCTCCCCACAGAGAGCCTGTGCTGCTTGATCTCCCCCCGCTCGCACACACGCACCTCTGTCCCGCCGTCGCCCTCCCCCAGTGGAGGTCTACCTCTGCAGCCGGAGGTCCTGGGTGTTCCAAGCGTTCTGACCTCAACACAGCTGTGCTGAGGGACAAGGGCAATCCCAGTGCCCCTCCCTCTCCACCATCGTAACTTCCCCCAAACCCTCACTTTCTGGGGGAGAGAACCAGGAAAACGGGGGGCCTTGGGGATTCGGAGAGCATAGGGGACGTTTGGAGAGGACAAGGCTGGGAAAAAGGATTCTTTCAATGTGTGTACGAAGTCCCAAGGCTTGAGTTGTGCGTCCGTGGAACTAACGTGAAACAGCCTAGCAGAGGCTTGGAGAACTGAGGCGAGACCACTTTCTCTGTAAAGGGCCAGAGAGTGAATATTTTAGGTTTTGTCAGTAACATATGTTCCTTGTCACATAGTCCATCTTTCATTTCACCTTTCCTCCCTTCCTCCCTCCCTTCCTTCCTTCCTGCCTTCCTGCCTTCCTTCGTTCCTCTCTCATTCTCTCTCTCTCTCTCTCTCTCTCTCTCTCTCTCTCTCTCTCTCCTACAAATATAAAAACCAGTTTTATCTTGTAGGCTATTCCAAAAACAACCCACAGGCTGGATTTGCTTGTGGGATGCAGCTTTTCAGCATCTAGTGTAGACCACATACTGAGGACCAAAACAGCATGGCAAAGGGTTTCCCAACGGAATTTGCTTTGGAATCCTAGCTCAAAGGAGGAAGATGCCAGCTTGGGGTCTGAACCTAGCCACGATGATGTCCTTCTTTAAAAAAAAAAATCAATAGTTATCAGAAGATTTGAAGAGGACCCAATGTTTCATAACATAATACGCAGAATTCCAGGATAAAATCCAAAATTACTCCACATACGAAGAACCAGGAAGATTTCAATAATTCTTAAGGGGAACGGCAATCAGAGGGTGCTGCAACATTCAGGGTTCTCCAGGGGGAAAGAGGCAGTAGGATATTAGATAAGTCAGATATAGATATATAGATATACTTATAGGTAGAGATAGAGATGAAGAGGAAATTTATTATTGGAATTGGTTCATGCAGCCATGGCGGCCCAGAAATCCCACATCTGGCCCTGTGTAAGCTAGAGACCCAGGAACGCTGGTGGTATAATTCAGTCCAGTGATCAGCTGAGATGATCATGTAATTTTTGTGTTTTTCATTTTGCTCTTGTAAAATATTACACAGGTCGATTTTGTTGACACATCTGTGTGATTCCAGGAATAAATCCTACATGGCCATGGCTTATGATTCCTTTAATAGGCTGCCAAATTTGGCTGGCTAGTATTTTGATGGAGCTTTTTGCATTAAAGCTCATAAGAGATGTTGCTGTATAGTTTTCCTGTAGAGTCTTTGTCTGGCTTTGGGATGCGGTGATTAACGCGGGCTTCATACAATAGGTAAGGAAGTATTTCCCGCTGCTTCAATTTCTGGGAAAACTTTGAGAAAGATTGGTATTGGGTCTCCTTTCACTGTTTGGAAGAATTGACTGGTGATGCCATTGGGTCCAGAATTTTCTTTGTGGGGAGATTTGTAACTACTGATTTAATCCCCTTACTAGTTACAGGTGTATTAAAAGTTTCTATTTCTTCACAATGTGATGCTGTTAGATTTTGCGTTTCTAGGAATTTGTCCATTTTATCCAGGTTACTGTCGGGAGATGTCATCCAGCAGACATGAAAGCTGGTTGACCCATGAGCTGGACCCCAGCGATCGGAGGCTCCTCACCCCCTCCTTCTGTCCTTGAAATATGGGTTCCCCTTGCCTTCTCTGCTCCCAGCAGCTGCTCCAGGACAGAGACTTGAGATAATGGTGATGCGTTCAGATCAATATGTGTTACTGAATGCAGTGAAGACCTCTATATAAACTTTATTTTTAAATTGATTTATTTTTTTAAAGCTTATTTATTTTGAGAGAGAGGGACAAACCAAAAAAAATAAAGTCAGACTCTTGTAAGCAGTATATAATTGGATTATGTGTTTTTATCCATTATGCTTATCTCTGTCTTTTGATTGGAGAGTTTAATTCCTTTACATTTAAAGTAATTACTGATGAGGAGAGACCTCTGTCACTTTGCTACTTGTTTTCTATATGCTCTATAGCTTTTTTGTGTCTCTCGTTTCCTGCATCATCATTTTCTTTGGTGTTTAGTTGAATTTCTTTCTGAAATGATGACGTTTCTTTCTTATTTCCTTTTGTGTTGAGTCTAGAGCTATGTTCTTTGTGGTTACTATGGGGATTACAGTTATATCACTCGAATCTGAATTTATGCCAGTTTAACATCAATAAAATGCAAACATTCTGCTCTTTACAGCTCTGGCCCTACCCCTTTCAGAGGCTGATGTCAGAAAATTACATCTTTTTTTTTTTTAAATGTTTTATTTATTTTTGACACAGGAGAGACAGAGCAAGGGAGGGGGAGGGTCAGAGAGAGAAGGAAACACAGAATCGGAAGCAGGCTCCAGCCTCTGAGCTAGCTGTCAGCACAGAGCCTGACGCGGGGCTCGAACCCACGAACGTGAGATCTGACCTGAGCCGAAGTCGGAGGCTTAACCGACGGAGCCACCCAGGCACCCCAGAAAATTACATCTTTATACTTTGTGTTTGCCAAAAAACATAAGCTTGTAGTTCCTTTAAATGTATTAGTCTTCTGTATTATGTAGAAAACAAGATTTGGAGTTATAAACCAAAGTTACAGTATACTAGTTCTTACACTAATGTTTTCTTAAACATTTTTTTAATGTTTATTTTTGAGAGAGAGAGAGAGAGAGAGAGAGCGCGCGCGCACGCACAAGTGGGGAGGGGCAGAGAGAGAGAGACAGAGACATGGAATAGAAGCAGGCTCCCAGCTCTGAGCTCTCAGCACAGAGCCAGATGTGAGGCTAGAACTCACAAACCGTGAGCTCACGACCTGAGCCGAAGTCGGCTGCTCAACTGACTGAGCCACCCCTACACTGTTTTCTTTTAATATATTAGTCTCTCTCTCCCTCTTTCTCTCTATCTCTTTCTCTCTCTTTTAAATTCCAGTGTAGTTAGATGCACCTGGGTGGCTCAGCTAGTTAAGCATCCGACTTCGGCTCAGGTCATGATCTCACAGTTTGTGAGTTTGAGCCCCGCATCAGGCTGATAAGAGATTCTCTCTCTGCTTGGGATTCTCTCTCTCTCCCCCTCTCTCTCTGCCCCTCCTCCACTCACTCTTCCTCTCTCTCTCAAAAATAAATAAATAAATCTTTTTTTAAAAAACGTCCAGTGTCGTTAGCATACAGAGTCATATTCATTTCAGGCATGCAATATGGAGGTTCCACAATTCTATACATTACTCAGTGCTCATCTGGACAAGTGTCCTCTTAATCCCCCTCACCTGTTTCACCCATCCCCCACCCCAAAATATATCAGTCTCTTAAATCGTGTGGAAAACAAACCAAAAGTACAGTTACAAACCATGGTTACAGTATCACTAGCTCTTACCACTGCCAGTCTGTCCACTTCATTTATGGAGATCTTTATTTCTCCATACACCCTCATGTTACTGTCCAGCGATCTTCAACTTCACCTTGTAGGACTCTCTTGATTGCAGAGTGGGTTTGATGGACATGAGCGTTCTCAGCTTCTGTTTATCTGGGAATGTCTTCGTTTCTCCCTCGCTTCTGAAGGACAGTTTTGCCAGACATAGGATTCTCGGTCAATGGTTTTATTCTGTTGGCTCTTTGAATACATGAGCCCCTGGTCTAATGGCCTCAAAGTTTCTGATGAGAAATCTGCTGACAATCTTACTGAGGACCATTCATGGATGAAGTGTCACTTCTCTCTCACTTCTTTCAAGATTCTTTCTTTGGGGGGCGCCTGGGTGACTCAATCGCTTGAGTGTCCGACTCTTGATTTTGGCTCAGGTCATGATCTCACGGTTTCATGAGCTCGAGCCCCGAGTCTCTCTCTCTCTCTCTCTCTCTCTCTCTCTCTCTCTCTCTGTCCCTTCCCTCCTCTGCTCAGACTGTCTCTGTCTCTCTCAAAATAAATAAACTTAAAATAATTTCTCTCTTTGTCTTTGCCATGCAGGGCTTGAACTCACAACCCTGAGATCAAGACCAAAGCAGAGATCAAGAGTCAGATGCTTCAGCAACTGAGCCACCCAGGCACCCTCAGCTTTGCCTTTTGAAAGTTTGATTACAGCCTCTCTTGGTATGGGTGTCTTTGAGTTCATCCTACTTAAAGTTCATAAAACTTCTTGGAAATTTATATTCATACCTTTCATCGAATTTGGGAGGTTTCCAGCCATTATTTCTTCAAATATTCTCTGCGCCTTTCACTCTCTCCTTCTGGGATTCCCACGGGGCATCTGTTGGTCCTTCTGATGGTGCGCTGCAAGTGTCTTGGGCTCCAGTTACTTTTGTTCAATCTTTTTTGTTCCCGTTCCTCAGCCTCAATATTTTCCATTGCTCTATTTTCTGGTTCTTTTTTTTTTTTTAATGTTTTTTTTTTTTTTTATTCTTGATACAGAGAGAGACAGAGCATGAGAGGGGGAGGGGCAGAGAGAGAAGGAGACACAGAACCGAAAGCTGGCTCCAGGCTCTGAGCTAGCTGTCAGCACAGAGCCTAATGCGGGGCTTGAACCCACCAACATGAGATCTGACCTGAGCCGAAGCCAGAGGCTTAACCGACTGAGCCACCCAGGCACCCCTGGTTCTTTTCTTCTGCCTGCTCAAATCTGCTTTGAATCCCTGTAGTGAAGTGTTCATTTCCATTGTCAGACTTTTTAGCTCCAGAATTTCTTTCTGGTTTCTCTGAAGTTTTCTGTTTCCTTATAGTACTTCCCCTTTGTTCGCATGTTGTTTTCTTGACTTGCTCTGTCTCTTGGTATAGTTCGTTGAGCGTCATTAAGGCAGATGTTTTAAAGTCTTTGTCTGGTATGTCTGCCACCAGGTCACTTTCAGGGATAATTTCTGGTGACTTATTTTTTCCCTTTGATCAGGCCACATTCCTGTTTCTTTGGTATTTCTGTCATTGTTGAGAACTGGACATTTGAATCTAATTGTGCAGTAACTCTGGAAATCTATTCACTCCCTTCCCCTGAGTTTGCTGGGTTTTTCTTTATTGTTATGTATTATCTTTGTTTTTTTCTATTGTTATAGGCTGTCTCTGTGCTGCAGTTCAACCTGAAGTATAATCTTAAAGTTTTCTCAGATCTTTTCTGAGCCTTTCTTTGGGCGTGCTGTTCACTTTCTAATTTCCCCCAAATATGCAGTTGTTTTGAATGTCAAGGTTTCCACCCACCCCCACCTCTGGTCCCCAGTATGCCAGGAATACACGCATAGCTGCCTGCCTGGGGATGGGGTGGGGGATGAATCACCACTACTGTGCTAAGAGCTTAAAGTAACTAAAGTTGGGGCACCCAGGTGGCTCACTCGGTTAAGCATCCAACTTCAGTTCAGGTCATGATTTCACAATTTGTGAGTTCAAGCCCCACTTTGGCCTTTCTGCTGTCAGCACAGATCCTGCTTCAGATTTTCTGTCCTGCTCTCTCAGCCTCTCCCCTGCTTGCATTCTCTCTCTCAAAAGCAAATAAACATTTTTTAAAAAGTAACTGAAGTCAGATGCAGTTAAATTAAAAAAAAAACCAGCTTTATTGAGATATATTCCCATGTCACACAACTCAGCCACCTAAAGTGAACAGTTCATTGGCTTTTAGTCTAACCATGGTGTTGTACAACTAACCAGACAATCAAGTTTAGAACATTCTCATGGCCCCCCCCCAAAGAACCCCTATCATTTACCCATCGCCACTAATCACTCCATATTCTCTGCACTGCCTGTGTCCCCCTCCCCCACCCCCAGACCACTCGTCCTTTTGTCTCTAAATTTGTCGGTTCTGGATGCTTCATACAAATGGAATCACACACTCCGGCTTCTCACGGAGCATCCTGTTATCAAGGCTCATGCTGTAGCAGGTGCCTCTGCTTTTTCCACTTCATGGTTGAAGAACATTCCGTCGTGCCGAAGGACAACATCTGGGTTTTCGTTCATCCCCAAGTCAACGGCAGTTTGCCATCTACGCCTCTCCTGGAGGTTGAAGCCTTCAGTAGACGTCAAATATTTACATCAGACATTCTGTCCAGTGCAGTCATTTTCTAGGTGGAGAGAGGGATTCCTGGTCCCTCCTACCCTATATCCTCCCAGAATCCCGTATTAAATTTTTTAAAGATACGACTGACCAGCACCTTGAAGACTCAGTGTCACAGTGAACTTAATGTGGGCACGAACAGATCCAAGTGTTGCAAGGGGTGGACTGTAGCAGATGCTTTCTCAGGTGGCCCCATGTCACCCCCGCCCCCCGATTGCAGCAGTGGCTGGGTGGAGAGTTGTAGGTGAGCTCAGGCACTTCATAGTGTCCCATGTAAGCCTGTGACATGTGTCCTTCCTCTCTCTGGCTCAGGCAAACACTGCAGGCAAAATCGTGGGAGAATCAAAACCCCCAAGGGAAATACTCAGCCATTGGGGCACAGGAGGCAGCAGATGAGGGCTCCACCTCCTTCTTCCGGAAAGACAATTCCTGAAGGACATTCTGTACTTTTTTCAGGGGTCCCTACAGAATCAAGCCCCCATTGCTGACAGCAGTTCTCTGCTGTTCTTCGTCCTTCCCCCTGACCCTCCCCTTACCCCTCCTGTCCTTTCCTGAGATCCCTCTGAAATAAACTCCTAAGACCTTGTCTTGGGCTCTGCTTTGCGGGTCATACAGACTAAGACACCCCTTTAATCCAGGGGGTCCTGGTGGAGGGTCTCGGGTGGCCAGGGCAGCAGGGAAGTCACCTCCAGCGTGTAGGGTGGCAGGTTTACTGATTCGGAAGAGACTTTCTGCCAACGGGCACTGGCCGAGTATCAGCTCTTTTCAGTCGTGACAAGGTTCAGAGGTTAGCAACGTTATCTACGGGCCTGAGAGCCAAGCAGTGAAGCTGTTGACAATCACTTCTTTCACGGATTCCTAAAGTCCCAAGAGAAACAGAGCTTTTAGGCGGTCATCGGATCGGTGGGGCCCCCTGGCGTCCAACATGGGCAAAGCAGGCAAGCGGTCGTTCTTCGACTAAATGAAGCTTCAGCCAGAAATGCGTCTTGTGTTGTTGGGCCTGACGGTCACGTGACACCAAGCATTCCATAAGATGCTTCGAAGAATAACTATGATAATAACAGAAAATAACATAATGCCTGTGAGCATTTAAGGAATGCCGAGCGCTGTGCTCCCCACCTCAATGCAGTGTCTCAGATGCCTAATGATTCTCCGGGGTCACCGTCAGCGTTACTTCCATTTGCTGGGTGGGGAAACCGGGGCTCAGAGAGGTTAAGTCGCTAGCCCTGGGGCACCCAGCAATCACGTGACAGAGTCCATATTCTCACACTCTCGCTCCTTAGAGTAACTGTGGGTTCTAGTGCCTGGCTCAGGGCCTGGCACCCGGGGGTGCAGGTAAGGGCCTGGGAGACGGTTCAGCTCTGCACACCAGCTCCAGCGCAGGGCCCCACTCTGATCGCCCACTTGCAGGCGTCTGCTTCTTGAATCTGCGCATGTGTAAGTGAGACCAGCACCAGCCCCCCCCCCTCCCCCCAACTCCCACAGCAGGCCTCCCTGGGCGACCTGGAGCAGCCTTGAACTCCACTCTGGACCAGCCTCCCTCAATGCAGATGAACCGCTCTTGATGTTCTTCAGACATAATTTTCAGTGAGACAGGATCGTTGGTAAAGTCATAAATACACATTCAGATGCACGCGATGGATAATAAACTCGGCTCCAACGAGTCACTCGAGTCTCCATAAATCTTGGCCGCATTTTCTTCCCGGGTGCCTGTAAATCAGGCCCATCTCCTTCTTCTCTGCTTTCCCGGCCGCCCCCCACCATCGGTCATGCAGCAGGTGGAACATCTGAGAGCGGGCCCCCCACGGTGTCCCTAACCCGGTGCACAGCCTGCCATCGGCCTGGGGGTCCGGGCGTCTCTCCCATTCGAGGCCTCTTTTGTGCTTTGCTAAACAGCAGCCACACCACATAGCATGGTTCACACCCGCCTGGTGGGGTTTCAACAGCCTGCAATTCTTAAAAGTGAGCGTAGCCAGTCCTCGCCTCCCCCTTCCCTGGGCCTGGGCCTCTGCTGGCTCTCTCCAACCCACCAACGACGCGACGGGCAGGGCAAATCTCGCGGGGTCTGGAGGTCTCACCGCAGTGGGCTGACGCGGTTCTGTAACTGGAGAGTGCAACCCAGTCCCTTCTCCAGGCCTCAGTCTGCTCATCTGCAGGATGGAGACAGTCACCCCTACTTCCCACGATGGTTTTACTCTGGACCGTAACACCCAGGTAATTCGCATCAGAGAAAGCTTCAAACCCCAGTGGCTGAACCCAACACACAGAGTTTTGGTTTTTTGCTTGTTTTTTTTTAAGTATTTATTTGTTTATTTTGAGAGAGAGAGAGAGAGAGAGAGAGAGAGAGATCGCAAACAGGG
The DNA here is from genome assembly GCF_006229205.1 of Suricata suricatta. NCBI lineage: Eukaryota > Metazoa > Chordata > Mammalia > Carnivora > Herpestidae > Suricata > Suricata suricatta. The sequence goes on along the minus strand of NC_043707.1, from coordinate 30,364,445 downwards.
AAGGGACAGAGAGGAAGACAGAATCCAAAGGAAGCTCCAGCTCTGAGCTGTCTGCACAGAGCCGGATGCAGGGCTCCAACCCGGGAATCACGAGATCATGACCTGAGCTGAAGCCGGATGCCTCGCCCACTTAGCCACCCAGGCGCCCCCATCCCAACACAAAGATTTAGTCTTTGTCCCCGCCCGGAGGCTTTCCTCCACCGAAGAGCTTCATTATCTGGAATTTTCATCCCTTGAAGAGAGAGACGGGAGAGAGCATTTGGCCTCGGAGCCACCGCAAGTCCAAGCCGAGAAGTGAGGAGGGTCCTGAGGGCCGAGCGCTGTCTCCTCTGCTCTCCACCACCGAGCCCTCCCTTGGGCTGGCTAACGGCTCCCGGCTCCTCCCGGCCTCTGTTGTGGCTTCATTAGTCAAGAAGACTCCAGGAAGGCTCCCTTCTGTGATTTCCTGGGCTCTTGGGGAGAGAGGAGGCTGCTGGCACCCTCTGCACTGTGGCTGGATAGGGAGGAGACAGCCTGGCACAGGAGGGTCTTCGTTGCCTATGAGGTCTGCCCGCCTGCAGTACAGCCTTCCCCAGCTGGCCATGTGGTTTCACGACTGGAACTCGTCATGCATGGTCTGTCCCCTTGTTCAAGCACAGAAGCAGTGGGACATGGTAAGGCTGGGAAGCAGGGTATCCAAGAGGGCAGGGCCCAGTGTGGTTGGAGGAAACAGACTGATAGAATTCCCTGCTGTGAGGACAAAGGGTTGGAGCTGCCCCAGGACCACCGCCTGCAGGCCCGGAGACGTCCTCCTTACAGTGAGTCAGTCTGAACTGTAGGGGCAGATGCCCTGAGTTCTACTCTCGGCCTGACTGCTAATTTAGCCTGTGGCCTTAAGCCAACACTTTCATGCCTGAACCTCAACTTGCACATCTGTAAAATGGGGATGGTTTTCATCCCGCCCACCTTACGAGGTTCTGCGTGGGGGTGGGGAGGGGAGGTGTGGGAGGGCCAGACAGAACCCACTGATAGGATCTAAATTCCTGCTGGCGACCAGCTCTGGGCTGGGACAGCAAGTCCAGCTTCTCTGGAATCCAGGCTCGGCCCAGAGGTCAGCCCCAGACGCCCGAGGGGCTATTGGTTCTCTCTCCTTCCTCCCACTGCAAGGGTGAAATCTGGTACCTGTCCCTTGTGGAACTCTCTTTTTTCCATCTCCCATTCTCCAAAGCACCCCATAAAATACCAAAAATAAACGCTGTGCATGGCTTTGATTTGAAGAGGGCCTGTCTGCCCCCTTTTATTACTTCTTACCACGACACACCAGCCTTTCATCTTTGCGCGCCCAGGCCAGTGACCCTGGGAGGCAGGCCAAGGGCAGTGCATCCGGGCCCCTTTGGTCAAACAAGGACTTGCTTCTAGGAATGCTGGGGTGACCACAAGGGGCTGCCTGGATGAGGCAGCATATGCGGAGCAGATGAGGGCACACTGGGGCCGGGTTTTGAAGGATGAGTAGGAGTCTGTCGGGAGGGGAGAAGTAGGATGGGAGAGAAGTCTCGGCAGAGGGGGCAGTGTGTGCAAAGGGATCGAGAAAGAAACAGATGGGTGTGTTTCAGGAACCAGTGGAAGATCAGTAGGGCTGGATTTCAAGGTGCCTGAGAGACAAGAGGGGCCCAAAGAGGGCAGGAGGACTGAGTCCAGAGGCCTTGGAAGCCAGGCTAAGGAGCCCAGACTTTATCTTAGGGACACAAGGAGGAAGGTGCGTGAGGTGGGGACGACCAGGGACATCACCCACCGGGACCCGCCACTTCCTGCCGTGTCAACGGGAGGCTGGAGGTGGCAGGGTGACCCTTCTCCTGCCCCAATTCAAAGGACACTTTGAAAAAATCTAAAAGGAGCCTCCATATAAAACGACTCTTTAAAAAAGTCAACATTTCCGTGATTTGGTAGAAATTAATCAGGAACACATGTGTTCTATTTTTCATAAATTGCAAGAGATCAAAAGGGAAGGAAAAATCTCTAAGGCTAAATGACAATGTGAGTTCCATCACCAGCCGAAACGCCCCACACCCCTACCCTTCCATCCGGCGCTTCCCTCCACCCCGCACCCCCTGTGCCCTGCCCCCCACTCCGGAGGACGTGAGCCCCAGGCTCTGACGCAGCTCCCACGCAGGGTGCTCAGAGGAGGCAGGAGGGAGCAGCAGTGGTGAGGGGCGACGGCAGTCAGTGTGACCGGGGCCGGGAGGCAAAGCCCGGGGTCGGGGGGAAGCCACAGGAGCCTCAAGCCCAGCCAAGTGAGGGAACAGGACAAGGGACAGTTGGGGAAGAAATGTGATGTGAGCTGGGAACAGATTACAATTGCTTTGACCCCACTGCTAACAAGTCTGGATTTCCCTGGGCAGTCTCCTTCCAGAGCTTTCCGAGGACCCGGGTTTGGGGACAGAAACTCCCATCCGCCTCCATCTTAATTGTGAGACTTTGCCCCGGCCCCGAGCCTCAACCAGCCATCTGTAAAATGGGATGATAATGAGAGGCAGGCCTACTTCCCCCAGAGGAGCTGTGAGGAGCCGTGGACAGGCGGGCGCTCACTGGGGCCTCTCGCTCTCACCACGGCCCCATCTTTGCTGGCCTCGCCTGGCTTTGTCCCCTGTGGGGAGCTACCCGAGAGGCAAGAGAGCGGTCCCTGGGGCCCCCACCGTGCCAATGCCCCAAGGAAGAGGGGCCCAGGCCTCTCCGGGTCCTGACACTCCTGCATCCATCTGGCTGGAGCGAAGGTCAGGGGGCCTGAGCAAGTCGAGGAGCCTCGAAGTCCCCTTCTGCGTCAGCCTCTGTGCCCAGAGCAGGGCTCCCCGCCTCCCACCCCACCCCCACCCGGGGCACCCCCACCCTGAGCGGAGCAGCACCCAGCCTGCCCGCCCGCCTGCCCCCCTGTAAATCCCCCCCCACGGCAGGCGCCGTGCCAGCCCTGCGGGCGGGTGGTGAAATAATCCGGCTAGACGGGCTGCCATCTTGGCACGTCCTGAGGCGCCCGGGGCCGCGGGGAGCTTCAAAGGGAAAATTAATGTCTCTTACCAGCAATTAGAGGAAATTATTTAGATAGAAATCTTGTTTTATATCTCCCCATTCTTGTTTTTCAATCCCTGGCCTTTGATTTCTTTCTTCTTCGGGGATTCTCAGAAAGACACGGGAAGCCTGGGCCGCGCACTGAGGCCTAATGAGCGCCGGGGCGCACCTGGCGTCGGGGCCTTGCCCGTGGAGGCGGCTTCTGGGGCGCTGGGCCTCCTGAACCCAGCCCTGGGGTCTGCCAGTGCGGCCGGCGGCCCCTTGGCAGGGAGGGCCACCCTCCTGGGGTGGGCAGTCGTGGGTGGGCCTCTGTTCTGGCTGACTTTACCGCTGCCCTCCGGGGCCTAGGTCGCCAAGTCTGGGGGTGGCATGGTGCCAAGGGCAGGCCTGAGGGGCAAGGGTCTGAGGAGCAGCCCGGGAGAGGGGCCAACACCTTTCTTCTGTCAGCGGGAGACCCCCTCATGCCTCCACTCTTCAGTATCTCCCTGCTGCCTCAGATGAGGTCCCAACACCACGGCTGGGCTTTCAGAGCCCTGCCAGCTGCCCTGCCCCCTCCACCCCTCATCCCCTCCTTCGGCTGCCCGGAATCCCGGCTTGCCCCAGACCCGAGCGAGCTGTTGTGAGCCTGGACCTGTAATCAACCGCCTTATCTCTCTTTCCCTGGGCGACTCCGGCGCCTCCTTCCAGGTTCAGCCCCGCCTCAACCTCCTCAGAAACTCCGAGTCACCTCTCAGAAGAGTTGGTGTCCCTTGCATTTTTAGCCCAGGCCTCTGCCCTGATCCTGTTGCTATTTATGGGCCTAGGAGCTCCTCAAAGCCAGGGAGCAGGTCTGCTGTATGTCTGGGTCCCCAGCACTGGGTGGTCCCCAAGGGGCTTCAGCAAGTGACAGTGACTGCCCGAACAAATGAATGGACAAGGGGATGAGTGGAGGTTATGGGAGAAGGCGCCAGGGACAGAATGTCAAGAGGCTAATCTAGACATGTGTCCGTTGCTTCCTCCCTGTGTGACACAGAGCAATTTACTTTACTTTGTTGAGCCTCAAAGTTCAGTTCTGTAGAATGAGATCAATGGTGCTGGCCTGCCTTCAAAACAGAGTGATGAGGATAAAACAAAATAGAGAAGTTGAGATGCTTTGAGACTGTATTAAAGCCATGCACCGTCCCTCCTTCCCTCCACCCATCTGTCCACCAACCCATCCATTATCAGCTCATCCATCCATCCATCCAGTCGTTCAATCCATCCACCCATCTATCCTACCACTCATCCATCCACCCACATACCCATCCATCCTTTTACCCACCAATCCATGCACTCATCCATCTATCCATCAATCATTCATCCATCCATACACCCATCCATCCATCATTCATCCATTCATCTATCCATCCATCCATCCATCCATCCATACTTTTGTCCCTGTTCATTTAACAACCACTCACTGAGCCTCGTATGTGCTAAGCCTGTGTTAGGATCTGAAGGACTGAGGGGGGTCAGAAGCCTCTCCCAGGAAGAAGCTGCGGCAGCAGCAGAAAGGCACAGGCAGGAGCTGAGGGAGCAAAAAGAATGTAAGACCCAGGATTGCACCCCTAGAGCGCTAGCGCTTCTTACCTCTAAGATGTGCCTTCTGCCCTCAGGCTCAGCTTGCTTGGGGAACTCCAGGACACCACCTGGAGGGCACAGACATGGAGTGGAGGTGAGGAGGCAGGACACCCAGGCACAGAGAGGCTAAGACTCCATGACTAGGAAGCTGCTGAACTAGGATGTGGGCCCAGAGCCACATTCCTAACCTCTGCCTTGTACGGATCTGTCAACAGCCTGCACTTAGGGCCCTCAAGTCAAATGCCCAGAGAAGTGCCATTCCATGGCTGTTCTGCACCTGCTCACACATCTCCCCTGACAAGAAGCTCACTACGTTCCCAGTCAGCAAGGCTCCTCCACAAATGTAGCTCTGACTGTGAACTGCTCTTTCAGGGATGGGGGTCCACGTTGGCCCCGGTTCTGGCCCTGGACCCTGTATATTCTTGCTGCCCCAGAATGTCTTGGAGAAACCTGAAGACAGTGGTGGTATTGCTGAACCCTCTCTTTCTGTCTACACTTCCTCATCCAAGTCCCCTCCCAGCTGTCAGTCTGGCACAGAAGGCCAAGTGCATCATCAAGGCCACAAGAGAGGGGAGGCAGTCCCAGAGAGCAGAGGGAGGGAAATACATGGTGGCATTGATTTGGATCTTAACCTCATTCTTGGCTTTGTTCTCTCCGAATCCTCACAACACCAGGGCCCATTTTACAGATGCGAAAACTGCCAGCCCTCAAACACCAAGGGAGCAGTTCCTGACTGTCCAGCATCAGATGCGGGTTTTTTTTTTTTCTTGTTTGACCTTTACCACAGCTCTGAGAGGCGCTGTTATTTGATCTATTTGCCAGCAAGGAAACGGAAGCTCAGAGAAGTTAACCAATCTACCTTGCACGTCTGAGTAAACATGCAGAATTCTCCGCCCTGAGACCAAGGAGGGAGGCAAAGTGAGCCCTCCTTGCAGGGGGCAAAGAGAGAGCCTCAGGTCCTATCTCTGCTCCACTCGTGACAACAGGGGTGACTCTGGACAAGTCACTTCCCCTCAGCTACGCCATTCTGCCCTCTCCCTAGTGGCCTAGACCCTGGCACCTCTACCACCCGGACTTTGTCCTGCAGTGTCCCACGGAATCCAGCCCTTCCCAGGTGAATTCAATTTTCTTCTCTGTGAAATCAAACTACTTTACATATTAGGATATTAATGAGATACAATATCATAGTTCTAACAAGCCCATTGTAGGTAGAAATAAATCCTAGTCACTGTGTGGCTAGGAGCATGTTCCCATGGACCGCGAGCGGTGGTGTTCATGCATTTTGTCCCTGAACATTTGAGCATCCAATAATTCCTTGAAATCCATAGCACTTCATCCATCTACCTGTTGACCTTGACAGCTGGTCTGGTGGATTAAAGACGGCCACAGATGTTTTATCACTTCCTTTAAGAGATTGATTTCTTCTCCCTTAGAGTCTGGGCTGGCCTTGTGACTGCTTCACCCACAGAACGCCACTGTGCTGTCCCCTGTCCCCAGTCTCAGCCTTTAAAAGGACAGAAAGCTTTGGGGCACCTGGGTGTCTCAGTTGGTTAGGCATCCAATTCTTGGGCTCGACTCAGGTCATGAGTTCATGGTTCATGAGTTCGGGCCCTGCCTCAGGCTCTGTGCTGGCAGTATAGAGCCTGCTTGGGATTCTCTCTCTCTCTCTCTCTCTCTCAAAATAAATAAAAATAAACTTAAAAATAAAAGACGAGCAGCTTCTGATTTCTCCTTCTTAGACACTCCATCCTAGAATCTAGCCATCTTGCTCCAAAAGCGAGTGGAGAAGCCACATGCAGGCACTCTGTGTGACCACGCCCACTGGCACTCTGTGTGACCATGCCCGCTGAGGTCCCAGCCCACAGCCAGTGTCAGCTGCTAGTCACGTGAATGAGTCATCTGGGACGTTCCAGCCTGTCAGGCCCTGCGTGGCTGCAGCAACAACCAAACTCCGACCTCACAGCATGAAGCAGGAGACCTTCCCAGAAGAGCACCGTCAGCTTAGAATCTCGAGATTCAGTAAGGTTGTTAATGAAATTTTTACTATACTTCCTCAAATGCGGGTGGTTCAGGCAACCAAAACTTACAGTATGCTGATTCGCAAGATGTAAAACATTGGTTTTCGAGCATAATTTGTTTCGAAAACGTGCTTGTAATCCAGAGCCCTAGTACAACAAAGCGAATTTCAAGAACCATCGTCTCAGCTGTGATCATGTGACATTTGGAGGCACGTACTACACGTACTGCGGGTTACGGACCACGTTACTGGCAATCCAAGATTTTACTGTATTTATTTACTATTTTCAAGTTTTAAATTTTATTTATTTGGGTTTTTTTAGTGTTTATTTTTGAGAAAGAGAGACAGAGCATGAGCTGGGGAAGGGAAGAGAGAGAGACACACACACACATACACGGAATCTGAAGCAGACTCCAGGCTCTGAGCTGTCAGCACAGATTCCAACATGGGGCTCGAAATCATGAGTTGCAAGATCATAACCTAAGCCGAAGTTGGAACTTAACCAACTAAGACACTCAGGCACCCCTATGTACTATTTTTTAAAAGAGTAACTGCTCAGGGTCCCTAGCTGGCTCAGTCAGAAAGGCCTGGGGCTCTTGATCTTGGGGTGTGAGTTCAAGCCCCATGGTGGGTAAGTAAATAAAACTTTAAAAGTAAAAGGGTAGAGGGAGGAGCCAAGATGGTGGAGAGGAAGGGAGCTCTGTAAACTTCGTCTTCCCCATCTATCAAACTGAGAAGGACATTACTCTCATCTGCAAGAGCGGAAGGAGAAAATACAGACTCCAGAAAGAAGACAACCTCAAAGATGCCTGAGTGAGTGAGTGCAAACTAGGGAGATTGGAAAACGGGCCAGCCCAAGACTGGCAGGGGAGGTGGGAGCCCCAGCTCAACATGGGGAAAGCGGGTGGAGCCCGTGAGACACAAAGAGAAGAGAAAGAGAAACGGAACACACTCATAGTAGTACTGTCTCTAGAGAAGAGATAACGTTTAACTGCGCTTGGAGAGAAAAACTCTCACTCCATATATAACTGCTGGGTAGCCCAAATCCTGAACTGGGGTGGCACAGGGGAAAAAACAGATTCCACCCCTGCGCGATCCCAGCAGGGAGTCAGCAGGGACTCGGCGGCCTCGGCGGCTGCAGTCCCAGGGATGCGCGCTTTGGCCTCAGCTGCAGGATTGGGAGCACACACCTCATTTCCACTGCACATCTCGCCTCCAGCATTGGCTACGCGAGTCCAGAATCCCAGGTGCCAACAGAGAAAAAATAGCCCCCACCCCTATACGATCCTGGCAGGGAGTTGGCTGTGGTGGAGGCCGGGTGTGCACTTTGGCTGCAGGAGTGTGCAGCTCATTTCCGGCAGCGCCCAGTGCCTCGGGCAGCAGCAGCTCAAATGCTGGCCTGAGCCAAGAGATATTGTTCCCTCCCCCTATGCAATCGCTATCCTAGCTTTGGGCTGGGAGTTGGCTGTGGTCTATGAGGGCGTGCACCTCGCCTCCTGGAGCAGCAGCATAAATCCCTGCCAGCGCCTAGAGAAACTGCTCCCTCCCCCTACGAGATCCTGGCTAAGAAGCCAGCCACCAAAGCAAGTACATCTCATCTGTGGTAGCATAAAAGTGCATGGACTAGGACTTTGAACCGAGGCAGGCCTGGAAGACACAACTTGGCTCAGTTGTGGCACAAGATCTGACTCATTAGAGTGGCCTGCAGCACTTACTTCCAGCACAGCTTGCGGTGCCACCATTCTACTCTCTGCAGCCACCAAGGCAGAGCCTCTGAGAGCAACCCCTGAGACCTACTACACCAAACCACTCCTATCTGCAAGGGGGAGCTGCTGGGTTTTTATTTTCTTCTTTCTTCTTTTCTTTTTGTACTTATTTTTTATTATTATTACCTTTTTTACTTAAAAATTTTTTAATTTTTACTCATTTTCCTTACTCCTTTCTGCCTCTTTTTTTTTCTTGCAATCTAGATATATTCTCCCATATCTCATCCTTCTTTTTTCCCCTCAACTGGTCATACACTTTTAGACTGTCCATTGTCCTTTGCTTTCTCTGACCCCCTTTATTTTTTCTTTTTCTCTTCTTTTTGTCTCTTTCCTCTCCATTTTCTTTCTTTCCTTTCCTGCTTTTAATTTGTTTGTTTGTTTGATTTGTCTGTGCGTTTGTGTGCTTCTGTTCCCTCTGTGTTTGTCTGTCTGTTTTCCTTCTTAGGGCTACCCCAAGAAACAAACCAAAGTGTGCATGACGGCGAGTCCCAAATATCGCTGAGTAGGGAAATAAAATATTCAAAGGCACAACAAGAGAAACTGAGAGACACCACTAAAAGAATATTTCCTGAAATGACAGGCCCTGGACAGTCAACAAGCCTTGTCTAACAGAGCAATATTAACAGGTGCACAGTGCACAATGAGCTTTTTAAAGCTAACAAGAGACAGAAAACTAACAAAAATGACAAAACGAAGGAAGTCTCCCCTGAAGAACCTCCAGGAAGAAGCCACAGTCACAGAACTGCTCAAGGCAGATCTAGACAACATACCTGATCAAGAATTTAAAAACTGTCATAAAATTAATCTCTGGGGTTGAAAAAAGCATCAAAGAAGCAACTGAGACAATTACTAGGCACTTTCAAAATAGGTGTGATGAGTTAAAAAAA
>NC_043707.1:30318490-30355037 GCF_006229205.1 Suricata suricatta | reverse complement strand
GGTGTTGGAGGAGGGCACTTGTGGGGAAGAGCACTGGGTGTTGTATGGAAACCAATTTGACAATAAACTATTTAAAAAAAAAAACGTAAAAGGGTAACCACTCTAGGGGCCACTGGTTGACTCAGCACGCTGCCCTTCATCTCAGGGTTGTGAGTTTCAGCCCCATGTTGGTCAGAGATGACTTAAAAATAAAATCTTTAAAAAATAATAAAATAGAGCACCTAGGTGGCTCAGTCAATTAAGCATCCAACTTTGGCTCAGGTCGTGATCTCAGAGCTCGTGAGTTTCAGCCCCGCATCGGGCTCTGCACTGACAACTCAGAGTCTGGAACCTGCTTCAGATTCTGTGTCTCCCTCTCTCTCTGCCCCTCTCCAGCTTGCACTCTGTCTCTCTCTCTCTCAAAAATAAATAAACATCAAAAATCTTATTAAAAAATGATCAAATAAAAATAAAAATAAAATCAAGTAGTAACCACTCTCTATATTGAACAGGAGTCAGAAAACAATGGAAAACACCCAGCTGCCTGTTTGTACATGTACGGCCCGCAGGTAAAAATGGTTTGGTGGCCGGAGAGTGAAGATTATATGAAATTGAAAATTCAGTCTCCATGGGCAAAAAGCACACACGTCTGTCTACACACCACCCACACTGTCCACACTGCCTTCGTACGAGGGCAGACCTGCCTGGCGGGTCACGGGCAGAGACCCGACAGTGGCAGAAGCTGGACAATTTAGTAGCTGGCCCTTTACAGGAAGTGCCCCGATCCCTGCTACAGAACACTAAATATGTATCACTGTTCTGAACTGAAAACACTGCATAAAAGGATTTGCATGTGTTTTGCGGCATTTTATTCACTTTGTCCGCTGAGTAAAAGAGCAACAGAGAGAACTTACTGTGGACTTTTTCTGCTTACTTGTTTATTTGTTTGTTACTTTCTTTCTTTCAAAGTTTGCAAGTTTCGGGGGCACCTGGGTGGCTCAGTTGTTTAACCGTCTCACTGTTGCTTTCAGCTTAGGTGATGTTCTCACGGTTTGTGGGTTGAGGTCCCACATCAGGCTTTGCGCTGATAGCACTCAAAGCCTGCTTAGAATTCTCTCTCTGCCCCTCCCCCTGCTCGCATGTGTGCTTTCGCTCTCTTTCTCAAAGTAAATGAAAACAAGTTTGCAACTAAAAAAAAAAAAGAAATTAGCAAGTTTAAGTAGTTTAGAAATGGGCAAACTGGGCAAAAAATCGTAACTGGCTATGGGAGGAATGCGAAGACAGCAGCTCAGAAGAGATCAACTGGAAACTTCCTGACGATGAAGGAAGAGAACAAAGGTGGACTGACCGCACCTAGCAGCCTGCCTCACCGTCCCCCAATCCCGTCGCCCTGACCTGGGGACTTACAACCACCGTGTCCCTCTTTGTCCCCAACCAGCTTCCCACTAGTGCCTTGGCTCCTACCAGCGGCCTTGTAGGCCTTTGAGTGGCCAGCCCCCAACCTCCAACCTCCCCCCTACCCCTTCCTGCACACAATCCTCACCCATCCCTTGCCCTCCCACCCTTTTTTTGCCCGAAGTCTAGACGGCACTTGGGGCCTCCACTCCGTGAGGTCTTTTACTACCCACAAGTCTCATTCATTCCCTCCTGCTCCCGAGGCCCTGTGGAAGTCCCTCTAAGAGCCCCCTGCATGTCGGATTGCTGAGACCCACTTATTTGTCCCTCTCCTTGGGCTGGAAGTGCCTGGAAGGCAGTGATGGGGCCGCATCAGAGCCCAGCTGCTGAACAAAGGAGCCCAAAGCCTTTGCTGAGCATTTAGGTACCAAACAAAGCTTGCCTCCGGGATAAGGCACCCCTCCCCTCCCCTCCCCTGAGGACCAGGGGCTCCCTTTCCCCACCCTCCCCTGGCCTCTGACTCCCGTTAACAAGCCGCAGGCTGACACCCGGGTCCTGGAGAACAAGAAACGCTTTCAAGGTCAAGGGCCGGGCGGGCCCCACTTTCAGATACATGATTTCACTTCTCAGAAACCCAGTGGGGCTGCCAGAGTGTCTGATAAAGCCTTTGATGGCTCATGTCCTGCTTCCTGCGACCCAGCAGCTCATGTGCCCTAGTCAGGCAGTGCTGCCAAGGCCAGCTGCTGTCATCGGGCAGACACACACGCCACCCCAGACTGGTGGCCTCCAACAGGTGCACTAAAGGGATCTGGGCTTTGTCCCCTGATGGCTGGGACCAGGGACCAGGCACCAAGGAGGGGAGCAGTGATTCCACCTTGAATGGAACCTGCTGGAACTCCTTAGCCTGCAGCTCCCCGAAGGCCCTACATTCTGTGAGCTCCCAGGACATGGCCCAGGAGCCAACACTGACCCAGCAGAAATGGAGCTCAGATGGCCAAAGAAGCAATGCCTCTGCCCTCTAGGCATGCCGTGTGGGCTCCACTCCAGAGGATGGGACACATCCCTGGCTCCTCCAGGCCCTCCTGGGACAGGAGCCCAAGACTGGGCACACACACCCCTCACCGTGCCCAGCCTGACGTGTGACCACTCTGTGGACAACAGCAGGGGCTCCCGGTCCATTCCCCACAGGGAAGGCTGTGCCACAGGGCCCACGCGGGTCCCCGGGCCCTTGAAGACAGCTCCTCCATGCCCTCGGGGTAACCACCCAGCTCTGGGCCCTGCCATCTGACCCTCAAGGGCCTCTCCTGGCCTCCAGCCCTGCCTCCCAGCCACCTGCACAGCTGGGCCTCTGCTGCCTCCCAGGCTCCTCCCTCCGCTCCTCCAGGGTCCTCCGGGCTCCCAGGGACTGCACAGCCCATGCCATGGACTTTTCTGGATGCACCCATTGCTCTCTGGGCCCGGCTGCTCGGGAACAGGCTGGAGGTGCATCAGCTCTGACTCCCAGGGCCCTGCACGGCCTGTCCGAGGGCCGTGACCACCAGCGGTCTGCAAGTTAATATGCATTTGAGAAGTCTGGTCCGCAGAAGGCAGCCTGACCGACCCCCCTGCGGGGAGCGGAGACGTAGCCGACTTTGAGGGCAGACGGCCCAGCACACCCTCAGCCTGTGTCCTCATCTGTAGGATGGGGATCCTAGCACTTTTTCTTTTTCATTTTAGTCCTTCTGCTAGGTATATACCTTACCGAAGTTTTAATTTGCATTTTTCTCATGAAGATGAGGCGTTTGGAGGTCCCTTTTGGCCCTGGTTTTTGTGGCTGTTGTTGTCTTTCCATGATTGATATGGAGGGTTTTGAAAAAGTATCTTCATGGGGCATCTGGGGGCTCAGTCAGTTAAGTGTCCGACTCTAGATTGCGGGTCAGGTCGCGGTATCGTGGTTTGTGGGTGTGAAACTTGGAGGCTGTTAGCGCAGAGCCTGGTTGGGATTCTCTCCCTCTCCCTCTGCTGTTCTCCCATTCTCTCTCTCTCTTTCTCTCAAAAATAATAAACATTTAAAAATATATATATGAGATCATGATATGAGATCTTTGTCAAGATCTACTGTTGCCAGTACCATGAGACGGAAGAGAGGTTTCAGAGAGATCAGCCGTGAAGCCCAGGGCGCAGACCCGGCAAAAACATGGGCCCCCCCCTCCCCCGCCGCAGCTCCAGACACCTCTTGCCACCTGTCTTTCCGGGTGACCTCTTTGCCCTACCCCAGTTCATCTGAGTGACATGCGCCCTCCTCCTGGACCATCCCCCTGTCCCCAGGGTCTGGCTCAGGGTCTAGGACCGTCCCCAGCCCCAGCTCCAGCCCCAGGCTGAGAAGTCCCAACCTTGAACACTCTTTGGGGGCCCATGTCTTCCATGTCCAGTCCCTAGGAAGCAGACCCGAGCCGGGGGCTGGACCCCCAGGCAGGCAGTGGGGAGAGCACCACACCCAGAGTCCTCAGCCCTGGATTCTGGGATCCACTCTGCCACTTTTTTTCTTATGTAGATTCCTCATCTGTAAAATGGGCTTTCCTGCCTGCCTAGCCCACCTCCCAGGTGGAGGTCCTAATGCCACAGACTGTCAAAGGCTACACAGCAGGTGGCCCATGCCCCTCAGCTCTTGGTGATGGGGAGTGCACCCCATTGCTGGCCGGTTTGCCTAGAGATGGCCCCGACGAGGAGGTGGTTGGTGGTCCAGGGAGGGTCCTCAGCCCCCAGCCGGGGCTACTCTGGATCCAGCTTGATCTGTGGTCCCATCCCAAAGGTTCCCGGGCTTATAGTGGGATTCTGGGGTGCCTGCTCCCTTTCCATTTTGTTTGGATGTGCTCAAGCCGGCCCGGCCCTCCAGCTTTTTACAACAGGCTCCCGTCTGCCGGCAAAGCTTCACAAAGCGTGGGGGCGGGGCAGGAAGGCCAACCGGTAATTAACAGAGCAGATGAGGGCATTTCTGGGATGGGCACTGCACTGAGCCAGAGGCTCATGGAGAAAGGGCAGGCTGGGTCCGGATGATCGTCCTTGGGACCTGAGCCTCGTGGCCCCATCCTCAGCCCTCCCACCTCCCCCCACCCCCACCATGGCAGCTGGAAACCTGGCCGCTCTCACAGAAGGGCGAGACTGCACAGGCAAGGCCCTCCCTCCCCAGTGGAGGTGTTTGGAGGCCAAGAACTGTGTCCCCGGCTAATCCACCCCTCTGATGGGGCACAGGGCAGGGGGCTAGAGCCGGAAGTGGCTGGAGGGACAAAGTGACCCCATTTGCAGACCAGGAAACAAGGGATGGCAGAGCGGATCACGAGACAGGCGGTGGCAGGCATTTATTTCCTCTCACCCCCCTCCCCCCGTTGTCCCGGGAGGCCCCCCAAGCGGGGTCCCAAGCAGGTGGAAGGGTCAGGGTGAGGCTTTTGGGGGGCTCAGGCAGCCTCAGTTTACTTTCCTGGACACACAGGTACCAGGACAAAGGTCACTGGCCCCTGAACACCGAGCCCCTTCCCAATCGCAGACCTGTCTGGTGCTGCAGAGACACGGGGCAGCGGCGGTGTGGGCATTGTTCCGTGGGCCATCCCTGGGCACACAGGGACCTTCCAGGGCCACCCGCCAGGAGCCAGGACATCAACGGTATGTGAAAACCACGAAGAGCTCACTGTCGCAGGCACCCGAGCTTCACCTCTGACCCTTGCGCCAAGCCATTGAAGAGGACACGGAGGCACCTAGCTCTGGGCAAGCAAAATACACTTTCAACCTTGTGCCCAAGGCTACCCAGAAGATGCCCCTGCCCTGAGGAAGCTAGAACTGGGCACAGCTGCTCAGCCGTCAGTAGATGGCGCTGTGGGGCCACAGGGCCACCTCTGCGCCAAGAGCATGTGCTCGCACATCAGGTCTTGCCCAGACTGGGGTCCTCCCAACCCCAGGATCGTACCGTACACAAGGTGGTGCCCTGGGAGGGAGGTACCACTCACCCTGTTTCTCTGATGAGGCCAACGAGGACCCAGAGAGAGTAAGCCACTGGCCCAAGGACACATAGCCTTAAGGGTGGGGGCTCCTCTGTCCCAGATGCACCCACTGAGATCTCCTACCCTCCCCTCATGACACCCACCCCACCCTCACGGGCCCCAAGAGGCCACGGTTACTCTCCGGAGCTTGATGGGAACCAGGCATCCCCCTTCGGCCCCCGCCACGGCTGGACATTCCAACAAAGCTGAAGCCGGCCAGCTTTGAAGTCAGAGTTAAGCCCCAGATTAGGGTGGCTCCAGGCTGGCCTGTCCCTCCCAGCCCCATCGCCGCGCCCGCGCCCACGCACACCCCCCCAGTCCAGCGTCCTCTTGGCGCAGAAAGATCTGGGGCCCAGCGAGGGAAGGGACTATTTAGCAAAGACACAGCCCCTCGGCTGGATGCCCTAATGCCCTATCCCTGCTCAGGAGCCCCAGGTCCCTTGTGACCTGCCACAGTCCTGCCTCCCAGCCTCCTACCAGCACGCCCGAGGGGTCTCACGTTAATGTGTCATCCCCCTTCCCGGCCCCACTGACCCACATGCATCAGCACCTATCACCCCAATAAAGCATCTCGGATAGAGCTGTGCATGGGTGTGGGGCAACTGGAAGGGGAGTGATGGTGCAAGGTCTGGAGCTGGGTCCCCGCTTCCTCGTCCACTCACGGAGCACTTTGCACCTCAGTGGCCCTGGAGGGTCCTTCCGGCTCAGCCTGCCGTAGGCGCTGTGGCTCTGGCTGGGCCATAACCGCCCTGCATGCAGGGTGCCGGGCATGGGAGGGAGGGCCACAGGTGAGGTGCTTTACAGACCCTTATCTTTCTGTCCGGAGGAGTGACTAGGTTTCTAGAAGCTGGCCAGTCCCCTTCCTGCTGCCTGGCCTGCAATGGTCCCAAGTGAACAAAGAATGGAGACACGACATCCCATCCACTCCGTTCTCGCCAAGCAGGCCCCAAGCAAGGCCTCGCAGTGAGCCCCCCACAGAGGGGGCAGGTGGAGGGAGGGAAGTGGGTGCCATGCTGGGCGGCCTTCCGGACAGCGACGGATGCAAAGTGCCCCGGGATGCCGCATCAGCGGGACTGACCTGGCGCCTGAATCACCCACGGAGTTTGGCAACACACTCTCGTGTGGCTGAGGGCCCGCCTGTCTGTCTGTCTGTCTGTCTGTCTCTCAGCAAGCAGCCACACTCCCTTGGCCCCACCCTGCTGGTTTGGCCTCCCAGATGGAGCCTCTTTGTTCAAGGGGATTTGGAGTGAAGACTGAAAGCTAATGCTTTTAGCATAAGGGTTCTAGAACTTGTGTTCCAGAGAGTTCCGGAGCATTCACTTTCAGAATAGTCTCTCCACAGACTCTTGAATGCATCTCTCACCAAACCTCAGTGATTCCCACTCCCCATTTATGAACTTTGTCCTTCAGTACTGTCCTCATTGTTTTCTGTACATACATTTCTTTTGAACAAAGCTTTTCCACGAAAGGAAGGCTCACTACCAAAAGTGAGAAGCAGCTAAGCAGGAGATGACCATAAAAATACAGAGAGTGGACAAGACCACGTTGTTCCATCCTAGCGTGGCTGCTGTGGCTGAAGGAAGGCTCTTGGCCTGGCGTCTGCTCCCTGACTGTGAAGACGGGCAGTGGGCTGTTCAGAGACCCGCCAACATCAACCGAGCCTCTCTGCTTGATGCAATCAGGGTGGGCTTCTCAGGAGGAAGACTCTCTTTTTCCATCTCCCACCTGGAAGAGGCCTGCCATCACCCTCTTTGCGTTTCTCCTACCCAGTTTTCAGGTCATCACCTCCTCCAGGAAGCCTCCCAGGCTGGATTGGGCCTCTTCTCTGTGCTTTCGCATTTTCACAGGCCTTTCCTGACTTTGCACTTGGCACCCTGGGTTATTAAATTTCATTTGGGCCCATGTCGCTCCCACTAACAGGGAAGTGTCCCTACTCCTAGGACATGACCTTACCACGGCCTGCTTGTGGGGGGAGGAGCTGCTACCGCTCCACCAGCCCCTTGCCCACCCACCCCTGAACAACCCTGAGTCCTTCTTGTGTCATGACGTCATTATTGGCCTTGGTGTTTTCCTTCCCCTGGTGGGCTCAGTGGGGGCCCGGCTGGTAGCTGTCTGTCCACCACTGGACCCCTGAGCCTCGCCTGCATGAAGCAAGGAGCCCTCCTGTGAGGTTAGCGCTATCTTAATCTTAATTTTCCAAATAGGGAAACTGAGTCACAGTGGGGCTAGTGATATGCCAACAGTCACCCATCTGGTGAACTGAATGCAAACTCAGGCGTCCAGGCTTTGGAGCCAGGCTAGGTCATTCACTACCTTCCTCCTTTGCAAGACTTTCCTTCACCTTGGCCAGATGAGACCTAAAGGCTTAAGGTGTGAGACACGCAGACAGACACTTAGGGGTCCCCAGGGGCCCAGACTAACCCTCAGCCAGGGGCCCAGGTGGAAATCTTGGCCCAGTCCAAGGCTCAGCTCACAGCCCGAACGGAGAAGTATTTCCTACCAAACAGACTCTGTGGCTACTGGGGTGTCCCCTCAGAACCTCCCCGCCTGCCTTTGCCACCCCAATGCCTGAAATTCTACCAAGACGTTTCATTGCTCTGCGGGCTAACTGAAGACAGACGTGGTGGGCTCCCCCCATCCCCACCCCCACCACTTCCTGGCTGTGACAAAGGTGCAGAGTCACCCCCAGGGTTGCCACGGAGACAGCCAGCTCAGGCAGACCCTGGCAGGGTCCCCCAAGCAGCCACCGGCCCCCAGAGGGCCCCCCTCCTCCCGCGGTCAGCAGGAGCTCCCTGGGACATTCCCGCCCAGCCGGCTCCAAGCCCCTGGGGTCCGTCCTGGAAAGACCTTCAAAGGACTTGGCCATTTTTGAGCAAGCGCCAGGAGGGAATCTGCTCTCCGAGTCAATTTAGCCAGCCGCACGGGTGGAAGGAATTTGCCGTTTCTCTTAACAGCGACCCCCTCGTGATTTATATGGGGGCCACTGTCCGAAGGCCCCGGCTGACAGATCACAGTGGAAAATCAAATGCCAAGACCCAGGCAGCTCACTGGCTAATTACCCTCAATGAGACCCAGCTGGCCGAGGGAGGCGGCGGGGCGGGCAGGGCCAGAGCCCGGCACCCAGCTCCCTGGGGGTATGAAGGCCATGGCCGTGCCTGGGCTCACGACCCGTCGCCGAGCGGGTTCAGGCTGGGGCCACCGAGAATTCCAGGAGAGCCAGTCTGGCCAGCTCTTGAGACAGGTGACCTTCGGTGCAGCCTAGCCAGGCAGGCCCAGGGACGCCCACAGCCTCAGCGTCTACTCTTGCCCATGGGGCTCGAGATCTCTGAGCTCTAGCAGCCATTAGGTCCCATTCTGTTTGTGGGGACTCTGAGGCCCAGACAGATAGGGCACGCCCCATGGAGCTCTGGGGATGGCTCTGGACCGGCTGCAGGCCGTGGCCGTAACCCCTGGCCCACAGTGTCTTCTTAGAGGCCCAGAGCCCAGGGGTGGGCACAGATGGTACCTCCAGAGGCTGGAAGCAGTTCAGGTCAGCACTCCAGGCCTCCTGGAGAGGGTTAAGGTTTCCCAAGAGTCTATTGTGTGTCAGGCCCTGTGCAGGGTGCTAAGGGTACAATGGGAGACAGAATCCAACCTGATCCCAGGCTTAAAGCCCTGGCAAAAGCAAAGGGCACTTATACTTCCCTGGCAAACGTGCTCGATGCCACGGAAATGCCCTGGAGGGGCAGTGACCCAGTCCAGGCTACAGAAACCGGGTGATGCGGAGCTGAGAACAGAAAGCAGAGCAGGGTAAGTGGGCAAAAGAGGAGGCAGTGCCAGGCGGGAGAGTTCTCCAGGCAGAAGGAACAGCATATGCAAAGGCCCTGAGGCAAGAGGAAATGGGGGTACTCAAGGAACCAGATGAGGTTGTGCAGCTGGAACCCAGAGCCAAGAGGACCACTGTCCTCTGCGTAGGTGGAGGTTAAGAGGGCCACAAGGACTTCTTGTACCTTTAAAAAGCCATCCCAGATATGACTCAGAGGTAACGATGACTCCAACCTCATACATGTTCCTCCCAATTTCTCTCTGGCTTTCAGGAAACTCAACCCCCACCCTGGAGGGTGCCTCTGTGGGCCTCCCCAGATCCCTGGAGCACAAAAAGACCCAGAGGGACCCACCCGGGGATTGTACAGGACCAACCCAAGTGTTCCACAAGAACTGGATGGAGAGTCAGACAGACTAACAGGTTGTGGGCTCAGGTTAGGGGCCACTGAGACCACTGATGAACCGCAGTGGAAGGAGAGAGGCCATGAACCAGCCACGCTGGGGAGCCAGGGAGAAGGGCCCAGGCCAGCGCGTTGGCACCATCCGCGCAGACTCGGGCTGGCCCGCCATGCTCTCCTGCCTTCTTTGCCCAGGAAGACAGAGGGGATGGTGTCAGTGTCCCTGATCATCTCAGCAATGTGTAAGTGGTTGGATGTCGGAGGGAAGGAGGGATGAATGAGCCGAGAACAGCCTCCAGGCTCCTCTGCTGAGCTGCCCGGAGCCCCTCTGGCCTTCCCTGCTGGCAGCGCCTGTGTCCAGAGGGAGCCGGGCCACTGCGGGGCAGACAGACGCGGCCATCCCTGAACAGGGGAGCCTGAAAGCAGCCAGGCAGGAGGGCAAGCAGGGGCCCGTGGCGCCCATCCCTTCCAGCTCGGCTCTGGCCTGGCTCCTCAGGGCACAAACAAGTCTGACAAGTTCCTCCACAGCCGAGTCCTTGATTTCCAGGAAAGCCCAACTCTTCGAGAGCAGAAGGAGCGAGGCCTGGGTGGAGGGAGAGCTCTTTTGGAAAATCGCTCCTTCTCTACCCTGAGCCTTCGCCCCCACCTCACCCCTGCACCCTGTTTGTAGACCTTGCCCTTGTGGCCCGAGCTGGGGAGCTCCAGGCTACTGGGCACCTCTCTCTCCCCACTTCCCCCAGGGGCAACAGGGAACTTCAGAGGGTGAGGGACAAGGAAAGGGACCTCTTTGTTGTGACCCCAAACACTGCTCCGGTCTCCACATCCCGCCGTGTTGGGTGAGAGTGTGGGGTAGCTCTTACTGGCGCAGGCTCCCTGGGCTCCACCCCCAGCTCCACCACCGATCTTGGACAAGCTCGGTGCCCCCCTTCCCTGCCCTGCACTCCCAGGGCTAAGACACCTAAGAACACACGGGGACATTGGCCCTGGGCCTCGGGCACTTCGGATCCAACATTGCTGGCATTTCTCCACCTGGCTGACCGTTCACAGGCTAGCCCAGGTCCTGGGTCTGTGTCACATGCCAGCCACTGCCTCCCAGAGCCGTAGACATAGCATCTGGCTGCCTCTGGAGCCTCGCCACTCATACTCAACGGCCCCAAACTGAGCTCAGCCTCTCTCCCCAGAGCCGCTTTCCCCAGGGCAAAGCCGTGTTCCCGTGGATCTCCCTGATCCCCATCTGTCTATCTTCTAACCAAGCTGTCTTTTCTCTTTCTCTCCTTACTTCTCCCTTTACTTTATTTCTTTCTCCTTTCTTTCGCCTTCTTTTTCCTTTTCTTACTCGCTTCCTTCCTATTGGGATATAACACAAATACAGTAAAGTGCATTAACTGCATGAATCTTAATGATACCATTCGATCATGTTTCATGTCTATACCCGAGTACCTGCCATCCAGATCAAAACACAGAGCGTTTTCATCTCCCACAAGTTTCTCTCATGGCCCCTCCCCACCCCAGAAATAACCATTATTCTGCCTTCTGCCTCCATAAATTAGTTTCACCTGATTTTGAACTCCACAGAGTGGAGTCAAAAGGCGTGCGATCTTGGACATCAAGGTCGATGGGTTGGAAGTGAGAGTCCACATATAAACGTGTACAACTCAGTGGTAAGTTCATCTTTGACAAGGATGCCAAAATCCCTCAATGGGGGGACATGGTCTCACCAATAAATGGTGCTGGAAGACTTGGATACGTATATAGGCAAAGAATGAAGCTGGACCCCTACCTCACACCATATACAACAACAACAGCAAAACCTTCAAGATGTCTCAGTGTCCTCAATGTGAAACTATTAAACTTTTTAGAGGAAAGAATAGGATAAAATAATGCCCTCAAGACAAGGAAAAGATGACACACAGAATTGGAAAAAGTTTTGCAAATCATATATCTAAAGAGTCTACAGGGACACTTGGGGGGCTCAGTTGGTTAAGTGTCTCACTTCGGCTCAGGTTGTAATCTCGAGGTTCGTGAGTTCGAGCCCTGTGTCAGGCTCTGTGCTGACAGCCCGGAGCCTGGAGCCTGCTTTGGATTCTTTGTTTCCCTCTCTCTCTGCCCCTCCCCCAATTACGTTCTCTCTCAAAAAATGAATAAATAGTAAAAAAAGAAATTAAAGAAAAATAACAACAATGGGGCACCTGACTGACTCAGCAGGTAGACCATGCAACTCTTGATCTTGGGTTGTGAGTTCAAGCCCCATGTTGGGTGTAGAGCTTACTTTAAAACAATAGAAATTAAAACATTTTTTTGAAAAACCCACAGAAAACAACAGTGCCGGTGAGGATGTGAAGAGAGTGGAAGAACCCCCAAACATTGCCAGTGGGAGTGTGAAATGGTGCAGTCACTTTGAAAAGGCGCTTAGCAGTTCCTGGAAAAGTTAAGCATACAGTTACCATGGGACCCATCAATCATACTCCTAGGTGTTTGCCCAAGAGAATCAAAAACATGCTCACACGAACACTTGCACGTCAATGTTCACAGCACTGAAATTCATAATAGCCCCAGAATGGGAGCTTCCCTCGCGTCGGTCAGGAGATGAATGGATAAACTAAATGCGGTCTAGCCACACCATGGAATGTTATTCAGCTCCAAGGAGAATAAGGTACCACGACACAGACGGGCCACGGAAACATTGTGCTAAGAAGCCAGACACAAAAGGCCATTTATTGCATGACTCCATCTATGTGAAATGTCTAGAGGAGGCAAATCCATAAAGAAAGGAGATTGGTGATTGCTGGTATAGCTGGGCCCAGGGAATGGAGGAGGAAGGAGTGCTGACGAGTCTCTTTCTGGGGGCAATGATAATGTTCTAGATGCGGCAGCGGTGGCGGTTACACAACCTTGTGAGTGTCCTAACAGCCGCTGAAGGAGACATTTCAAATGGTAGATTTTAGGGTATATGAATTATACCTCAGTAAGAAAGCTATTTTTATTTATTTATTTTTATATTTTTAAATACACAGGTGCCTTTTTTCTTTTTCTTTAATGTTTTTATTTATTATTTTTGAGAGAGAGAGAGAGAGAAAGAGAGACAGCATGAGCAGGGGAGGGCCAGAGAGAGAAGGAGACACAGAATCCGAAGACAGTCTCCAGGCTCTGAGCTAGCTGTCAGCACAGAACCCGACGTGGGGCTCGAACCCACAAGCTGTGAGATCATGATCTGAGCTGAAGTCAGATGCTTAACTGACTGAGCCACCCAGGCACCCTAAGAAAGCTGTTTTTAAATATACTCTCATTAAAATAAGTTAAAGA
Source organism: Suricata suricatta (assembly GCF_006229205.1). Classification (NCBI taxonomy): domain Eukaryota; kingdom Metazoa; phylum Chordata; class Mammalia; order Carnivora; family Herpestidae; genus Suricata; species Suricata suricatta. Next base: position 30,342,145 of record NC_043707.1, on the reverse strand, counting down.
AGTATGCTCTCTTTTGCGTGCTTGTCTTATTCTTTTTTTAAAAAGACTTTAATCTCTACACCCAATGTGGGGCTCGAAATCACAACCCCAAGACCAAGAGTCACCACGCTCCTCTGACTGAGCCAGCCAGGTGCCCCTCTGGTGCATCTTCTTCCACACCATGTCATAGATCAGAGTCACCTTCTTGAGACACATATCAGCCTAGTCTTACAGCTGTGTGCTGTTCCAAAGCGTGGACATCTTTCCATTTATTTATTTATTTATTTTGATGTTTTATTTATTTTTGAGAAAGAGAGAGACAGTGTAAGCAGGGGAGGGTCAGAGAGAGAGGGAGACACAGACTCTGAAGACAGGCTCCAGGCTCTGAGCTGTCAGCACAGAGCCCAATGCGGGGCTCGAACCCACGAACCGTGAGATCATGACCTGAGCTGAAGTCAAACATTCAACTAACTGAGCCACCCAGGTGCCCCAACATCTTACCAATTAATTTATCACTTCTCCTCTTGATGGACATTTGTCTTGTATCCAGTTTAGGACTCAAAAGTCTGTGAGTTCTCACATTTGTCTTTCAAAGGATGCGTGCTGGGTGTTTCTAGCAGTATCCATGTAGGAATGGCAGTGCTGTGTCAGGATTATGCATCTGTGTTAACTTCAGGAAGTTAACGGCCGCAGTTTGCCAAAGTGGTTGGCCCACTTCCTGCTCCTGCGACCAAATCCCAGAGTTCTGTCTGTTCCACATCCTCGCCAACACTTGGCATTCTTAGTCTTTTTAATTTTAGCCATTCCGGGGAGTGTGCTCCTTAGAGACGTTTTCATTTGCCTTTTCCTTATAAGCATTGAAGCTGAGCATCTTTTCAGATCTTTCTTGGCCATTTGGAGATCCTTTAATTGTCCCCTACTGTGTGTGTGTGTGTGTGTGTGTGTGTGTGTGTGTGTGTGTGGTTGTTAACTTTCCTTATTGATGTGTCAGATTATTTAAAAAAATGTTTTAATGTTTATTTATTTTTGAGAGAGAGACAGACAGACAGACAGAGCATGAGTGGGGGTGTACAAAGAGAGAGGGTGACACAGAATCCGAAGCAGGCTTCAGGCTCTGAGCTGTCAGCACAGAGCCCAATGCGGGGCTCAAACTCACGAACCGTGAGATCATGACCTGAGCCAAAGTCAGACACTTCACCGACAGAGCCAGCTAGGCACCCCAGAGTTTTTAAAAGTATATTTGGAATGTGAGATCTTTGTCAAAATCTATTCCCAGCACTGGGCTTTGGCTTTTCACACTCTTCGAGGTGTCTCTTGCTGACTGGAGGTTTTTAATTTTGATGAAGTCCAAGGTATGTGCTTTTATTTTATGGTTGGTGCTGCATGTGTCCTGTTCAAGGAGGTCCTCGCCTACCTCTTATGCATCCCTTGGATCCACCCCCTCTCTCCACCTTCTTGGCCTCTGCCCAGCTTCTGGCTGCCGGGTCCCCTCTGGGCTGCTCCGACCCCTCTCCCCATGTCCCCAATTCTTGTCTCCTCTCGGCCTGCCATTCTGGCCCAGGGACAGGGCTGGGTCCTCCACTGTGTCCCCCCCCCCACCCCCGACTTGGCACCCGGCCTGGCACGCCCTAGGTGCTCAACCAAAGCTCCATAAATGAGGGCAATGTCCTTTGGCCCAGCTGGGGACTGTTAAAACTGTCAATTAGCCTCTAAACCCCAGCTCATTGGGAACATTTGAGCAAAACCAGGGAAGTAAAAAGTTTCGGAAAAACCAACAATGCAGGACTGTTTCGCTTTCTCCCCAGCCGGGGCATTCATCACAAAACCCCAGGTCTTGTTCGGAGGCTTTATTCTTGCTTTGCCCCCCGACCCACCCACGGGATGAGGGGAGGCTTTTCTGTACACACGTGAGCTGCAGGGGCTCCCCAGTGGTCGCCCCCAAAACCCCGCGGGCGTCCGCGGGCGGGGCGTCCTAGTCCTTCTCTTCGCCGTGCGTGATAACGTAGCACAGACTCCGGTAGTCCAGGTTACCGCACGCATCCGGAGGGAAGGCCGCGAACATCTGCTTGACCTGGGGAGGGAGCAGGGAGTCGGCCTGGATGAAGGTCAAGAGCGGGGGGTGGGGGGGTCCCCCGAGGGTGTCAGGCAGAATGCTGCCCCTTTCTCTGGGGCTGGGAGCAGGGGTGGAGGGCTCAGAGGCCAGGGTCCCATGGCCACCCCCGCTCCTCCGTGTTCTCCAAGGAGTCAAGGGCGTCACCACCTGCGCATCTGAAGAGCGATGGTGAGAAGGGGCTGCTGAGAAGGGCCTGGGCTGCCCGCACCTCCCAGAAAGACTGAGCAGCGCCCCTAAAAGCCCGCGCTTACCTCCTCCTCGGTGAACCGGTCCGCCTGGGTCATGAGCTTCTCTTTGATGCTGCTCAGGGAACAGGAAGGGTCACGTTCAGGGGCAGGGCCATCCCGGGCGAGCACACCCAGATTCCAGGAGTGACAGGGCAGGCAGGCTGTGGGGAGGGGGCCTGCCCCAGGAGGACACTGACCGGATGTTTGTGTGGCCTGGGGTGGACCCCTCACCTCTCGGCCTCAGTTTCCTCCTTTGTAACACAGACTATTCTCCAAACATCAGGGACCAAATGGAGTGAACTTGGGGCCCTGGTGTGACCTCAGGGCCCACTCTGATGTCCCATCATGCACTACTAATCAACCTCCAGGTCACTGGGGGGAGCCCCTCTGCCTTGGTTCTAGACAGACCACCAGGTCAGCTGGTGGGGCCTTTCGCTGACATCAGCACCGAGCTTTCGAGAATACAAGGTGCTTGCACGCAGCTTGGTGCTTGCACCAAGGTGGGCGTCCTGCCTGGTCCTGTTTGCTCATCCTGACCCTGGGAAGCAGGGGGGCAGGTGCCCACGGGGCCAGGAGCTGCCCCGGGGCTGGGGCAGCTGCAGGTGAGGACTAGACGGCCTCCCTGGGGACGCGGCGGGCGGGGAAGGGATCCCGAGGCTGAGCACCAAGTGTCCCCTGGCGCCGGCGGTGGCAAGCCCGCTGAAGACCGACGCACATTTTCCATTATTTACGTTACTGCGGGACAGTCACAGTTTCCAGCTCCTCGAGCTGGGGACTGCTCACAGACTCCGTCTCGGCCAGAGCCTCTGCTGTGGCCTGCCTGGCGGACAGCCACGTCCCCCAGGTCCCACACTCCGGGGGGCGGGGCCTCCGGTTCCCAAACTGGGTCCTGAAAGCATTCCTGGCCTTGCCCTGGTGGGAGCGAAGGTGTGTGGCTGTAGAGGGGCTGATCCAGACCACGGCAGGGGGTGCCCTCAGTGACTCCTGGGGGCTCCCAGATGGTGTGGGGACCCGGAGCCCTAAAGGAGGGGTGAAGGAGAGGGTCCTAGGTTGCAGAAACCCTGAACAGCCCCTTGTCTACCCCTGGGGAGCACGTGACTCACAACTTGGGGGCTGGGGGTTGGTGAGATGGTGTGAGAGAGAAGACAGACCCTCTTTGTTTCCCCTCCCCCCTTCCCCTAGGTATGTGATGATTCCAGCAGGCAGCAAATCTAGCCTCAAAGTCAAGGCCTCAAGCATCATCGCAATCAGCCAGGAAGCCTGTGCCTGGGGAGAAAACTTGCCTGTCTGGGCTCATCACGGGCCCAGTGAGACCTTGGGGGCTCTGCAGGGACCGCCCAGGGGCAGTTCCGTGTCCTAACTCCTGGCAGGCCACCCCTGCCCACAGCCCTCTGCTCAGTGCTCTCACTGGGCCGAGGAATAGCGGGCAGCTGAGCCCCCACCTCTATGACACCTCCAGGGGCCCATCGGACGGTTGCCCTCCACCCTACACTCTGAGCCGGTCTCTTCCCATGGCCCCTCCTCTGTACCTCTCCCCAGAGCCTGGATCCCCTTGGTACCAGCCTCTGGTGTGTCAGTGACCCATTGGCTCCCCTCTGTCCCCACGGCCAGGACCCTCGTGATGACCGTAACCCTCCGTCCACCAGGCTGGGCAGCATGTTGGCCCATCTAACTCCCCCAAAGGCTCTCCCATGGCCCCAGGGCGCACACCTCACCAAACCCGAAGATGCCAAGCCCTGGCCCTTCACTGCCATGTTCCTGCATCTAGAATGTTCCCTCCCCCAGCCTAGACAACCTGGAGTTGCCCTTCAAGGCCCCCCTCTGCCCCCACTGCCCATCGCCACTGGGAAACCCATTCCTGGTGACTCCACACTCCCTGTACGCTTGCACACAGAAATGGGGACACTGAGGCCCAGACAGGGGGAGGGATGCATCGAGTGATGTCTTGGCTGGGCAGGGCAGTGCCCTCCAGGCTCCCGGTCAGACGGTGCCTGAGCGTTGGAGGAGCGGGGAACGAGAGCCGACATCCAGCCTGACATCCCCCCAGCTCACTTATCACCTGAGCGTTCGGGGACTTACAAATCAGCCTTGATGAAACCTTTCCCTTCGGTGTCAAACACCTTGAAGGCGTGGAGAATGATCTCCTCTGGGTCGGTACCTAGAAGCAGGACACACAGGCAGGGAGAGAGCTAGGGTACGGGGACAGGCCAGGCTGGGCAGGGGCTGGGGGTAGCGGGGGGCTTCTTCCCCTCCACAGTGGGGCCAGGCCCAGGGGAAGCAAGAGAAGGGAGATTTCTGACCAATAAGGAATGTCATTGTGAACAGCCTGCACCACTGTACATGGACACCCCAACTGAGCACTCAGTACGTGTTTCACCCTCCTGATGACCAGCCTGATTTTACAGACAAAGACATGGAAGCTCTGAGGTCGTGGTCAGGGGTGGGGGGCGGGCACGGCCAGAGCAGTTCCAGTCTATGACCTCCGCGGTGTGGGCTTGCAGGAAACATGGCACCAGCAGCGTGTCTACTGCCATAACAGAGTCGAACACCTAGCCCCCAGTTGTAAGGTGGGGAAACTGAGGCCCAGAGAGACTCAGGGTCTCCCCCAAGGCCTCACAGCTTATGAATGACAGCAGGTGACCCAATGCCCCTTCCCCTCTCACTGCCACCCTGCTCACTGCAGCCCAGGGATGTCCCCTTCCTTCTTCAAGGCTCAGTGAAATGGAGGCAAAGGCGGTGTTTGCTGGCCCCCTCCCAGGATCCGTTCACAAAAACAGGTCACTAAGGGTAAAGATGTCAAACACTGACTGCTCCCCACCCGCCCCAGGTCCGGCCCGTGGTTTCCTTGTCACTAACATGGGCGTGTGGGGCTATTAGGTCACAGGTTGGCCTTCTGGCTGCAGAATCAGCAGGGACAGTGAGGACAGTGTGCGTGGCGGCAGTCATCCCCACGAGGTTGTTAGGATCTCCCGCCAAACACAACCTGTGGTGTTGCTAGGGGTCCACCCCTGTTGTGGGGCTGGTGGTGGCCCCCAAAACACACACCTGTGTCCTCATCTCCAGAACCTGGAAATGTCACCTGACTTGGAAAAAAGAGCCTTTGCGGATGTAAGGAAATGACATGGGCAATCATCCTGGACCCCCTGGTGGGCCCTAAATCTGGTGACAGGTGTCCTGCAGAGAGTGAGGGGCAGAGGGAGACGGACAGACTGAAGAGGGAGGGGCCAGACCACAGAGGCAGGAGTGAGGCAGCCACCAGAAGCCAGAAAAAGCAAAAAAAAAAAAAAAGGTTGTCCCCTGGAGCCTCTGACGGAGCCTCTTGCCAGATCTCAGACTTCTAGACTCCAGAACTGAGGACACATGTTTCGGGGTTTTTTGGTTGTTGGCTAGGGTAGCCTCGGGAGACTAACACAACCCCCATTGTACAGACAAAAAAACTGAGGTGCAAAGCAGACAAGCCTGGCCCAGGGTCACCCTGGGGGGCAGCCGGAGGGCATCAGGCAGCCTGAGGGAAATGGGGGTGACAAGGCTCACCTCCCAGGGCAGTCACAGCCAAGACTGGCCATATTCCCTCTGGCTATGGGAGCCTGGAGCCCAGGAAAATGTTACCGAGGGGCAGAGGGTAGTTGGCTGGGCCCGGAAAGGACAGTTACCCTGACCCCACGCCCCAGGCCGGAGCTACGTCTCAGGAGGAGTGGTGGTAAGAGCTAGAGTCGTGGGTAGGGCTCTCTCCCCGCCACTTTGATGCCAGGACACCCGGGGCAGGGGCAGTGACACCCCAAGCCCCTTGATCCTTTCCCTGGAGGCTGTGCGAGTGACCTGTCCAGCCCTGGGGTCAGCCACAGTAACTTCCAGAACCCCCTCTGGTGCCCCTCCTGCAGTGGGTAATGATGAGCCAGGGGTAGGGAAGTGGGGCTGGGGTCCCGTCCTCATGGTGGGTGGAGGGCTCTCTAGACAATTGTCCTGGCAGGCCCCCCCAGCCCTGCAGGTAGGTTCAATACGGTTACCGCTACTCTGGTGCAGAGGCCCCTGGGGCAGGGTGCGTGCACCCAGGGGGCTGGCATCTGGGGGCCGCACCAAGCTGCCAGCTGTCGGCACACGAAGCCAGGCTGCCCGGCCTCTCCCCGGGGCCCCCCGCGGCCTCGCTCACCCTTCAGCTTCTCCCCGAACATGGTCAGGAAGACGGTGAAGTTGATGGGCCCTGGGGCCTCCTTCACCATGGCCTCCAGCTCCTCGTTCTTCACATTGATGCGGCCTGGAGGAGGGCAGGAGTGGGGACACCCAGGAGCACGGTGAGGGACAGAGGGACTCCTGCCTGCAGGCAGCTCCGGGAGAGCAGAGCTCAGGACCAGCGGGCATCCTACATGGTCTCCCAGCTCCGCTGTCCTTAGGCCTGCCGACCTGCGGGCCTCGGGAAGGGCGACACATTCAGCCACAGTCAGCACCGGGCTGCCCCCAGCCTCCCCCGATCCCGCCACCCGCTCAATCTCCTTAGAAAGGAGAACAAGCTGGTGACTATCCCCATTTCACAGATGAAGGAACTGAGGCCCAAAGAAGGTGGAGCTGAGGTGCACAGGGGCCGGAAGCCCTGGGCCTCGGGGCTCATGGGCCCCGGGATGAGGTCACCTGGAGGTGGGGACTCGGGTTCCCCATGGTCGCTGTGGACAAGCACATCTCCAGGAGCTCCACAGTTTAGACATGACTTGGTTATGCCTTCTCCTCCAGCCCGAGCCCCACCCCATTCATGCCTGAAGGCCTCTCCCTGGGCCCCAAAGGCAAAACCCTCCCCTGGCAACTGAAGTTCAGTAGTCTTGAACCCTGTGGTCAAATCCATTCTCTTCTCCAGCATCTCCCACTGTTCTCTTGACCCTGACCCTACCTGGGCCTTCCAGGCCAGGCCCAAGCCCAGGCCATTCCTACACCTGGTGCCTTCCTGGTGCCCTGGCCTCGGCCTCCTCTGACACCAAGGAGCCCTCCCCACACCTTCCAGGCACTGGCTGCCCCTCCCCTGCGCCCCCACGGCACCCAAGCCTGGAGCCTCCATGGCTGCTGGTCACCCACCCAAGGCGGCAAAGGTGTCCCTCAGGTCCTCCTTGTCGATGAAGCCATCCCGGTTCTGGTCCATGATGGTGAAGGCCTGGTGGGGACGTAGGTACTGAAGGGCCAGCGACACCCCCAGCCAAGCCCAGGCTCCTCCCAGAACCCCCCCTAACCCCCCACCAAGGGGCTGTCCTCCTGCAAACTGCTGCCTGGGCAACGGCAGTGCAGACCCCTCTGGCCAGCCACTGTCCTGCTCAGCCAGGCCCATCCCTCCCCTCACGCTCACAGCAACCCCATTTTACAGAGAGGGAAGCTGAGGCTCAGAATGCAGAAGGACTTGTGGAGAGGGGCGGGGGCTGCCAGAGGAAAGCAAGTCACCTCTCCAGTCCCAGAGGCACACCGGGGCAGCCCCTAAGAAGGGTGACATCACGCCCCCCAGGGCCATGCCAGGCCCCTGGGTGCTCCCCATGCATTGCATTAACCTCCCCCTCCCCACAGCCCCCGAGGGCACTGACCAACCTCTTTGAACTCCTGGATCTGGGACTGATCAAACATGGAGAAGACATTGGAGCTGGCTCCGCCCTCTGCTCTCTTGCGGGCTCTCCTGGGTGCCTGGGAGGTGCCAGGGTGGGGGACGCTGCAGAAACCCTTCCTCCAGAGGTCAGCCAGGCACTCTGCCCACCCCCTCACCCCACCCCCCAGAGTGTCACGTTCCCAAACACCATGGCCACCCTCGGCTATGGGGTGCAGCAGACAGGGCTCCGGAGGAAGCCTTGCAGAGAAGCTGAGACCAGAGGCCTGAGGACCTTTCTCCCCATCCCATGGGCCAGTCAGTGGCTTCCTAACCTGATGGTGAGGACCCAGGCAGGAGAGCAGAGAGGACAGAGTCCAGCCATAGCTTCCTGTGTCCACCCCATCCCCGGGCTCCCTCACGCCCACCCAGGGCCGGCTTGGAGTGCAGATCCCTTGGGAAACGGCTGCCCAGAGCTCAGGTCCCGTCTCCGCAGCAGGCGACCACCCACGTGGAGGGCCTCTGACCGGCCTTCCTGCTCCACTTGCTTCTTTCAGGATATTAGGTGCTTGAGAGCCCACCCCACTACTGAGCATTCCCTAAAAGTTCCAGGTCCCCAGGGTGCCCCAGGGGCACCCCGGACTCCAGCTTCTTGTTCTCAGCAGCACCACCTCTTGGCCAAGCCCCCTGCCCACCCCAGCCCAGCCCCTGTGTGGTCTCCCCTCCCCAGGCTCACTCCGTCCCCCCACCCCCACCCGGCACCCACCCCCACACCCCCTCCGGCTCCCAGGCTGACTTATAATTAGCTTTTACTGGGTGCTTTGTCTCCACTAATCCTTTGAAAGGGGGCTGGCAGGGCAGTCGGGACGTTATGATGCTGTAAAAGCTCTGTAATATTTATAAATCCCTTCAGACATCATAAAGAAAGGAACCTCCCCCAGGAGCTCATCTCGCATAATTACATATACATTTCCCTCTGATTAATAAAACACAATCACTTCCGTCTGTGGGATATTCTGCCCTTTCTCTCCTTGGACCTGCCCTCGGCCTTGGCCGCACCGTGTCTGCCTCAGCCCACCCCTCGTGTCCCTCTTGGGGACCATGGCCCCACTGCGTGCCGGGCCCTCTCCTGGAAGCCCCAGGAGGGGACGGGACCCTGAGCCCCAGAGCCCTGACCCGCTTTCTGAACTCCCAGCTGGGACCCTGTCCAGCCCAGCTGAATCACCGAGACCTGAGTTTTAATCCTGCCTCTGCTGCTCACAGCCCTACAAAATTGAGAAAATCACTTGCTTGCATGGAGCCTCAGTGTCCCCACTTATAAAACCAAGGTGATGCCCCCTTCAGAGCAGCTGGACATTTATTAGGCACTTGCTGACCTCCAGCCAGGCCCTGTGCCCCATCCCAGGGACCCAGAGCTGAATCAGGCCCTGCCTTATCCCCAAGGAGCCCCCAATCCCACTGGGAGACAGGTGATCAGTGGAGAGTGGCGGAGGGAGGGACAGACACTGAGGACACAGAGAAACCCTTATGCCACTGGGCTATTCAGGGCAGACCTCCTGGAGGAGGTGGCTTCTGAGCTGAGGCTTGATGGTCAGGTCAGAGTTCTCAGGCCAAGAGGGAGAGCGAAGGTGAGAGAGACAGAGACATGAGAGAGCCGTGCCATTGAGAGCCGGTAGGGACATCCAGGGGGCTGGAGACAGGGGTGAGGGGAGGCAGCAGGTCAGGCCCCAGTCTGCATGGGAGCCAGGCTATCCTGGAATTCCAACCCTGACTCCCCAGGAGCTGTGTACTCTCTCAGTGGGAGCAGAGCCCTGCTTCTGCCATGAAATTTCTAAGCCCGGCCCCCCTCCTTCCTCTACCCTCTTCTTCCTCGTTCCTGTCCCCCTCCCCCACCCTCCACAACTTCATCTCAGCAGCCCCGAGTCCAGGAAGCAGAGTCCCAAATCAAGACCTATGTGGATAGATTGGCCACCCATGAAGGTTCAGTCCAGCGTGGGCCAGGTGCAGGGAGAGAACATCAAGGGTGAAGAAAAGGTCAGGACTAGGGACATGAGGTCAAGGTCAAGGATGTCAGTGAAAGGAGCAAGGTCAAGGCCAGGGTGAGTTCAGGCATGAGGTGAAGGTCAGAATCACCAATGAAATCAAGGTCACAGGATGAGGTCGGAGTTGAGGAATGAGGTCAAGGGCAGAAGGCAGGGCAGCCCCAGCCTACCATGGTCTGGAGTGCTCCCTCTCGATGCAGCAGGGCTGCAGGTTCTCAGGGATGGCTCTTTAAATAGTGCTCCAGGTCTGGACAACAGTCTGGAAGATGACGAAGGTCAGGATGGAGGCCTCCCTGCCAGGCACCTGTCTGGGGCCATTCGGAGTGGGCGGGCCAAACCACAAGACCTCCGCCTGGACTGGGCCAGCCGGATCTCGGCACCCAAGGGACAAAGGCCCAGGAAGGGGCCCCCGGCCGAGGACATGCAGCATGCTGCGGCCTGGAACCAGCTGGGAGGACTTGGCCTTGGGCCATTTGAGGTCAGGAGAGCTTCCAAAGCAGAGCCACCCGCACCAGCTGGGGAAACTCAGGCTGCAACATGGCCTGACCCCTTGAGCTGCGGTGACGGTGGGTCACCAAGCCCTTGTGGAAAGGGGCAAGCAAGCACGTGTCGCCCCCAGCCAGCCTGGGGAGAGGGTTCCTGCCTCAGTGGGACCCACAAGACCCCTCAACCAAGACCGCCTTGTGGTTACCAGGGCCATCATTTCCTGCTCCAGCCCTCGTTCCACTGAAAACTGAAAAAGCAAAGAGACAGAAAAGTGGAGGTGACCCTGACAGGGAACAACTGGAGAATCAGATCCCCATTCCTCTCTGGCCACACACACCCCCGGACGTGGCCGCCTCTACCAGGCCTGACCCAGCCCGAGGATTGTCCGGGAGACGGGCCAGGCCGAGTCCACACCTGTCCCCGGCAGGCCCCCGTGTGTCCAGCGCAGCCCAGCAGCCTCCCCGCCCAGCCACGCTGGCTCCCGGGTGGGACCCACCACGTCTGACCGGCCGCCGGGCCGGCAGTGCTGGGCTCAGGCGGTGAGGCCACCTGCTTGCCAGCCCCGCTGGGCTTAACTGTCCCCGGAGCTGCTCTCTGCACCTCCGGCCCCAGGACGGCTGATCTCTGCCCCGGGGGAGGGGTGTAATGATTACAATAAGAAGAGTCGCTACCATTTATAAAACACAGAAGGGCAGACCGTGTTCCAAACCTTGTGCCCTCACAGTGACTCCTCACTCCACTTTCCAGGTGAGGAAACTGAGGCCCACACAGGCTAGAGTCACTCATCCAAGGCTGCTAAGTGGTGGTGCCAGGATGAGTCTCTTTCTAGCGGTTCCAGAAGGGTGCTTCTGGAAGGTTCTGCCCATCCCAGTGTTCCCCTTCCTGACCTTCCTGAGACCTATGAGGGAATCCTCCGCTCTGAGCCGGGGCCAGGACTGCCCGGCTGTCCCCTGGCAGGAACCAGCCACATGCTTAGCAGGTGTTTGGCAGGCGGAGGTGAAGAGCCTGGGGTTCAAGGTCCGTGTCCCGATGTGACTGCTGCAGGAGGTGCGCTGTGGGAGTGTGGCAAGGTGCCTGCCCCTTTCTGGGGCATGTGCAAGGGCAGGCGGCCACTGTCCGCATCAGCCAGGGAGCCCCCTTTCCTTGCCGGGCCAGTGAGCCTGGCCCCTGGGCTTCCTGACTCTGGGCTCGCTGAGCAGAGAGAACTTGCCAGGGCTTCATACCACCTGCTTCCTGCTGGCCAGAGGCCCCCTCATGCAAAGGCCTGATGTCCCTGAGCTCCTGCCTCTGGGAATCACCACCCAGGAGGGGCTCCGGACAGTCCTGAGCGAGCGGAGAGCCCTCACCCAGCCCGCTGGGAGGAGGGAAATGCCAGACGAATCGCAGTGAGATGCGGCTAAGTCACCAGTGCTTAGCAAACTGGTTCTGAGGCTTTCCTTCCCTGGCCTCCTTCTCCGTGTTACAAAGGCAGGGGGAGCTGATGAGAAGTCGCGGGAGCCTGGGAAAACTCGCGGGAGACATTGGTCCCTGGGTGGAGCAGGGGAGTGGCGAGGGGGGAGGGCATGCAGTGCCCTGAGCAGGGGGGGCTGTGAACTTCACCCTCAGCAACTCCTAGATCCACAGTTTCCCCTGGGGAGAAATGGAGCCAGCAATCTGGCCCCCTAGAAGCTGCCACTAGGCCGTGACAAGGAGGTGGTCTCCAGAACTCAGGGCGAGGTTCCGAAGGCAAATCTCCGCCCTGACAAAACTCACAGCCTCGTCAGCCAGGTGGGGCTAGGGTGTGTCGCTGCCATTGCTGGGTCACATTGTTTGGCCCAACTGACCACAGGGTGATGGCCCGTTCTGGGGGATCCAGGAGACCTCTGACCAGTCGGGGGACTCCCGGGAGCAAGCAGCCACAGAACTGGAATCCCAGGTTGATCCAGGGAAGTCAGAGGAGTACTTAACCCCCTGTGAACAGCACCCCGCTTTCCAGAACCCAACTCACGGTCCTGGGGGCCACCAAACCTGGAAGGGAGCCTGAAAGACATCGCCTGCCTTCAGACTTGGCCTTTCCCCTGCAGGGTGACAGCTGTCACTCACGCTGCAAAGTGGGCCAGATGACCTCGCCTTGTCACTGCTCACCCCTAACTCTTCGTGGGTAGCGGGCTGCCCTCCACCTCCCCAGGCCCCTGTCCCAGCCAGACACCACCTGACCTTCACCTTTTTCCCGATGCTTTGCAAAGTCGCCTTCCTCCAAGCCTTAGACTGTGAACATGTTCCCTCCCAGGCCACACCTCCATCCTCCCACTTTCCATCACCTCTCACCTCCTCCCAGAAGCCTTCCCTGGTTGCCCTCCCCACCCTTCTCCCGCTAGAATCACTGCTTCTCTCGGCCCTCCCCTCTGCAGATCAGCGACTCCTCGCCTTTCCCTTGGCCTTGGGGCATCACCATCATTGCTCCTTGGCCCCCCGCCACCTGGCCTCTTAGAGCACAGTGGAGGCTCAGACACTGAAGCTCCAGGGGCTGTTCTTACATAAGCCTCCATGTGGGGCGTCACCGCCCGCTGAGTCTAGCCCATCTAGCCCTGCGAGACGTTGACTGTCCTTTGCAGACTCTCTCAAGTGGCCGTCGCTTGCACACCATCTGTGATGGGCAACTCACCACTCCCCCAAGCCAAGGTAACTCAAACTGGCAACCCCCTTCGTGGATGATTGGCTCTGGCCCTACCCTGGGGTTCTGCGGGGACTAGAAAGGCATCCTTCACCATCCCTGGGTTTGAATTATTTTAGTAACAGTCAGACGATGTACACTGAGTTTATTCATTCATTCATCAAATATTTATGGAGTACTTATTGAATGCTGAGCGTGGCAGACACAGAGGTGAAAAAAAAAAAACCAAACAGGTGTGGCTCCAAGAACGAAGGGGGCCAGACTGGGTGCCGTCACCCATTCAGAGGAGGCATCGTGGCCGGGGGTCCATCACACTGGGCCTCGAAGGACGAGGAAACAGTGGGCGTTCTCACTGCTCTGTGAGAAGAGCAGGTGGATGTGTAGAACATCCCAGAGGCGCCCAGATATGAAGGCATATAATGCGAGGGACAAGGGTCAGGCAGGAGAGGGGAGCAGAGGGGCCAGGGCTGCTCAGAGGTGGTGGCTGAACCACCCAGAGGTGACCCAAACAGGACCAGGCAGAGACTTCGCAGACCCGGCTGGGAGGCTCCCTCTTCTGGTTTAGGGTGACTCCTGGCCCGCAGGGCAGAGAATCCTGCCCCTTCCTCCTGTCATCAACCATCAAACCCACAGCTATTTTGACAGCAGGACGCTGTCGCCACAGGCCCCTTGACCAGGACGCACCATTCGTGCTTCTGCCGAGGGTGTGCGTTTGCCAGCCTGCCCCGCCGCCGCGGGAAACCAGGCAGGAGGCGTTCCGGGAGACATTCTTCTCAGCTTTAAAGGGTTCCGTGTCTTTACTAAGTGGCTCCAAATTAGAGGAAGGCTCCAGACAGGGGAGGAGGGGACACCAGGGAGTTTGGGAAAAGACAGACCTCCCCCTAATTGTCTTCCAAATCTCCGTGGTCCCATCTGGTAATTAGGGAGTTGACGGTGCAAAAGGCAATTTCCTTCGGGGGAAAGAGGGAGAAAACAGCTTCTTGGCTCTGAGTCTGGGTTCTGCCTGAAATACGAACTACAGGATGGTAGGCGGCTAGGGCTTGACCCACACGCGGCCCTGGTGCCTCAGGAGGAGGGATGGAGGAGCCCAGGAGTCATGCTGCCTCGGACAGGCCAGGGAGGGCCCGTGATGGGGCCCCTGGAAGTGAGTCCAGGCCCGTTTCAGGCTCCAGGCTACTGTGCCAGCAGCACCTGTTGGATGTCGCTGGCTCAGTGCCAGATTTATCCTGGTTCCTGAGTGGGGGGATCATCCTCAGGGAGCACATACTTTCCTGGTATGGGGACCCTGCCTCCTAGAGCTAAATTCGGAGTCTCAGAGGTGCAGGGGCAGGGTGGGGGGGCAGGAGGTGGAGAATTACCCCTCTGCCCAATCTCTGATTTCATTACTGAGGAGGTGATAGGGAGGTGGGGGACGCTGAGAAGCGAGTATCAGAATCCAGACCTCCTGCCCTCCCACATGGTCCCATCTCCTTTCTCAGACCTCAGTGTCTTCGGATGTGGACAGGGCTGGCCTGGTGACCAGGTCACAGCCAAGACAATTCAAGGGTCCAGCAGAGGAAGCAGGGGGCTCTCAGTGCAGCATCACCTGCCCAGAGAATGATGGTGACATGTCTTCCTAGGCCACAGTCGCCACAAGGCAGGTGCTTGTGCTGAGTTGTTTGCAGGGATCCAACAGCACAGGAGCAACCTAGAGACTATAGTTCACAGTCAGCTCAACTCAGACATGTTGTGATAAAAGTGAAAATATCCATGGGCCGCATTAATAGAGGTCTAACTCCTCAATCCAGGGAGGTGACAGTGCTATCTTCCACTGATCTACACATGTAACAGAAGACTTGTGCTTGTTCTTAGTACTGTGCTTTAGGGAGGGTGGTTTTTGGAGGATAACAGCATGTAGTCACATGACTGTGGCTGAGAGGCAAGGGGCTTGCAGCTGGAGAGAAGCATCTCTAGGGGGGAGGATCACTGTGGCAGCTTTGTTAGTTCATCAGCAGGGCCAAGGCCTGTACGCTGTCCAGGCTCACCACCCTTCTCCGAGCTTGGCCCCTTGGTAAGAACTTTCCCATTTAAATCCCACGATTTGGGTTGCTAGCTATTGCTATGTAAAGAATCACCCCAAATTACTGCTTTGACACTGGCGCAGTAAGGAGAGCCAATATAGACCCTGCTTCCTGATGGTATGCATCAAGGAACTGGCAGACACTTTTACACCTGCCGGTTCCACCCAGCCTGGGCTCAGGGGAGCTCCAGAAGTGGCCTGAGGTCACAGACCAGGTAGGTAGGGGACTCAGAGTTCAGATCCAGTCCGGAGGGGCTCTGTCCCACAGACAGTACGTGAGCCCAGGAGGGCCAGGGAGCGCCCCTAGGGGCTCTGTGATAGGTGCTCACTCTCCACAGCCAGAAGGCCCGAGTTTAGAAAGGGGCCAGAGCAGAGGAGGGGCCAGAGCGGGGAGGAGGGGCCAGGCCCTGGGCTCACAACAGGCAGGCAGCCCTTATCCCACTGGGCAGCTCAGGAAACTGAGGCCTGGAACAGGGAAGGGCAGGGTCCAGGTGCCTCTGACACTTACACCTTTCCCCCAAGGGCTACCCAGAGCAGAACAGGGAGATGTGAATGAGCCCTCCCTTGAGATGCGGGACATTGGGAGGCAGATGGCAGCTCTGGCAAGTGCCGGGCTCGGGGCCCTCCCAGGGGCCCCGAGGCAGCCAAACAGGCCCAATTTGCTGCACTAATATGTGCTTTCTGCTGCTTGGAGCCTCCTCACACCCTCTCCTGTGAGTCGGGCCAGCGGCAACGAGCAAACTATAATTATGTGAGGCCACACCCGGCTACCCTAGCTCAGCAATTAGCCAGCAACTTCCACCCCACCCTGGCTCCGGGAGGGCGGATCAGAAGCTGGCAGGGGTGAGGGGGAAGTGGGCCGCTTCTTAAAGCCCCCCCCACGCCTCCCCCCAGAAATGAACCTGCAGTCGCGGCCTCCTTCCCCAGTGGGCCAGCCATGGCTCCATCTGGATCACAGTCATGCTCTAAGGGAAGTTGCAGAGCCAGGATCCCCACCCCACCCACGGGCCGGGGGACCCCCACAGTGGAGGGGACAGTGGAGAGCAGAGGCCTCCCTGGAAGACATCACTTCCTGGTGCCCAGGCTTATGGGCTGATGTGTGGGGGAACCGACAGTACAGCCACGGACTGAAACAGATAGACCTGGGAACAAGGCATCTGCGCTCTGTGACCTCAAGGTCACCCCAAGGTCACCGTGCCTTCACCCAGAACACAGAGGGAGTCTCGTTCCCTTCTGTCACAAGGGACAGCATTGTGCCCAGAACGTGACTGGGCGCTTATCAACAGCAACCGGTCATTAGCAACCGGTCATTAGCAGGGGGCGTGGCTGTCCTTGACAAGGTCCCGCCCCCACTCCCCAAGCCCCGCCCAGTTTTAAGATCACGTGGCCGAAAGCTCCAGGGCTTCAGTGTAGAATTCCCAAGGAAGCTCAGTCTGCCTCACCCCAGAATGGGCGCACACCCCGGCCCCAAGCATGGGACTAGAACACAGTGGACGTCTGTCATCGATGTCTGTGGCCTACATGTGGTGTGGGTCCCTCCCCCAAACGCTGGCTCACCCACTTAGACCAGGTCCCGCACCCGCCTCTGTTCAAGAATCCCATCAGCTTCGGGCTTGTCCCAGTTGTGAGAAAACGGTTCACTGATCCTTTCTGGTAAGATCCAGGGGCGCAATTAGCTCCGATCGAATGGGGCGTGGGTGGGTCCGGGGCAGCTAGAACCGGGAGCAGCTGCCCCTGCAGGGGGGCAACGGGGCTGGAGGAGGCGTGAGCTCTGCTGCACCACTCTTCACAGGCTCTGACAAAGGTGGACAGATTACAATGAAGTAATGTGCACGGTGGAGCCAGGCTGTCTCCCTAGGGGGGCACTGAGGGGAATGGGGTGGGGACAGGGCTGCCTCCTGCCTGGCGCAGCCTTGGCGTGGAGAAGGGTGGCAGGGCCCACCTCGCTCAGGGGCCTGTCTGCTCACGGGTGGACACGCCCGGACGAAGTGGGAGATGTTCTGGGGGCCGCTCCAGGTGGCTGCACACCCTCCAGACCCCCAGCTCCACTGAGGAGACCCTGCCTCACCCCTTGATCCCTGGCATATCAGTTCAGGCGGCTGCTGGGTAGGACGGAGCCCTCCGCCCCAAGGGGGCCCTGAAAATGGGCTCCCCAAGTAAATATCCCAGAAAGACCCAGGGCCTAACCACTCCCAACACGCAGGGAATGGGGCTGCCTGGCTCCCCTTGGTGGGGCCCCTAGTCCAGCAAGGAGCTGGGTTCTTTATGCCTTATTCTCTGCCTGTCTCTCCCCACCACTTTCAAAGGACTGAAGGTGTTCCGCTTGTGCAGAGCTCTGGCTTCAGGGAGGGAGAGCAGAAGAGGGGGCCGAGGGGCTCATTGGGACCTTGCTTCAGGCTTCGGCCCTTCGTCTCTCTCCTGTCTTTGCCTGAGCCCTGGCTTCCCCTCTTGAACTCTGTCTGACTCCACGCTCAATCTGGCCAATCCCGTTTGATCTAGAATCCCAGATTCTGAATGTTGGCCTCTGCTGCAGGAGACCAGGGCTTCTTGGACACAGCCCACAGTAATCCAGACCCAGGTACTGAGGACACCAGCCCCAGGACACCAGCGCCAAGGGGATGCTCACATATGCTGCAACCATCTAGCATCTAGATTACAATGGAAATGGTGGCCTCTACAGTTGAGCAGTGCACAACCTGAATGGCTGTACATGGCAACCCTTCTCCAAGGCACATGCTCTCAACTCCTTCTCTCAACCTGGGCGCAGGCCCAGACACCCAACTGATCTCTCCTGTGAGACTGCTATTCCAGAAGGATGATGTTCGCTGTGCAGTAAAGACTCCCTTGTCCACTTTCTTCTGGGTTGGTGCTATCCTAGAGTTCTGAGTACAGTTCTGGCCTACCCTGAGGGAGAAACAGACACTGGAAGAGAGATTGCTGGAATGCAGGAGATGGTGAGGATGCAGACTATCGATGTCTGGGTCTGGCTGGGGCCGTGAGTCAGCAGAAAGCCTTTGCAGAACTTTCCAGATCTCAGCTGATCACGATCTCTGTTCACAGGACACCCTCCTCTCTGGCTCATGCTTGGCCTTTTCCTTCCCCATTTAGTAGACTGATTGATTGCTTGATACAGACGGTGAGTCCACCATCTGACCCAGTCACTAGAACTTTACCAGTAACTTAGAGACCCCATCGACCTGGCAATAACCATCCAGAATCTTGTGCTTGTCATTTTGGCTTCTTTTTGTTGTATTGCATATTCGTGTATGTTTACATTATATATTGTTTAGTTTTGCTTATTTTTGTTTATGTTTATATTTTACTATTTTTTTAAGTAGGCTCCACACCCAATGTGGGACTTGAACTCATGACCCTGAGATCAAGAGTTGTGCTCTCTACCAACTGAGCCAGCCCAGTACTTTGCTTTGCTTATTTAATTTAATTTTTAATTTAATTTATTTTTTTAATTTAAAAAAATTTAATGTTTATTTTTGAGATAGAGAGAGACAGTGAGAGCAGGGGAGAGGCAGAGAAAGAGGGAGACGCAGAATCCAAATCAGGCTCCAGACTCTGAGCTGTCAGCACGGAGCCCAATGTGGGGCTCAAACCCATGGACTGTGAGATCATGACCTGAGCCAAAGTTGAATGCTCAACTGACTGAGCCCCCCAGACATCCCTCTTATTTTTGAATTTTAATGCAAAAGTGCAGCAAAAAGTCTTCTGGGATTGGTTTTTCCCTCCACATTATGTTCCTAAGGACAAGAAATTAAATGATTGGCTTCAGTTTTTCTCACCTTCCAGCTCAGCACTCCTGCCAATGGCCTTACCATGGGCAGATATTTCCCTGTCCTGAGACATAGTGCTTGGCCATGTCTCGATGTAAGGTCTAAAAATTCAAGTAGTGCCTTGACATGTTTGAGTAGAGCAGCGCTCATCAATCCGTAGGCCTTCAGCTGAGGCAGGCCAGCGAGCTCAGTCTAGGTCAGCCGAGATCAGCAAGCTCCAGGCAAGTTGAAGATCCGTGAGAATGAAGGACTGTCACTTTCACCATTGAAATCACTTGGAATGATTTGTTACACAGCATTATTGTGCCAATAGCTAACCATTACACCAAGATTCATCTATGCTGTCATATGAAGCTCTATCTGGTTTATTGTCAATCATGTGACCATGAGACCATGGTCACCTTTTGCTATCATGAACCATGCTGCCTTGGACAGTCTTCTTTTTTTTTAATGTTTACTTACCTTTGAGAGAGAGAGAGAGAGAGAGAGAGAGAGAGAGAAACAGCACAAGCAGGCAAAAGGCAGAGAGAAAGGGAGACACAAAATCCAAAGCAGGCTCCAGGCTCTGAGCTAGCTATCAGCACAGAGCCTGACGCGGGGTTCGAACCCATGAACTGTGAGATCATGACCTGAGCCAAAGTAGGACACTTGACAGACTGAGCCCCCCCAGATGCCCCGGAAGGAAGGCCTTTGTATTAAAGTTAAATTCAGAAAACAAATGCCCTGATTTCCCTACACTATTTCAGGTGTTGGGGGCCGGGGGTGGAGGCATCGGATGGGGTTGAGGGGGAGAGTTAAAGAAGCCCACAGCCATCACTTGTGCTGTGTCGGGTCTAGAGCCAGAAGGAGGGAATTTCTTTCTCCAGAACAGGCAGGCCCAGGATGCACCAGCCAGGATTCAAGGGGAGCCGCAGTGGGAGAGGGAAACAGGCAGGAAGAAGGTAGGGAGAGAACCCTTCCCCTTAAGGAGGACTCCTTCCTACCCATGATGAAACGCACAGGGCTGCATGTGCTTCATGCTTTCTCCCTCTACACCGTCCTGCCATCCAGTGGCCCCGACCTCCGGGGAGGGCCATGTCTCTGGCCTGCATGTCCCACCTCACCGTCTACCTTCCTGGGGAACTGTGACATTTAATTTCATGTGTCGTCTTGGCTAGGCCATGGTGCCCAGGTACTTGGTGCAAAATGTTATTCTGAATGTTTCTGTGAATGTGTGTTTTGGCTGAGATAAAATCAGTGGGCTCTAAGTAAAGAGGAGTAAAGAGGATGCCTTCCAGGGTATGGGTGGGCCTTGTCCAACCAGTTGAAGGCCATAACGGAACAAAAACTTACCTCCCCTCAGCAAAAAGGAATCCTGCCAACAGACTGCCTTTGGGATCAGACTAACTTTTCCCTGGGTCTTCAGCTGTTGGCCCACCTGTGGGCTTGGGGCTTATGACCCCCATGATAGCATAGGCCTATTCCTTAAAATAAATCTCCGGCTCGCTCTCGCTCTCTCGCTCTCTCTCTCTCTCTCTCTCTCTCTCTCTCAGCTAACTACGCCCTGTAGGAGGAACACTTGCAGGAAGCAGGTGAGCCTGGCCTGGCTTGGGGTGGGGACATCAGGCTTCCATGCCACGTAGGAAGATACAGAGGGTAGTGAGGTCCCCCCCCCCCCACCGCTACTCCCACAGGTGGGTAGTAAGTGCTCAGTTAATATTGTCAAATGAATGGTGCCTGAACGAAGGTTATGGAGGGGTTTCCAGCCCTGCGGGGGTCGGGCCGGGGCAGGGGGGTGGCATACAAGCCTGAACTCTCAAAGACAAAGGCAGAGAAGGGCCTTTCCGCTTTCCCCGCCCCGCCTCAGGGCCCTGCGCAGGGCTGGGCACATTGGGATTTGTAGTGAACCCTCCCAAGGTCATGATCCTGCCCGCACCTGACACTGGGGCCCAGAGGTGCAGCAGGCGCCTTGCATGGACCTTGGGGCGCTCACGCTGCGGGGAGCCTGCGAGGCGCCCCAAAGGACCAGGGACGCTGTTTGAAGTCTCGGCGCCTTCTAAGGTTTGGTTTAACAAGCTGGGTGCTGTGGGCACCTGGATGAAAGACGCTATATAAAAACACGAGATAATTACCAATTAAAGCCGTTTTCTTAGAAACAGGAAGGTCCCAGGTGCCAAGAGTAAACAGTGGGGGCCAGGCGCTGCCCGGGCGGAGGACCCATCGAGGGCCAGGAAAGGCAGTCTGGGTGGGCGCGGCAGGCAGTATGAGTCAGAGCACGGGGTCGCGCGCGGGGCCAGAACCCCCCCTCCCCCGGCCTGAATCCCGCAGGGGAGGAGTCAGCAGAGATGCAGCAGCAGGCCCCCACCCTGCAGCCCTCCTCCCTGCCCCACAGGAGTGCAGGAATGACCGCACCAGCCCGGTTGTGGGGCCTCTCCATCACTGAGGGTTACCCCGACATTTTTGCGGGCTGTAACCTTCGTGAAACGACGGACAGACAGGGGGAAGCTGGCCCTGTGGCTCCCGTTATATTAATGTCGCAAATATCTATTAAGCACCTACCATGCGACGCTGCGTGCTTGGACCGCAGCAGTTCGCAAGAACGGACGAGCATGCGCGCCCGCCCAGGGCAGCTTGGGCGCACCCGTGCCTCACCGGTGCTGACGACGGACCAGGTACTGTGTGTGTCCAGTACTCTCCCGGGCTGGCCCATCGAACCTTCACCCCAGCCCCAGAAAGCTGGGGGTCCCCATTTACGAAGGAGGCTAAGTGCCTTCCCCAGGTCAACAGGGCACAGACGAGCCACTCAAGGCTCTGAGTGAGTGGCCGCTGCCTTGCACTGCCCGTCCCCAAGGTCCCCGGCATCTGTCCTGCCCGCGGCTTGGAGGCTGGTAAATGAGGTTCTCGGAAGACTCCCCGGGATCGATCCCTCAATGGGCAGCCGCATCTTGCACACCCCCCACCTCCAGGGTGGGGGAGGCCCCCAGCTCCCCGCCCCACCCAGGCCTTTCTTGCTCCACAGCCCGCACCGGTCGCCCCGTTCTGAGAAGCATCGTCCAGCCTTCCCAGCCAGCGAGCGGGGACCAGCTGCGACCTCCCTGCTGCCCGTTCTCTGCGTTCAGTTCACGCCCCGAGGGCAGAGGCCGCGTGTCTGTCAAGGGCACCTTGAGCCGGGACCTGCCGCCGAAGCAGATCCGAGAAGAGCCTCGGCTCTGTTCCCACCGGCCCTGGTGACCCGGCTCCCCGGCCGCCACTCGCTGTTGGGTGACTCCTGCTTCCCGGCCCAGGGGGAAGCTCCTTGTGGACCACAACGTTCCTGACAATGGAAGAGAGTCTGAAAACAGTCTGAAAACCCTGGAGTCCAACGTGGAGGCACAGCCCCGTTTCCCAAACCCGGGCGGCACTCGGAGAGGGCTGCAGTCAACCTGTCACACGGAAGTGACCCGCCGCACCTGACACCTGTGACACGTGGGCTGCAGAGCCGAGTGGATCTCGGATCTCAGCTACCGCCGGTGAGGAACCGGACCGTCGCGGAATGGGGGTGCCGTGGTGGCGAGAGACCAGCTCTTTCTTCAACACCTCCTGAAATCGTGTCTATGGCTGCATAAAACGTAACCATAGATTTAGCAACTTAACAACACACACGTTTTTGGCTTTGTTTTTAGAGAGAATGCAAGTGGGGGGGGGGGCGAGAGACAGAGAGAGTATCCCAAGCAGGCTCTGTGCTGTCAGTGTGGAGCCCAACTCAGACCTCAATCTCATTAACTCTTGAGTTCATGACCTGAGCTGAAATCTGGTGTTAGAAGCTCAACCGAGCGAGCCACCCAGGCGTCCCTCAACATACACCAGACACTCCTGCAGGAAGCCCTCCGTGATCGCAGCAGCCTATCCTCACACAATCAGATTAGCCACCGTGAACTGAGGGTCCGGGACTTGCATATATTTTCACTAAAACAAAAGCCTGGTAGGGGTTATTTCCCCATTTTGCAGATGAGGCAAACAAGGCTCAGAAAAGCTAAGGAATTCATCCAAGTTCAGTACCTCCACGTCATACTCAATGGCAAAAGGCTGAAAGCTCTTCATCTAAGAGCAGGAATAAGACAAAGATGTTCACTGTCACCCTTCCTACTTAACACAGTGCTGGAAGCCCCAGCCGGAGCAGACAGGCAAGAAAAAGAAATAAGAGCCATCAGAATCGAAAAGGAAGAAGTGAAAATGTCTATTTGAGGGGTGCCTGGGTGGCTCCATTGGTTAAGCGTCTGACTCTTGATTTCAGTTCAGGTCATGATCTCACAGTTTGTGAGCTTGAGCCCCACATCAGGCTCTGCACTGTCAGCTCGGAGCCTGCTTCAGATCCACTGAACCCCCCCCCCCGCCCCTCCCCTGCAGGCACCTGCGTTCACTCTCTCTTTCTGTGACACCGTGGCTGGACCTTGAGGGCATTATGTTGAGTGAAATAAGTCAGGTAGAGAAAGACAAAAACCATATGATCTCTCTGATACTTGGAATTTAAAATAAAAACAAAAACTTGGGGCACCTAGGTGGCTCAGTTGGTTGAAGGTCCAACTTCGGCTCAGGTCATGATCCCACAGTGAGTGGGTTTGAGCCCCGCATCGGGCTCTGTGCTGGTAGCTCAGAGCCTGGAGCCTGCTTCAGATTCTGTCTCTTTCTCTCTCTGCCCCTCCTCTGTTCACATTCTATCTCTCAAAAATAAATAAATGTTTAAAAAATAAGGATTTGAAATAAAAACAAAAATCAAACTCATAGAGAAAGAGATCAGGTCT